>NC_089851.1:49278144-49596311 GCF_036373705.1 Amia ocellicauda | reverse complement strand
CAATTCATGACATTCTTCTTATTCTTTATTATTATTTTAAATGTCCAAGTGCTAAAAACACATAAGTAATCAGGAGCATGAGAGAATAATTAATTAAGGGAGTACATAAAAGGAATAATGATAAGCTGACCAGGAGATTAGGTTGCAAGTCTTCTGGCACTGGAAGAATGGTGTGGTCTGCAGGGAGTGTAAGGAGATATCTGTTGGTAGCTAAGTGCCGCCTGATCATGGGAAGCTAGTGGAGGAAGTGGAGTAGTAGCATGTGCAAATGGAGGCAGAGGGAACACCAGCCAAGCAGCCAAGTTCTGGAAGAACAGCAGTGGACCTCTAACACATGAAGGCAGGCCAGCCAGGAGGGAGTGACAGTAATCCAGGTGGGAGAGAACCAGGGTCTGGATGAGGAGCTGAGTGAAATAGTTTGTGAAGAACTGTTGGATTCTCCATATGTTGCTTAGGAAGAATTGGAAAGTGCATGTCAGAGTAGAAATGTGCTGGGAGCAGAATGATAGGGGGAGAGTGTGATAGATTCCAGGGGAATTGAAATTGAGAGATCAGAAGAGGGTGAAGAGGAGGAAGGAAAAATCTGATTTGGAAAGGTTTAAGCTTGCAATGATGTGATCCAGTAGGAGATTGCAAAGAGACAGGACCAGATGTGAGAGGGGATTTGAGGGTCAAATGAGGGAAAAGACAGGAAGAACAGGACATCATCTGCATAGAAGTGGTAGGAGAACCCATAAGATGTGATGAGGAGACCCAGAGAGTAGTTGTAGAGAGAGAACAGCTCCTCACATACACTTGTTAAGATAGTTTGAGGTGTGGACAAAGAACCACACCATGTCACCTCACAGGTGCGGCCACTGAGTTTGGAGGAGAATCAGGCAAGAGCAGTGCCAGAGAGTCCAAGGTTGGCAATGTATTATAATTAAATGTCAACATTAAAAGCAATATGTTTTCTTTGTTAATGTTACAATCTATAAATTATGGAAAAAACAAACAAAAACAAAATCAAAATCATAACATATTTAACTCTTAAAAATTGAATACTTTGTTTTTATGACCTCAGTACCTAATTAAATGAAAGACCATTTTTATGGCATAATTAACTCATATTAACAATTCATGACAACTGAAGAGAATATCATGGGAAAATGAGACATGGGTAATGTATTGTTTTATTTTCTGAGCCATAAGGGCATTTTGTAATGTTTAGCACATTTAAATGATTTTATTGTGGGTATTCAAATGTGTAAATGTTAGCTTGAAAAGGCATAGGCGATGACTTTGACAACATAAATCTGAAGTATTAGACATTGTGCTACCTGTATTCAATACGAGAAATCGAAAACTCTGGAGTTATACAGAAACAGAATAATGAGTACCACTGTACATGAATTGGCCCGATTCATGTATGAATACCACAGAAGTGACTCATGAATACCTCCCACACTTCCTCTGAGCTCTGATGTTGATCAGATGGATATACCCTAACTTTAGACCTAGACCAACGCTAAACCTTTGATCTACACACAATTTGCAAATAACAATTACAATTTTACCTTATTGGGGTTTGATGTGACAATAAATTATACCATGATAGGTTACAAGTTTGTTATTTGCTATTTATGGGTAGGTCAAATATTTGATTTGGTCTAGCCCCTTGTCTGTATCCCCTTGTACCTGTTGTAGTCATAGACATCAGTGAAGTGAAGAATATTCTATAAAAAAAACTCTAAAATATCTACAATGATACTTTAGACACATCATTTGGTTAGAATCATACATAACTATTAGTGATGTTTAATGAACTCATAAAAAATTAAGTTTATTTTGTTTTTTTTATATTTAAGTTTCCTGTTTTTATGAGTCAAATGTCATAATTTAGCTTTTCTTCCTATGTATCCACAATTTGCTTCTGTAGTAAATGTTAAAGAGGATTAAAGTGGGCAGATTGGAAATGTACAGTAGGCTAAAGAAAGATTATTTTAATTTATTAAAGTCATAGTGAAATCTCTGTGGTAAAAGTAATGAACCCAGTAGAACTACAGAAAGCCATTCACTACAAAATTAAATAATTATTCATCTGAAAAAACACTTACATGGGAAATTAAATTTTTACTTTGTCATCCAAAAATAGAATGGAATTTAAATATTATTATGCCAATAAACATCAGTGGTTTTCTACAACACAGAATTCTAATCTTGTTTCTTAGCCCCTACTTTAAACTATTATGTAACTCTTGTTTTATTTGTTTTGAATCATGTTTTTTCTCATGTAGTTGGAATACACAGCCCGCCTGGACTTCCTGTGGCGCGTTCAAGCAAAAGAGGAGATCAATGAGATGAAGGAGCTGAGGGAACACAACGAGAACATGCTGAGGAACATCCTGCCAAGCCATGTTGCCCGACACTTCCTGGAGAAAGACAGAGATAACGAGGTTTGTTTGTATTCAAGACAGTATTTACAGAATGGTATGATTGGATTCCTATGTAAGCACTATATTATTACGTAGCCAGACTCCAGACCCACCCTATAGGGGGAAGTGTGTAAAATCCACCAGCCATCTGCCTGTCCCAGCTCCCAGCACTACCTGTCCACCTAGGAGGTCGTCAGTATAGCATATTCATTCTGAACATCTCTTGATTGTTTCACCCCATCAGCAGACACTTGTTGTAACATGAGATGCACTGGGACATGTGAAATATTGTCTGAGATCACCCTAATGGTGTTTTAATTAATTTCAAATGCTAAATTAGCACTTCCCTCTGCTTTTTAATAGATGCAGGACAGGATAACAGGACCCCCCCCCCCCCCCCGGATTGAATACCTCCATTCTTATTATGTTGCTTCCATGCAAGTTTTAATTTGCACACTTGAGAAGCATTGCAATTAGTTGTCACTTTATGTAAAAACATATAATTCCTTATATGTTTTCACATAAAGTGACAACTAATTGCAATGCTTCTTAAGTGCTTCTAAAACTTGCATAATAATGGAATGCTTTTGGATGCATAAACAGGTAGAGCTGATGATCAGATCTTCTTGTCAGATGATTTCTCTGTGCATATATTCCAGTCAGTGAGAAAGGGAACTGTTAATGGTTTCTACTCTCTCTCTCTCTCTCTCTCTCTCTCTCTCTCTCTCTCTCTCTCTCTCTCTCTATCTATCTCTGTCACTGACTCTCTATTCAATTTGGTAGTATTAATATGGGTTGTTTTCACCACAGCATTTCAGCACACTTTTCCTCATTCTGTGTCTCCTGTGTCTGCTTCTTCCCTGTACAAACACCACACAAACTTGTGTAGTCCTTTTCAGTAACAGATATGGTTTAGGTTAATGTGTGTAAAGTTTGCAGGGTAGCACTGTTTTTATTTATTTATTTGCTGCAGCAAAAAAGATTCAGCCATTTGTGTCTCCTGTTGGGTGGAATTCACACTGATGTGCAGAGTGTGATAAAGAAGGTGGAAGGCCCATAATTTTAGTTTTGCTCTTCCAAAACCTGGCAGAGAACAGAGCAAAGTGAAAGGCTGGGGCACTATGGATGTGATATGAAATCTGTGGCGTGCGTTTTAGATATACGTTTTACTGTGGCAGCTCTTTTGCAACAGAGAGTTACTATTAATAACTAATGTGGGTTTTGAGAATTTGAGAATTTTTCATTAAAATGGAATGTCAGCTGCTGAAGCACAAGTTGAATCTCAGAGGAGCTGGAAGGGTAGAAAAGTGTTCACAAGCTTTGGCACTCCTGGGGCTCTGTTGTTGTGCATTGCCTGACTAGGAAACTACCAGTCTTTAAGAATGCTCCTTGCAGTCTCTAACTGAATGAACATGATGAATAAGAGATGAGAGGAGAGATTGATTAATGCACATTCCTGTTTCCAAATTAACAGGGCTGATTAAAAATGCATGAGTGCCGGCTTCTATTGACGTTAATTATTTGTTTCATTATTAAACAGATATTTATTTTGTCTTGCTTCTTGATGGTTCTTAATTTCCTCGTGGAATGACCCAGTGTGCGCTGCGCTGCGCCATTTGCTCAGAAGGCTTTCGGCCTTCTCCGGTTACAGATGTGCCAGACTACAAAAGGCAAAGGCTTTAAACTGTCTGCATTGCCGAAAATAGTGTTCTAATAAGACATGAACAGTGAACTGTTTATGAAATGGAAAGGATTCCCTGGAGACATTTTATTTTCTATCATAAGGACATCCATTTGGTCAGTGCATTCAGGTGCCTGTCAATCAATTATTTGTTGTCTTTCAAAAGGGAAGGACATTTAAAAGCTCCCAAAGAATATCTGACATCTGGCAAACAATGTCACTTCCATAGGGTGAAAATATATATGTTTTTAATTATTGATTTTATTTTATTATTTACTGTCCAGAATCGATTGTACACCTTTTTGTCACCTACATGTGTCACAAAATTTATTTCAGAATCCCTGTAGACAGTTTAAGTGTTTATTTTTAGTGATGTTTCACTTTCTTCAAAGTTTTATATAAGAAAAAAAACGAAATCTTGGTGAAAAACAACTAAAGACTATGGGCCTGATATTTGTAGGGGTATGCACGTCGCAAATGGCTATCACGCTAAACTGCGCATTATTTGCCATATTCAAAACCCTGTTTTGTGCTGTGCAATCCATTCTGCACCCTTTAAATGTATGCAATGGGGGAGTGGCTGAAATTATGCATGATTCTTGCTATATTTGTAGCTGTGCACTGCGCAAAAATCAGGTTTGCAACGCCCAAAATAACGTGTTGAAAAGGATGATGTTAACTCCATCCACAGCACTATTTCAGGGGACAGCTCCCGGACTGCGACATTCTAGTGCACAGTCAATAATGTGAAGTGTGGGGCTGGCTCTGTTTTATAAATGGTTGTGGGAAGGCTGTCTTTTTTTATATGTGTTTTTTTATATGGTTGTATGTGTGCTGCACCAGAAGTTTTTTGAACAGTAATGCTGCACTGTTCAACAGCAACAGCAACCCCGGCATAGGCGAATATAATGCAGGGTGTACCGGACTCACACAGACACAATTTGCCCCCCTATACGTTCTCCATATGAGCATATGTAACCATGAGTGCATTCACTTATTATAGAGCCATAGAACATATATATATATATATATATATATATATATATATATATATATATATATGTTTGTGTATCTGTTTGAATATCTGGCCCTATAGGCCTAGATATGAATTTCTAAGTCTAAATTAGCTTAAAAATGCACAATGTTGCATTTTTATTAATTTATTTATGTATTTTGGTCAAATGGTTTTGCCAAGTGCACTTTATTTTTTCATTTACAACACTCCTTCACTTCCTGAAGAATAACAAAAGAGTGTTTTCTCTTTGAGCAGCTTAGAAGTAATGGCTACATTTAAGAAGTATTTGCGGTAATGTGCCTTAATCAATGTCAAGGTTCAGACATTCATTTATTTTAACATGATATCCTTAACAATATATATAACAAAGTGTCAGTTTGCTGTGTATATATTTGTACAGGTATAGCTCAGAAGATTTGGTTCAGAACAATTCATGCTTCATTAAAATCCAGGCTTCATAAACATACAAATTTGTTAAATACTAATATAAATGTGCTATTCATTAGAAAATGTGTTAGTTATTCTAACAATAATCAAAATTATTATATATTATAATACTAACTATATTTATTGGAATTTTAATTTTAATCTGCCAAAGTTCCAAGCTCTTGACTAATGCATTTGCTTCATTTTAGATTCTCCCTTAGACATTCACTTCCGGCCTGTCTTGGGCCCAATATAATTATTATTTGTTCCTTTTTATAATTTTCCTCTTTCTGTTTCAGAACTAAAATAATTAAGCTAAACTGATCTACCATTGCACTTTATTCAAGGGGAAGGGGAGTTAGTCTGACTGCAGTTAAGGAGCATTCGCTATGTTTGATTCTTGTCTCACCATGGATTTGACACATTTTGTTTTTAAATTTCTGAACATAACTGAACATTTTTTTAAACAAGCAAGTGTTGTGTTTCACTTCATGTTTTTCCAATTTAAAATTAATATAATCATTTTGTGGTATAAAGAATCTGTGTATAGTCATTCATAGCGGGGTAAACCTGTATGCTTCCCATGCACTGTTGCTAAATGTCCATGTAAACCATTCCTCTCCTCTACCTCTGCTTTGCAGGAGTTGTACTCCCAGTCATATGAGGCCGTGGGAGTGATGTTTGCCTCGATACCAGGCTTTGCTGACTTCTACTCCCAGACCGAGATGAACAACCAGGGAGTGGAGTGCCTTCGTCTCCTCAACGAGATCATCGCTGATTTTGATGAGGTGGGGTTAATGCTTATTTGGAAAGCTAACACCGACTTGTCCATATTGTGAGCAGCAGCCAATGGAGAAATTTCTAGATTTATGTAGATACTTCAAATGTGTAATGTACTTAGAGAGTATTTGCAAATACTTTCTAACCCAAGCCTGGTCCTTAGTCAGGCAAAAGGAAGCAGAGACACCTGTGTGCCAAAACACTGACACTTTGCCATATTGCTGTGGTGGCAGGTAGAGAGGGGATGCATCCCAGTTTAAAACAAAGAAGTTAAAAAGTAGAAAGTGACAGTCAGTCAAGTAATGTAAGTGAGAGGGTCTATTGGAAAGCTTTGATTACAGTTAAATTAAATTATTGGTCATAATATTAACAAAACAGTAATTTTTTACTCAGTGTAGAATTATATGAATGCACCAGGTGTTACTGATATTGTTTGTGTTTGTTTTGTTGTTTGTTTGTTTTCAGAATGCATTGTTTAAATCACAAAAGTTTAATTTACTTGTGTTTTTATTTGTCTAATTGTTGTGGGAAATGGAAGCTATTGGAATGGTGTGCTAGGGGAATGCAAATTCTGGACACAGCCCAGTTTTTAGACGCATCCTCTTACAGTCTACAGTAAATCTCCAGTATTTTCCTTGTTTTTGCATTAATGTCCTTTCCATGTCCAATTATGTGTGTTCTGTGGGATTCTCAGATGTAGATGCTGCTTAGATTATCTTTTGAAATTAAAATGAAAATGAAAACACTTCTGAAAAGATTTCTCAGGGCTCACTGCCAAAGAGTGTACAAAGGAATCGAATTAACATTTCACTGAAAAGCTGAAATGCAGCAACAAGAAACACTTCTCAAATATGAAAGGAGAGGAAGTGAATCAGGGATGTATACTAGTGTCGCACTGACTATGGCTCTTGATTTTCTTTGGTGTTTTTTTCAGCATTGTGTAGCACTTTAATCATTCCCCTTTCTAGAGAACCTGGCAATCAGGTCAGAAAAATCTTTTTCACCTTTTACTACCATGGCAGGTAATATTGTCAACAGAAGATACAATTAAATAACAGAATAACAAAGAGCACACACAACAACAAAAATGGAACTATGGAAAAAAATGAAAAATGGTTGTGCAGATGGTTGTTTTCTGCTTTGGAGATGAGTTACTGTGGTACAGATGTGTTATTTTTCTGAAAGCTCACATTGCAATGCTCAAATGTCTTACTTAAAAACAAATGTTGGGTCTTGCTAACAACATTACAAATCAGATCTGTGTTTCACTGTCCTTAAAATAAAGAAGTGGTGTTCTAAATCAGGAAAGGTTTGTTCGATGCATATTATTATTATTATTATTATTATTATTATTATTATTATTATTATTAATTTTATTTTTTTTATATTTTTTTCTTGGCAGACGCCTTTATCCAGGGCGACTTACAACATACAACATATCCTCACACAGCTAAGATTATAGAAGGCTAAAGGGTGTATTTGATCAGTCTGTTCCTCATTTTTTTAAATGTCTAATCAATCATTTTTTCTGACATAAAAGTGCTTTTAATTACCATTATGTTTGAACATATGCATCCATTTTATAATGAACGTTGATGGCAAATCCTTGACAAACAGAATTATTCACATTACAAAATACAGGGGAACCCTATATATACTGATATCTATGGTAAACAGTGACATTAATCCGGATACAGAAAAATGATTGTGCTTGTTTTCATTTCCGTCAGGAACACTGGAAAATATATGTGCATGACAGATCCACATTTTAAGATAAAATTTAATCATCTGTAGGGACCACTTGAAATGCAGTGCATATGAATACTGTGCTGTGCAAACAAAGGTCTGTAAAATTCATATTTACTATCTATTATTATTTGTCTGTTTGTTGATCTGTCTGACCCCTTTATGAAAATGGCTTATATGTTTCTATTGAATTAAATGTATGTATCTATCTATATTATAATTAATTCTAATACTCATTGCATAATCATATACCTACTAAATGTTGTCTGTTCAAAACCAGGATACAAATGCCAGCTGCCGTGCCAACGACGCAGCCATACTGTGGTAAAAAATGAAATATTCATAATGCTCATGACACAACTGCTTCCGACATGACTTCATACACATTTCTACATTAAGTGTGTTGAAATTAAGAGGATGGTTATTATATGTATTTGTTTTGCAAAGTGCAAATGTAACCACCTAGTGAGCAGGCACCAGAACCTAAAGACAGTTCGATATGATTTGCAAAGGTTTCCAAGTATTGAGGCCTTAAGCAGACAAAAGGTGCTTAGTTAAAATTATTTTATTTCAAAAGATACAATTTGAAAGTTTGCCATAGAAGTTTACACCATAAAAAAGTACTCACCACTGGTTAGGGCATACATTTTGACTAGGGTGCAAAGTAGTAAGTACAAGAAAAACACAAAAAAGTGACAAGGCAAGCCAAAGACTAAAGCTTGGGTACCTAGCAGTAGGGTCACTCTCTCAAGCTGGGCATTGTCAGAGCTGGTTGATTCTTCCCCACTGCTGGACAGGAAAACCTGAGAAACTAAGGAAACACAAGATACAAAAAAACAATAAAATTAATGGTTTCCTTGGGTAAACCAGGGTTAAGTTCCGTTTTTCTTCCATTATTATGTTTCAGGTATAAAACAACATACAGTGCATCTGGAAAGTATTCACAGCACTTCATTTTTTCCACATTTTGTTATGTTACAGCCTTATTCCAAAATTGATTAAATTCATTATTTTCCTCAAAAATCTACAAACAATACCCCATAATGACAACGTGAAGGAAGTTTGTTTGAAATCTTTGCAAATGTATTAAAAATAAAAAACAAACAAAGCCCATGTACATAAGTATTCACTGCCTTTATTCAATACTTTGTTGAAGCACCTTTGGCACCAATTACAGCCTCAAGTCTTTTTGAGGATGATGCTACAAGCTTGGCACTCCTATTTTTGGGCAGTTTCTCCCATTCCTCTTTGCAGGACCTCTCAAGCTCCATCAGGTTGGATGGGGAGTGTCGGTGCACAGCCATTTTCAGATCTCTCCAGAGATGTTCAATCGGGTTCAAGTCTGGGCTCTGGCTGGGCCACTCAAGGACATTCACAGAGTTGTCCTGTAGCCACTCCTTTGTTATCTTGGCTGTGTGCTTAGGGTCGTTGTCCTGTTGGAAGATGAACCTTCGCCCCAGTCTGAGGTCCAGAGCGCTCTGGAGCAGGTTTTCATCAAGGATGTCTCTGTACATTGCTGCATTCATCTTTCTCTCGAACCTGACTAGTCTCCCAGTTCCTGCCGCTGAAAAACATCCCCACAGCATGATGCTGCCACCACCATGTTTCACTGTAGGAATGGTATTGGCCAGGTGATGAGCGGTGCCTGGTTTCCTCCAGACATGAGTTCAATCTTTGTTTCATCAGACCAGAGAATTTTGTTTCTCATGGTCTGAGATTCCTTCAGGTGCCTTTTACTGAGGAGTGGCTTCCGTCTGGCCACTCTACCATACAGGCCTGATTGGTCGAGTGCTGCAGAGATGGTTATTCTTCTGGAAGGTTCTCCTCTCTCCACAGAGACACGCTGGAGCTCTGTCAGAGTGACCATCGGGTTCTTGGTCACCTCCCTGACTAAGGCCCTTCTCCCCCGATCGCTCAGTTTGGCTGGGTGGCCAGCTCTAGGAAGAGTCCTGATGGTTCCATTTTGGAATAAGGCTGTAACATAACAAAAACAAGTTCCCTTTTCAATGTGTGTGTGTCTGTTGAGGTCTGATCCTTCTTTCTCACAGATTGTGTCTGTTCCATCTACCACCAAAGCACAAATCACATTTTCATTTAATTTTCTGTTGGTGGTTATTTGATTCAAATTGTAGATACATTTTGCATTGGGATGTTGAATTCAGACACATAATCTTCTCAAACAAAACAAATTAAAACAATATATGCTATATCTGATTTATCTTTGGTAAAATACATGGTACTCTAGATATTAGTATTTAGACCATTTCCCTGTATTTTGTAATATATATTATTTTGTTTTGCCCAGGATTTGATGTAAACTTTAAACAAGAAATGGATGCACATATTCAAACATAATGGTAATGAAAAGCATTTTTGTTTCAGAAAGAGAGACATTATAAATAAATAATAAATAAATACATTATATGATATCTATTTGTTTATATTCTTATTCTTTATTTACTTTATTTGTATTCATGTGATTATCTATTTATATTTATTGGTATTGTTTTTGAAATGTCCACAACATTTTAATTAGTTTTCTTATTTTAGAGGAATCAAACTAACCTTTTTGTTCACAAACATTCCAACTATTGCCATCAATGTCCAAATTAACATATTGGGGTAGGTGCTGCCACTAAAGAATGCTTTAGTTGGCTTGTTGCTTATGTTAGCTGGTATTCAGTGCTGCTATTAATTCAGAATGAACCAGGGCAAGACAAGTAGCCTAGGCTCACACTAAAATCATTTGACAGGTAATGTGCTAAGGTGCAGAAGGTGCAGAAGTACAACATCTCGACAAAACCTTTTGAATGTCAAACCATAAGCCCTCCGCGGCTGTTAAACTCAGAATGTGATGATTTATGGAGGGAGCTTCCTTCTGCCTAACAAAACCTTAATCTTCTCTTGTCGCTTGTTCGATAAAAAAAATGATTTCCTCGCCCCATGAAAGATAAGAAACAGTGCTTTAAAAAAGGAGGTGGTGATACTTTGCCTTAGATATGCTCTGCTATCTTAGCACATAACCTGTCAAAAGATTTATGTGTAAATCAATTGGCTGTGGGTGGTTCAGCACCATATCACAGCTGGAATGGTGCAGAGCTGATACAGCCTCCATATCCCCTGGGACAAAAAGACATTATATTCAAGGGTATGATCCCTTTCTCCAATGGCAGAACCCAAATAATAACCCCCACAGCTGCATCCCCATCTAAATACAGACTCATTTAACATTTATAGTTTGTGGGTTCTAATAATAGTAAGTAAGTAATCTAAATATCTGTTTAATCCAATATATACACTACTGTGCAAAAGTTTTAGGCAGGTGTGAAAAAATTGTGTAAAGTAAGAATGCTTTCTAAAATAGACATGATAATAGAATAGACAACACTTTGCCTTCAAAACAGCATCAATTCTTCTAGGTACACTTGCACACAGTTTATGAAGGAACTCGGCAGGTAGGTTGGCCCAAATATCTTGGAGAACTTACCACAGTTCTTCTGTGAATTTAGGCAGCCTCAGTTGCTTCTCTCTCTTCATGTAATCCCAGCCAGACTCGATGATGTTGAGATCAGGGCTCTGTGGGGGCCATACCATCACTTCCAGGACTCCTTGTTCTTCTTCACGCTGAAGATAGTTCTTAATGACTTTTGCTGTATGTTTGTGGTCATTGTCACGCTGCAGAATAAATTTGGGGCCAATCAGATGCCTCCCTGATGGTATTGCATGATGGATAAGTATCTACCTATACTTCTCAGCATTGAGGAGACCATTAAGTCTGACCAAATCCCCAACTCCATTTGCAGAAATGCAGCCCAAAACTTGCAAGTAACTTCCACCATGCTTCACTGTTGCCTGCAGACACTCATTCATGTACCGCTCTCCAGCCCTTAGGTGAACAAACTGCCTTCTGCTACAGCCAAATATTTCAAATTTTCAGTCCAGAGCACCTGTTGCCATTTTTCTGCACCCCAGTTCTTGTGTTTTCATGCATAGTTGAGTCGCTTGGCCTTGTTGCCCCGTCGGAGGTATGGCTTTTTGGCCACAAGTCTTCCATGAAGGCCACTTCTGAACAGACTTCACCGGACAGTAGATGGGTGTACCAGGGTCCCACTGTTTTCTGCCAGTTCTGAGCTGATGGCACTGCTGGACATCTTCCGATTGCAAAGGGAAGTAAGCATGAGGCGTCTTTCATCTGCTGCAGTAAGTTTCCTTGGCCGACCACTGCATCTACGGTCCTTAACGTTGCCCGTTTCTTTGTGCTTCTTCAAAAGAGCTTGCACAGCACATCTGGAAACCCCTGTCTGCCTTGAAATTTCTGCCTGGGAGAGACCTTGCTGATGCAGTATAACTACCTTGTGTCTTGTTGCTGTGTTCAGTCTTGCCATGGTGTATGACTTTTGATAGTAAACTGTCTTCAGCAACCTCACCTTGTTAGCTGAGTTTGGCTGTTCCTCACCCAGTTTTATTCCTCCTACACAGCTGTTTCTGTTTCAGTTAATGATTGTGTTTCAACCTAGCTGTTTGGTATAATTGTTTAATCATACACCTGACTATATGCCTACAAAATCCCTGACTTTGTGCAAGTGTACCTAGAAGAATTGATGCTGTTTTGAAGGCAAAGGGTGGTCACACCAAATATGGATTTGATTTAGATTTTTCTTCTGTTCACTCACTTTGCATTTTGTTAATTGATAAATATAATCTATTAACATGTCTATTTTTGAAAGCATTCTTACTTTACAGCATTTTTTCACACCTGCCTAAAACTTTTGCACTTTTGCAACTTTTGATATACACTCACCTAAAGGATTATTAGGAACGCCATACTAATACTGTGTTTGACCCCCTTTCGCCTTCAGAACTGCCTTAATTCTACGTGGCATTGATTCAACAAGGTGCTGAAAGCATTCTTTAGAAATGTTGGCCCATATTGATAGGATAGCATCTTGCAGTTGATGGAGATTTGTGGGATGCACATCCAGGGCACGAAGCTCCCGTTCCACCACATCCCAAAGATGCTCTATTGGGTTGAGATCTGGTGACTGTGGGGGCCAGTTTAGTACAGTGAACTCATTGTCATGTTCAAGAAACCAATTTGAAATGATTCGACCTTTGTGACATGGTGCATTATCCTGCTGGAAGTAGCCATCAGAGGATGGGTACATGGTGGTCATAAAGGGATGAACATGGTCAGAAACAATGCTCAGGTAGGCCGTGGCATTTAAACGATGCCCAATTGGCATTAAGGGGCCTAAAGTGTGCCAAGAAAACATCCCCCACACCATTACACCACCACCACCAGCCTGCACAGTGGTAACAAGGCATGATGGATCCATGTTCTCATTCTGTTTACACCAAATTCTGACTCTACCATCTGAATGTCTCAACATAAATCGAGACTCATCAGACCAGGCAACATTTTTCCAGTCTTCAACTGTCCAATTTTGGTGAGCTTGTGCAAATTGTAGCCTCTTTTTCCTATTTGTAGTGGAGATGAGTGGTACCCGGTGGGGTCTTCTGCTGTTGTAGCCCATCCGCCTCAAGGTTGTACATGTTGTGGCTTCACAAATGCTTTGCTGCATACCTCGGTTGTAACGAGTGGTTATTTCAGTCAAAGTTGCTCTTCTATCAGCTTGAATCAGTCGGCCCATTCTCCTCTGACCTCTAGCATCAACAAGGCATTTTCGCCCACAGGACTGCCGCATACTGGATGTTTTTCCCTTTACACACCATTCTTTGTAAACCCTAGAAATGGTTGTGCGTGAAAATCCCAGTAACTGAGCAGATTGTGAAATACTCAGACCGGCCCGTCTGGCACCAACAACCATGCCACGCTCAAAATTGCTTAAATCACCTTTCTTTCCCATTCAGACATTCAGTTTGGAGTTCAGGAGATTGTCTTGACCAGGACCACACCCCTAAATGCATTGAAGCAACTGCCATGTGATTGGTTGGTTAGATAATTGCATTAATGAGAAATTGAACAGGTGTTCCTAATAATCCTTTAGGTGAGTGTATATATATATATATATATATATATATATATATATATATATTTTTTTTTTTTTTTTTTTTAAGTTTGGAAAAACAAAACAAAAGGCTTGGAATTCATAGTATCTCCAAGCAATTGATACAATCTTGTCAAGTCTGAAACATGAAGACATTCTTAAATTAACATCTGTTTGAGAGTTCTGGAAAGCTCAAGCAAAATTTAGATGACTGGTTCACAACCCTGGACCCGAAGGAATGCTGTATCTAGTAGCTTTCGTTTCAAGTTTGTTCTTTTTGGAACCCTTAATTGATGCAATGAGTGTCTTATTTCCACTTTGTCAATGTTTTCAGCTCAGGTGGAGATACAATATCGATAAATCATGACAACTGAGCAGGATTCCAGCAGAGGGTCGACCAGGAACAGAGTTGGGCAAACACTTTCCTAGATCAAATCAAATTACAAATTACAAACTTGTATTCTACTTTTTTTCGTATGATTATTATTAATAGTAGAATGCAATGTCTCTGGAAATCATATAAATCGTGATAGGGTACAAGCTTGTAGTTTGTGATTTGGCAAGCAGGTCAAAGTTTTGATTTGGTCTAGAGCTTATGTCTGTAAACCTAATAATTTGAGACTCTGGATCATAACCGGCTCAGTCGCCACATTCCGCCTTAATGGGATGGTGCATTTAGTCCCATGACTAAATCATAGGAACAGCAGTGTATGTCCTGTTTAGATTAAAAACAGTTCAATGATAAACAGGGAATGTCTCCACCCAAAATTTAAAAAAAAATACTGTGCAACTTCCAAGCTAGTTACCTAAGCAAAAACTATTTATGTAATTACAGTATAACAATTATTACTCTTAAACTGATTAGTTGCTGAATCTGGTAAACAGTCAATCATTTATTTAGGATTCAGGCCTTTGTCCATTATAGCATACGTACAGATGGGTTCAAATTCATGGAAAAACCTGAATAAATAAGTGGAGGAACATAACGAATGCAGATGCTTCCAAACAGGTATACTGCATGATACAATTAAGCAATTAACATCCTATCATGCTCTGTGGCATGTATACAAATGCAGAGCAGACCCAGTTGACCTTGATGTTGGATCAAGATGGCAAGAGGAAAGGATCTAAGTGACTTTGAAAGAGGGGGCATTATTGGGGCACGAAAGGCAGGAGCTTCAGTCACAAAGACGCTCAACTGGCTAGTGTTCTCGACAAGTGGGCGAGTGCATGTGTGGTAACACCAAGGGAATGGTACAGGCCTTGACCCCTACAGTGATTGGATCCGTTCTGTTATGCTGTGGGGGGCATTTTCCTGGCATGGTTTGGGTCCATTTGTCCCCTTAGTAGATGGAAGAGTCACTGTAAATCATTACAAAGTTATTCTGAGTGATCATCTTTATCCTATGGTGAAACATTTCTATCCTGATGGGAGTGGTTTCTTCCAGGATGACAGTGCCCCCATCCACAGGCCACAAGAGGTCAATGGTTTGAGTATGAAAATTATGTGAATCATATGCTATGGCCTTCGCAGTCACCAGATCTCAACCCAATTGAACACCTATGGTAGATTTTGGACCGACGCGTTAGACAGTGCTCTTCACCACCATCATCAAAACACCAAATGAGGGAATATCTTTTGGAAGAATGGTGTTCCATCCCTCCAGTACAGTTCCAGAGACTCGTAGAATCTATGCCAAGGTGCATTGAAGCTGATCTGGTGTCTCATGGTGGCCCAACACTGAAACACTTTGTTGGTTTTACATCTGTAGATTGCACAAGTCTCTGGTGTACCTTCCTCTCACTTGAAGTCATGTTTTTTAAGGTGAAATTAGTGGATTCCATCCACAGCAATCTATCTGGGATAGTAGAATTTCAGTTGCAGTGTCTTCTTCAAAAGACTAAACTGATCGTGACCTCCCCTGGTCTGTTTTTTCCTCCTTAGTTGCTTGGTGAGGATCGATTCCAAGACATTGAGAAAATAAAAACTATTGGGAGCACCTATATGACTGTGTCGGGACTATCCCCTGAAAAACAGGTAACAGAGACACTACCTGTCTTCTACAGATAACAACAGGAATTTTCTCATTTCTTTCCAGATTCTGTAACCAACCTTGTGTGTGCTGTTAGATGGTAGTAATATATTTTTTGAAAGTTTGGATCCACAATACATATGAAATCTTCTGTAATTTTGATTGAAAAAAAAACAGAAGTTCTGATTCTCTGCTTGTTAAAGGATTGCTGCAACTGTCAAGTATTCCTGCAATTTATAGTCATGTGTGCCTCTATGTGGGGTAGTCTTTGTTGCTGTAGTCAAACAGGGAGACATACAACAGTTTTTTTTTTTTTTCAAAAGTTGATTTGAACATAAAAAAACTAAATTTTAAAAGATTTGATGTGGGTGAGGGAGAAATTATACAAGATTTTACAGAGGAGATCACAAACATTTCTCCCTCCCTATTAAATAACTGTAATAGTTTTATTTGAATTAGTATTTCACAATTGTCTTTTTTCTGGTAGATACAGTAAGAATATGAATCAGCGAAAATATAATTCTTCCTTTCTTTCTCAGCAATGTGAGGACAAATGGGGCCATCTCTGCGCACTGGCAGACTTTACTATAGCCCTGAATGAGAGCATCCAAGAGATCAACAAGCACTCCTTCAACAATTTTGAGCTGAGGATAGGTAGGCTTCTTCCTAGCTGTGACAGAATCGCCAATGTGCAGCAGCTAAGTAATAATTTGCTAAATAATAAAAGAGTGATAAAAGCTAAAACATGCACGCCTGTGTCAACACCAGACTTTTAATTTTAAAAACAGGTTTGTATTTACACTATCATCGTCAGGAGGTTACATACAGACTTCCTTCCTTGTTGCTTTCTAGTAGACCTTTCTAAACATGGTTGTCTGGTTTCCTCAGGTATTGCCCGAAATGTATCCACAAATTATCCATAAATGAGTTCACATATAAAATAAATTAGTATTTAGGTGGATAGACAAATTACAAACAAAAGTGGTAAATTTTTACTTTTAAAACTGACAGATAAAAACTGTCAGCATTAACGTGAAATGAACATTAAGAGTAGTATTTATTTTGGATATGTAGAATAGGATCCCAGGTTAACATATGGGGAGTAGTCTTCTGCTTGCGAGGTTGGAGTTGTTTGAACTGCAGTGAGTTAACAATTGTGAATCTAAAGGCCTGATTCCAATCGAATCTCCCCCCCCCCCACTAGAACCAAACTACAAATAATAGTGATTATAATTACAATTTGAATTAAGTTGCAACTGGCCAAAACACAAACCCTCACCCCTCTCCCTTTCTCCTCTTTCCTTTGTCCCAGGAATAGCCCACGGCTCCGTTGTGGCCGGGGTCATCGGTGCCAAGAAGCCACAGTATGACATCTGGGGCAAGACGGTGAATCTGGCGAGCCGCATGGACAGCACGGGCATCAGTGGCAAAATCCAAGTGCCTGAAGAAACCTACCTTATCCTGAAGGAGCGTGGCTTTGCCTTCGAGTACCGTGGCGAGATTTACGTCAAGGGCATAAGCGAACAGGAGGGAAAAATCAAAACCTACTTCCTGGTGGGTAGAGTGCAGCCGAACCCACTGATCCTGCAGCCCAGGAAACTCACAGGCCAGTACTCGCTGGCAGCTGTGGTCCTGGGTCTGGTCCAGTCTCTGAACAGGCAGAAGCAGAAGCAGATCCTTAACGACAATAACAATTCGGGAATCATGAAGGGACACTACAACAGGAGGACTTTGCTCACTTCTGGAGGCCCTGAAACTGTCACCCAGGTGGAGGCTGTGGACAAAACTGAATTGCCATAAATATAAATAGTTTTTGGTTTGGCTTTGTCTTTTGTTTAGTTTTTTTGTGTCAATGTCTTCTTTCTTTTTGTATTTCTTTTATATATAAAAATGATAAAACAAAACAAATAAAGGGGTTTAATTTTTTTATAACTGTTTTATTGTGCCCTGCTGGTATTCACCTGTTTGTGCTGTTCAGCTCTATGGGTTCCTTATATCATTCATAAGATTGTACACCATATAATTTTGCTAGAATCAGGTAAACCTGGAGGAGGGGAAGTCAGATCAGTTTTACAGAAAGATTGAAGCATTTATAAGCAGGATATTTCATTTTCTCTAACAGATACAACTACATATTCCAATGAAGCATACATGAACAGTAAATTACTGATCTGCAAGCAATACATACCAGTATACTAGTAATGCATTGTTAAATAAGGGTTGAGTTATGGGCCAACAGTAAGGAATATATCATCATGTAGGAATCAGTTCAGCCTAGGTCCAAAATACAAGTATCTCCAGTATTTACGTAATGATTGAAGAACAGCTAGGCCTATGCTGGTGTCAGAGGGGTACCAAGGGCTGGTAATCACAGCACCCACAGCAAAACAAAATCACTGCTGTAATCCCAGAAAGTAATAATAGGGGCCATTTGTCACTGAGCCCAATGACTATGGGTGCCAGCTCTGGATAGGTTACAGGATTTGTTACACCACTTTGCAGGCTGAATGCCCACATGGGAAACTTTCCTCAGTTACAGTCAAAACACCCTTTAAGAAAAGTGATGAGGAACCCTAGCCCAGGAGGGGCTGCATTATTTTCTGGCTTCTGTTCTGCCTCAGCTTTAAATTACTTCCTTGTACCATTCATTTGTTAAATTGAACCAAGCAAGCATTGTTTCCAGGCTGTGAACAGAGCAGGTGGGGATGTGAAGAGATGTACAACAGTGGCAGGACTGACTGCAGCTCTGCAAGATTAAGGTTCCTCACCAGTGCTTTAGGTAAAAGTCCTTTTCCCCACATTGGTAGAATCAGGCCTGTCCTGAATATATTAATGATTGAATGATTGAAATTATACTCTTCTCACTTGAAAAATGTAGTGGCACCACACTGTTGTCTGAGATGTCTTCATCCCTCAGACTTCCTTGTAAAATCTTCAAAGGAAGAGGGACATCTGTGTTTTTTGTTTTGTTTTTAATATTCATCTAATAGTATGATTCTTATTATATTCCTTCATGTTTATGGATGATTCATGAGCAACAACCATCTGTTTTTGTCTACAGCAGGGTCAGTAATTCAGCAAGGACAAGGTAATAACTGAAATGGGAATCCCAAAATCTAGTTTAAGTAATGCATAAAATGATAAAATAAAGCCTGCATAATGTTTCCAAATTATGCAACAAATAATTAACAGACAAATAATACCAATGAAGAGACATTATAAGTACTTTTTGTTTATATATATTATGTTAAACACCCTACTTCTTGCAAAGATAGGTTAAGCATCTATCAACACCCATACATTCATAAACTCTCACTTTTTCCTTTTGAAAAATAACAGTACAGCAACAATACAAATTCCATCAATAAAAAAGGCAAACAGCATATTTTTTTATTATTATCTATCAATCAATCAGTCTTATATCTCTCAATTTTATGTGTGGTATTGTGCCCTTTGCAATGAATTGGATCCCCGTGCTGTCACACATTTAAGATACAACAAAGGCAGTCATAAGGTCACATTTACAGTAAGAGTCATTCTAATCCTCAAGCAGGATAAGAGAAGAGAAAAACTAAAATCTCCACTGAAGAAAAAACAACATCTCGGGGTGTACAAGACCCAATGGCTTGTCTCCTTTCCTGGCACAGTTAGTAGTAAAATTAAGAGGGAGTGAGTTCTTACTGGGGTTATTGCAGATATGTATACTTTTTTATAATTATTATAATTATTATAATAATAATAATAATAATAATACTTATTATTATTATTATTATTATTATTATTATTATTAGTAGTAGTAGTAGTAGTAGTAGTAGTAGTAGTAGTAGTAGTACCAGCAGCATAAATAGTTGTAGTTTTATTATTGTTATGATTTTTGACCATTTTGGACTGTATTGCCTACTGGTGCAAAAACAATGCCTCTTGATAGAGTGACCGATCAGATGCGCTTCTTGCTTACTCAGCTATCCGGCACGTTCCTGAGCTTAATTAATCACATGCACGCCTGGTGCACTGCCTGGCAAGTCTATATATTGCTTTTGCTGCAACAGCTTTATTCATTTGTTTGCCGTTTACCTGTGTAGTGCATTACAATCATCCTCTGACAGACTCACAATGTGACAAATAAGAATAGATTCTGTAACCTATGCAATTTTCCATTGGACTCTCCTCTCCCCACCACTTCCAAATACTTCAAACAATTAAATTAAAGCATAAATCTGGAGAAAGATAGACTTGAACCGACTTTCCAAAATAGCAGCTTTAAATGTTTGTCAAAGCAATTATAACGTGACCTGGGAAACATGAAGTGATGAAAAACATAGGCAAGTGTCTATTACTTCTGCCATTTCTGTTCTATATTGCAGCTGGAAAACAAACTGATGCAAGAGGGAGAGTGGGAGACTCAGAATTACACACAGCCGAACGTCAAAGCTTTCCATGTGTTGGATGTAGTACAGAAGTAAGCCTGAACCAAAATCTGATTATTATCCAAACTATTATGTATCTCATGAGTTTCGATTTCCATGATTTTATCTGATAAATGTGATCTGTCACTTGCACAACCAATTTTTATTTTGAATTATTTATTTCTTAATTGCACTGACACAACACTGTTGGATCAGTTTTCCATCCAAACTGTCAACAATCACCTTTGAAGAACATGGCATTTTTAATTATTTTTACTCCAAGACATCACAACATCAGGTGGGTTAGGATATGGCATTTTCGCATCTCAATATTATCACTTTGATTTGACATTTAAAAAGGCCTGATCTGGACTCTTAACATTCAAAGATCACAGTAATGTAAAGCATTTTTGTGTATCGTCAGTTTCATCTGACCTGTAAGTGAAACAGACAACTCAACTGTCTTGATTTTGATCAACCTGTAAAACCAGATTGAAGCCCAAACTCACAAACTTTTTCCCCATTCCATTAAAAAATAATCACCACACCTGTAATTGTGCCTATGGTCACCTTTGACCTTAAAAAATACAGAGAAACAGAAGTGAAAGGAAAGTCCCAGTGAAACCGCTGAGTTTCACAGGTGCAGAGGACAAACACTTCCTGTTGAAAAGCTGAAGTATATCAACTAAATTATGTATAGATGTCATAGCTGTCAATGGGAATGAGTCTCTATTATTTTGCCACCAATCCTGACCTGTATCTTGCAAATGAACAGCAGAACCACTCACAGAATGGAAAAGGAATAAAGTCTGGTCAACACGGACATAATCCTGTACTGGATAAGGTGGTTATTTATAGTGCATGGATATTATTTGTATTATATTTATTATTACAGTGGCTCTCAAAAGTATTCACCCCCTTAGACTTTTCCACATTTCACTGTGTTACAACATGAAACCTGATATGGATTTAATCACTAGTCAGCTGTAGTGTACTAGTCAGGGAGGCTACCAAGAGGCCAATGGCAACTCTAAAGGAGTTATAGTCTTCCACGACTGAGCTGGGAGACCCTGTGCATACTGCAACAATAGCCTGGGTGCCACACAAAAGTGGCCTTTATGAGAGAGAGAAAAACTCAAATCAAATCTCAGCTAGAGTTTGCCAGAAGGCATGTGGGATACTCTGAGTCCAAATGGAGGAAGATTCTATGGTCTGATGAGACCAAAATAGAGCTTTTTGGCCTCAATGCTAAGCGCTATGTTTGGCGCAAGCCTAACACTGCACATCATCCTGAGAACACCATGCCTACTGTGAAGCATGGTGGTGATAGCATCATGCTATGGAGATGCTTCTCTGGATCAGGGCCTGGAAACCTTGTAAAGATAGAGGGCAAAATGGATGCAACAAAGTACAGAGAAATCCTGGAAGAAAACCTGCTGAAGTCTGAAGAGACCTGGGACCCTATGTATATATATATATATATATATATATATATATATATATATATATACACTGATCAACCATAACATTATGACCACTGACAGGTGAAGTGGATAACACTTATAATCTCGTTATCATGGCATCTGTCAGTGGGTGGGATATATTAGGCAGCAAGTGAACATTTTGTCCTCAAAGTTGATGTGTTAGAAGCAGGAAAAATGGGCAAGCGTAAGGATCTGATCAACTTTGACAAGGGCCAAATTTTGATGGCAAGACGACTGGGTCAGAGCATCTCCAAAACTGCAGCTCTTGTGGGGTGTTCCCGGTCTGCAGTGGTCAGTACCTATCAATAGTGGTCCAAGGAAGGAAAAGCGGTGAACCGGCAACAGGGTCATGGGCGGCCAAGGCTCATTGATGCACGTGGGGAGCGAAGGCTGACCTGTGTGGTCCGATCCAACAGACGAGCTACTGTAGCTCAAATTGCAGAAAAAATGAATGCTGGTTCTCATAAAAAGGTGTCAGAACACACAGTGCATCGCAGTTTGTTGCGTATGGAACTGCATAGCTGCAGACCAGTCAGGGTGCCCATGCTGACCCCTGTCCACTGCCGAAAGCGCCTTCAATGGGCACGTGAGCATCAGAACTGGACCACGGAGCAATGGAAGAAGGTGGCCTGGTCTGAAGAATCACAAGGTCAAGGTGTTGCCTTGGCCTCCAAATTCCCCAGATCTCAAGCCAATCGAGCATCTGTGGGATGTGCTGGACAAACAAGTCCGATCCATGGAGGCCCCACCTCGCAACTTACAGGACTAAAAGGATCTGCTGCTAACGTCTTGGTGCCAGATACCACAGCACACCTTCAGAGGTCTAGTGGAGTCCATGCCTCGAAGGGTCAGGGCTGTTTTGGCGTCAAAAGGGGGACCTACACAATATTAGGCAGGTGGTCATAATGTTATGGCTGATCGGTATATATATATATATATATATATATATACACACACACACACACACACACACACACACACAGTGCATCCGGTAAGTATTCACAGCGCTTCACTTTTTCCACATTTTGTTATATTACAGCCTTATTCCAAAATGGATTAAATTCATTATTTTCCTCAAAATTCTACAAACAATACCGCATAATGACAATGTGAAGGAAGTTTGTTTGAAATCTTTGCAAATTTATTAAACATAAAAACAAACAAAGCCCATGTACATAAGTATTCACTGCCTTTGCTCAATACTTGAAGCAACTTTGGCACCAATTACAGCCTCAAGTCTTTTTGAGTATGATGCTACAAGCTTGGCACTCCTATTTTTGGGCAGTTTCTCCCATTCCTCTTTGCAGGACCTCTCAAGCTCCATCAGGTTGGATGGGGAGTGTCGGTGCACAGCCATTTTCAGATCTCTCCAGAGATGTTCAATCGGGTTCAAGTCTGGGCTCTGGCTGGGCCACTCACGGACATTCACAGAGTTGTCCTGTAGCCACTCCTTTGTTATCTTGGCTGTGTGCTTAGGGTCGTTGTCCTGTTGGAAGATAAACCTTAGCCCCAAGGATGTCTCTGTACATTGCTGCATTCATCTTTCCCTCGATCCTGACTAGTCTCCCAGTTCCTGCCGCTCAAAAACATTCCCAGAGCATGATGCTGCCACCACCATGCTTCACTGTAGGGATGGTATTGGCCAGGTGATGAGCCGTTTCCTCCAGACATGACACTTGCCATTCAGGCCAAAGAGTTCAATCTTTGTTTCTCATGGTGTGAGAGTCCTTCAGGTGCCTTTTGGCAAACTCCAGGTGGGTTGTCATGTGCCTTTTACTGAGGAGTGGCTTCTGTCTGGTCACTCTACCATACAGGCCTGATTGGTGGAGTGCTGTAGAGATGGCTGTTCTTCTAGAAGGTTCTCCTCTCTCCACAGAGACACGCTGGAGCTCTGTCAGAGTGACCATCGGGTTCTTGGTCACCTCCCTGACTAAGGTCCTTCTCCCCTGATCGCTCAGTTTGGCCAGGTGGCCAGCTCTAGGTAGAGTCCTGGTGGTTCCAAACTTCATCCATTTACGCCTTTCCAAATCATATCCACTCAACTTAATTTACCACAGGTGGACTCCAAACATTTCAAGGATGATCAGTGGAAGCAGGATGCACCTGAGCTCAATTTTGAGTGTCATGGCAAAGGCTGTGAATACTTATGTACATGTGCTTTTCTGTTTTTTATTTTTATTAAATTTGCAAAGATTTCAAACAAACCTCTTTCACGTTGTCATTATGGGGTATTGTTTGTAGAATGTTGAGGAAAATAATTAATTTAATCCATTTTGGAATATGGCTGTAACATAACACAATGTGGAAAAAGTGAAACACTGTATATATATATATATATATATATATATACACTCACCTAAAGGATTATTAGGAACACCATACTAATACTGTGTTTGACCCCCTTTCGCCTTCAGAACTGCCTTAATTCTACGTGGCATTGATTCAACAAGGTGCTGAAAGCATTCTTTAGAAATGTTGGCCCATATTGATAGGATAGCATCTTGCAGTTGATGGAGATTTGTGGGATGCACATCCAGGGCACGAAGCTCCCGTTCCACCACATCCCAAAGATGCTCTATTGGGTTGAGATCTGGTGACTGTGGGGGCCAGTTTAGTACAGTGAACTCATTGTCATGTTCAAGAAACCAATTTGAAATGATTCCACCTTTGTGACATGGTGCATTATCCTGCTGGAAGTAGCCATCAGAGGATGGGTACATGGTGGTCATAAAGGGATGGACATGGTCAGAAACAATGCTCAGGTAGGCTGTGGCATTTAAACAATGCCCAGTTGGCACTAAGGGGTCTAAAGTGTGCCAAGAAAACATCCCCCACACCATTACACCACCACCACCAGCCTGCACAGTGGTAACAAGGCATGATGGATCCATGTTCTCATTCTGTTTACGCCAAATTCTGACTCTACCATCTGAATGTCTCAACAGAAATCGAGACTCATCAGACCAGGCAACATTTTTCCAGTCTTCAACTGTCCAATTTTGGTGAGCTTGTGCAAATTGTAGCCTCTTTTTCCTATTTGTAGTGGAGATGAGTGGTACCCGGTGGGGTCTTCTGCTGTTGTAGCCCATCCGCCTCAAGGTTGTACGTGTTGTGGCTTCACAAATGCTTTGCTGCATACCTCGGTTGTAACGAGTGGTTATTTCAGTCAAAGTTGCTCTTCTATCAACTTGAATCAGTCGGCCCATTCTCCTCTGACCTCTAGCATCAACAAGACATTTTTGCCCACAGGACTGCCGCATACTGGATGTTTTTCCCTTTTCACACCATTCTTTGTAAACCCTAGAAATGGTTGTGCGTGAAAATCCCAGTAACTGAGCAGATTGTGAAATACTCAGACCGGCCCGTCTGGCACCAACAACCATGCCACGCTCAAACGATCAAACGACCTAAAGGATTATTAGGAACACCTGTTCAATTTCTCATTAATGCAATTATCTAACCAACCAATCACAAGGCAGTTGCTTCAATGCATTTAGGGGTGTGGTCCTGGTCAAGACAATCTCCTGAACTCCAAACTGAATGTCTGAATGGGAAAGAAAGGTGATTTAAGCAATTTTGAGCGTGGCATGGTTGTTGGTGCCAGACGGGCCGCTCTGAGTATTTCACAATCTACTCAGTTACTGGGATTTTCACGCACAACCATTTCTAGGGTTTACAAAGAATGGTGTGAAAAGGGAAAAACATCCAGTATGCGGCAGTCCTGTGGGTGAAAATGCGATGAGAATGAGAACATGGATCCATCATGCCTTGTTACCACTGTGCAGGCTGGTGGTGGTGCTGTAATGGTGTGGGGGATGTTTTCTTGGCACACTTTAGGCCCCTTAGTGCCAATTGGGCATCGTTTAAATGCCACGGCCTACCTGAGCATTGTTTCTGACCATGTCCATCCCTTTATGACCACCATGTACCCATCCTCTGATGGCTACTTCCAGCAGGATAATGCACCATGTCACAAAGGTCGAATCATTTCAAATTGGTTTCTTGAACATGACAATGAGTTCACTGTACTAAACTGGCCCCCACAGTCACCAGATCTCAACCCAATAGAGCATCTTTGGGATGTGGTGGAACGGGAGCTTCGTGCCCTGGATGTGCATCCCACAAATCTCCATCAACTGCAAGATGCTATCCTATCAATATGGGCCAACATTTCTAAAGAATGCTTTCAGCACCTTGTTGAATCAATGCCACATAGAATTAAGGCAGTTCTGAAGGCGAAAGGGGGTCAAACACAGTATTAGTATGGTGTTCCTAATAATCCTTTAGGTGAGTGTATATATATATATATATATATATATATATATATATATATATATATATATTATTCTGAGTGATCACCTTTATCCTATGATGAAACATTTCTATCCTGATGGGAGTTGTCTCTTCCAGGATGACAATGCCCCCATCCACAGGGCACGAGGGGTCACTGAATGGTTTGATGAGTATGAAAATGATTGGAATGCTATGGCCTTCGCATTCACCAGATCTCAACCCAAATGAACACCTATGGTAGATTTTGGACAGACGTGTTAGACAGCGCTCTTCACCACCATCATCAAAACACCAAATGAGGGAATATCTTTTTGGAAGAATGGTGTTCCATCACTCCAGTAGAGTCCAGAGACTCGTAGAATCTGTGCCAAGAGCACTGAAGCTGTTCTGGCGGCTCGTGGTGGCTCAACACCTTAATGAGACACTTTATGTTGGTTTTTCCTTTAATTTGTCACCTGTCTGTATGTGTATATATATATATATATATATATATATATATATATTAGCATTTTCAATTATTTGCTAAGAGATTCAATTTCGCTTTTAAACAAGAAATAAGAGTTGGGTTTAAAGCAACAGCTTTATTGGCAGGGAAAAGTAGATCTAACAGCACTCCTAACAGTCACTCTCTCACATTCAGCTCCAAATCTGAGTTGAATCTGCCCACTGCCACCAGGGCACCCCAGCTTATCACCTTACCACAGTTATGCCCTCTCCAAACCTTTGACCATACAAGCCCCCACAATTTCCCACTCTCTTATTCAGATCCCCAAATGATCTGCCCAACTCCCCACATGCAAAATGCAACAGACAGACAGACAGATAGACAGACAAACTCACTTAACCGAAACAATAGATCACCTAGATATAATAGTTTGTGTGGCAACACATCATGAAGGTAAATCATTCTACAGAACAGATGCCTGGGGGAAATAAACCTCAGTATTGCCCTTTGATAGTTGGGTTTAAGTCACCAGTTAAAGATATAAATATAAAGGTCAGTGCATTGCAATCTCCACATTTTCTTTAAATTGTAGAAGCAGAAATGACTTTGTGGGCATAGCCTGACTCAGCCAGTGAGCAAGAGAGACTGGGTAAATGGAGTGTCTGCATTCCACTGCCAACAATATCAGTATACTTTGTTACAGAAATGTAATTCCAAATGCAGCTGAAATAGTCTTTATTTTTGTGTCCATTAAATGAACCATGAAGGGTTTTTCTTATGCTATGTGTGTAGCATTCCAAAGACACTGTTTGATTTGTTTGCTTTTTTGCCTCTGCTGCCATCTTTTGTACGTATTTATATTTACAATATAGAGGAGTCTGAGAATACCAAAACTATTCGACTATTACACACTGAGAGTCTGCAGGCAATGTGTCTCTCACACACCATCCTCAGACACAGAGCCACCTGGTCATCTTCTTCACCACCCGGTCAACTGGTCTCTGTCTGGCCCTCATAAACTTCCTCCCCAGTGCAGTGAGGTGTGGGGTCAGTGTGTTACTGAGAGAGTACTGAAATATGCTTATCTATAATTTACAGGCCAGGACTGTGGCTGTGTTCGCAGCCTGCTTATTGAGCTAAGAATCCGGTGAGAATCTTTGCATTAGACACAGTTAAAATGAATGTTTTCAATTCTGTAACACCCCCAAAATGGAAATATATTTGCCTCTGAATGGGTGAAACACTAATAGACTGGTTTATGGGCTTTGGTATGTGTTTTATTCTGTAGCTGCTTGTTATCCAATCCATTTTTTTCATTATTATTATTATTTAATATTCTTCTTATCAATATATTCCTTAATGTAATTTTTTTTCCTTTATCAATCAAGCAATCAGAGAACAAGAAACTGTTAATTAAATTGAATGAAAAAAGACTGGTGCATGAACACACAAAGTAACCAAGGTGACAATGTCTGTAAAGTTTCATAACTTCACAAACTTTTAGTAATACTTGCTTTATGCATTTATGTATTTGTTTGATTGTAATTAACATTAAATGGAATTTAAAAGTATTAAAAATAGCAAGGTTATGAAAAGTAATAAATAAATCAATTAATTTAAATGAAAATCTTCATGATTGTTTCACTCCGCAAATGTAACTAAATATATCTAATTATGGTAACTAATTTTGTAATTATAGATAGATAGATGGATGTGTGTGTCTGTGTGTATTTGTTTTTGAAATTTGCTATTAACATTTTTACTAGTTTGTTTTGTTTTGATTGGTTGTAATGCATTGTTATGAATTGCATTTATTTGTTATGTAATTCAGGCTACAAACAACTATATAAAGAATATTGATGTGTATAACTAAGTGATCCAAGGATCCTATCCAGTCTATTTTTAAATGTTCCAAAATGTTCAGCATCAACCACAACACTGGGGAGTTTGTTCCAGATTGTAACAACTCTCTGTGTGAAGAAGTGTCTCCTGTTTTCCATCTTGAATGCCTTGAAGCCCAATTTCCATTTGTGTCCACAGGTCTGTGTGTCCCTGCAGATCTGGAAAAGCTCCTCTGGTTTGATGTGATCTATGCCTTTCATGATGTTGAAGACTTGAATCAAGTCTCCACATAGTCTCCTCTGTTCCAGGGTGAAAAGGTTCAGTTCCTCAGTCTCTCAGTAGGACATTCCCTTCAGACCTGGAATAAGTCTGGCTGCTCTCCTCTGAACTGCCTCTAGAGCAGTGATATCTTTCTTGAAGTGTGGAGCCCAGAACTGTACACAGTATCCAGATGAGCTCTAACTAGTGCATTGTACAGTCTTAACATTACTCTAACATTACTTCCCTACACATTTGACAATATACCCTAACATTCTGTTTGCCTTTTTTATTGCTTCCCCACATTGTTTGGATGGAGAAAGTGAGGAGTCCACATAGACTCTAGTTCTATTCCTCCCATAGTGTAATTATAGTGGACATTTTGGTTACCTGCATGTAATACCTTGCACTTGTCCACATTGAATTTCATCTGCCAGGTGTCAGCCCCCAATTGAATATTATCTAAGTCCCTTTGAATAACCTGTGTTGTTGAGATTGTATCTGCTGAGTCACCTATTTTAGTATCATCTGCAAATTTGAAACGTTTGCTAACTTTCCCAGAGTCCAGATCATTAGTACTGATCCCTGTGGAACTCCACTAACACCCTCTGTTTCCTATACACAAACCAGTTCATAATCCATCTATTTACATTACCCTGAATACCTACAGCTTCCAATTTTAAGACAATTTAAGATCTGCCTCGTCTAAACCCATGTTGATTATCACCAAGAATATGGTGTTCATGAAGATGCTCCTCTATTTTCTGTCTAATAATGCTACTCGTATGCTAGTGCCAGTTAAGCTAATAGTACCAGCGCTCTTATTATACATCCATGGGAGATACAAGCTGTGGTTCTTTTTAATTTTCTTGGTTGTAAATGGTAACTTGTTAAGTATTTAAAATGAATTACTAAATCCATTATTTTGACAATAATGTTTCCTTTAGTTATTGTATTTTTTTTCATACATTTTTCTATATTATTCATCAAGGAGTTTTCACACTGCTAGCTACATTTTTCTTTTATGATTATTTCAGAATAAAGCAACATATTAATGATTAATCATGCTGTAAACATATATGACATAGATTGACCTAAATATATTTTTTGCATCTTGAATACTGTAGGGAAAAAAATAAAATGAAATTTAAAAGTGGGGACATTTTCAGGTTTTTCCTTTCCCTAACAAAGTGTAGGGGGCAGAAGGAGGGAGAGTTGGAGAAAGAAGGAGAGCAGAGCAAGAGACAGGAGAGAGATGGTGAACTGAGATACAGAAATAAAGAGAAGAGACTTGGAGATGGAGTCAGCAGACCCAGAGAAGAAAGAGATTCAGAGACAGGCAGTGATCAAGACAGGGATACAGAGAGGGATGAAGAAAGTGAGACCGCCAGAGAGAAAGACAGGAACCCAGAGGTGGAAAGTGAAGGGAGACAGAGAGAGATTGAAATGCCTGCCCCAAGTGCAGTTGAACCACATGATATGTTTGTTGTTTGTGGTCTAGATAGCCATTAGGGTTAGATATCTGCCTTAGTTGACTGATTTATGTACAGCAAAGTGTTGCTTTACTAGTAATTAGACCTTAATTGGCTTACTTCATCTAATGTTTGAAGAAAACAGGCTCCTGTATGTAAACATTTTCATGTATATGAAATCTCTGTGATTTAATGAGTTTAAAAAGGTAATGTATGCTACTTTTACATGCATTCAACACATCGTTCTATTTCAGATTAACTGTATTATACTGCGGGGTTTTTTTCTCCAAAAAAATAAAAATAGGCAAATGAACAACATCCAGGTAGTATTTTTTTAATCTTATTTAATCACAATCAGACATACTTGTGTGTCCTTTAGTGCACATCACCCATCCTCCAGCAGATATTGTAGCTGCATGAGGCATCAATCCAGTCCAGCTATATGTGGCAAATCTATTTTCCAGTATGTATACTAATTTACATTTAGGCTGGCTGATCTGTTTTTGGTTAACCTCCATTCAGAAGCCACCAAAGTGAATTTTATTTGGTTTGTGTGGGGTTTTTTTCACGCCTCCATTCTACCCTACAACTACCTCCTGCCACCCCCTTGCCACCCCAGGTGAAAATGTGTAGATCCACCCCTGCTTTCACGTGATCTACAGCTGCAGTTGCATGTTACAAAAATTCTAATAAATTAGTAAGACATGATCTGCCTCAACTAAACCCATGTTGACTATCACCAAGAATATTATTTTCATTAAGATGATGATGATGATGATGATTATTATTATTAATTGGCAGACGCCTTTATCCAGTGCCGACTTACAAAAAATAAGCGCAATACAAAGTGCAAAAATACAGTTCAGTACAAGGACCTGAGGATGCTCCTCTATTTTCTGTCTAATCATTTTTTTCCAACATTTTACAAGTGATGCAGGTGAGACTGATTGGTCTGTAATTTCATGGCTCAGTTTTGTCCCCTTTCTTGTGGATAGGTATGACATTTGCTGTCTTCTAGTCAGTTGGCACATCCCCTGTTCGAAGTGTCATTTGGAATATTTTAGTTAGCAGTCTATAAATAATTCCCCTAATTTCTTTAAGTACTGTTGGAAATATACCATCTGGCCCAAGTGATTTGTTTGTTTTTAATTCTGCTAGTCCCTTTAGTACCTCCTCCTCATTGATCCTGATCTCTCTTAGGGTTTTACTAGACTGATTGTTAACCTGTGGCATGTTATCCATTTTTTCTTTTGTAAAAACCTCTGTAACATACTCATTTAGAACATTTGCCACATCTTCATTTTCCAAGATACTTCCATTTTTGCCCTTTATGTTTCACTTCCTCCTTTATAAGCCCTGCCCTTCCTTTCCCATGTCAGTGGTTCCAATGTGGACCATGACCAGTGGATTCCCCCCAGCTAACTCGGTGTCCAGCAGTTGGAACCTATTGGGCATTTCTAGCTCTTGGGATGTCTCTAGGGGTTGTGCAAGCCTTTTCTGCGGTTACAACCTACTGTAACCCAGCAGTTCTGTACACTGTCCTGCTCTGAGGTCTCAAATCTCCTAGGTTTTGGCATGCACACCATCTCTCTCATGGGCTGATTGACAGATTCTTCCATATCACTAATACAGCGCAGATCAACAAGCTGAGCCTCAAGATCATGTACCTTGATCTGTAGGATTTCAACATGCAGACAACATTCACAAATGAGATCTTCTTGGAAGAGTTAATCCAGGAAGGCAATCATTCTGCAAACATGACACTGCAGTGGCCACATTCTTCTAAATTTTGGAAGGTTTTTTCGGTTTATGGTGGGGAGGGCATTTGGTTTCTGTCCCCTGGTCAACTGCTTGACTTTGTTTGGTCACTGACAAAGAACGCAGTGCTTCCTCAACAGCAGCTTTAAATACCCTTTTGTCTACCTGCCCCCAATTCACACCTAACTGTCTCTAACTGGATCCACCTGGCACAACACACTTAACTGAAATCCTGCTAGTCCTAGACTAAATCACCTTTCCTTGAACCTATTTACTTTCACCAACTCAGCAGCTGTACTGAATTGACATGAATTAAGGCAAACTACAGACAAGATTAACTTCAATTAAGGCAGTTAAAACAAGATCAGGAATGCTAAGACTGTCTGAAATTAGGAAAACAACAAGATGGCTGCCTCTCACCTATACTGTCCTGTGTCTGTCTATGGCAACTTGTAAATCATTGGTAGAACAGTCAGTCAATTAGCATTCCCAGAAGAAATAGCAGGATATTAAAAGGGGTTCCTAGAGTAGTTTTGTTTTGTGTGGTTGGCTGCAAGGTAATAACAAGAAGAGTGTTGACAAATACAAATACAACATGTAGGGATTCAGAGTCAAAATCAGAAGTTTTTCATGAATACATGGCTATTAATTGATGGTTGCTTGGATATTTAAACATGTATTTATGTGTAATACTCCAGATAATGTGTTGCCACTAGATGGCATAGTAAGCTAACCTCAGAATTCTACCCAAGGAGATTTTTTTTTTTTTTAATTCTGTACCACAGCAGAAGGATGCATGCAGACCATAATACAATTTAAAACTGTAATGAAACATGACCATAAAAAGACTATATAGGTGTACAAAAAGCTGGTCCTGTTTCCATAACACAGAGCAAGCGGTTTAAATTTGAAATTGAAGTGAGTTGGTTCTGATAAATTGGCATGTTCTGTAGATGGCTGCTCCTTCTCTGACCAGCCAAGCTAAAGCAGATGCTGACAAAGAAATATAAAACCCTGATCATACTGACATTTGTGTATGATAAAAATGTAATGCAAGGAAAACACAAAGCAGCATAACTTACTTTCTTTGTTTTTTATCTTTTGTTCTGTAACTGCAGTAGGTCAAGATCAAGTGGTGTAGTTATTCACTTAGCCAATGCCTTTATCGGAGTGAATTTATGTGGTTTTCTAGATGTATACAATTATAACACATGAACCAGATGGCTATGGAAGATATTAGACCCCTTCCAAAATAAGTTTGTATATAAAATGATCATACTGAATATAATGAACAATCATGTTTTTATTGTGTATTGTTAGTCATAGTTTTGAATATATTTTAATTAATATTAGATTGTGGTTATGGGTTTGTTAGGATCGTACAAGAGAGCCTCAGAACATTAGAAACCAGGATTTTCCTGACATAAAACTGTGGTGACATTTAGATAAACTAAACTGGCAAGGGAGATATCAGGTCCTACATCTTACTATACTACTTACTATAGCAGCCAGCACTTAGGACAGGGTTAATTTTAATTGTTAATCCTGGCCAACATTTTAAAAGTGATTGAAAACATTTAAATAAGATCTAATCGATCAAATGGTTTAATTAGCTTTAGCAATTTAGTGTAAGGGTGGAATATAAACCTGAAGGCACATGTTGTATCATTCTCAGAGATGTGCAGATGTGTGTTGTTATAAGCACAGATAGATTTGACATAAATGTCATCTACTCTAGCAAAACCTAGGCAGAAGGCAAATTTAAATAAATAAGATTTCTTGTTTCAGTTTAAATCCAATATGGATTATACCATAAACAAGAATGGCAACAAGTTAAGGCTTGTTAAAAAGAAGCGCAACATAGTGCAACTGCAATTAACATGTTTTATGGTATGCTTGTTTATGTTAGAATCATTTAACCCATTTAACCCATAAATTATATGTCACATGTTCAGGAATATAATTGGCCAAGCGAACAACAAAGAAGGTACAGTTTAGCCCCTTCACAGCCAGTTCTATGGTCATGCCAACTAAACTACAGGGTATAAAGATATAAATTAAATGATTAACAGAAAACAAACAAGGTCAAGGTGTTAAGGAAATGGGTATATATATAATCTGTTACATACACTAAAATTAGTATTAGCTGTAAAATAAAACCCTCCATATATCATTCTTTCATTCTAGTTACTCCATATGAACTTCCACGGCACATACTGAAACCAACTCATCAAGTCCTGGTGAGATTTCTGACAGGAAGAAAGCCAGCTGAGCTTGTCAATGGAGATGTGACTTCACATCTTTACACTAATACTATATATGTGAAATCTACCTATATAAATGTGCTATGGAATGCAATATAGTTTGGGTACCTAGGTCATTAACTAAATATCTAAGAAAGGAACTGTTGTCTTTCTGCTGTTGCTTAAATGTATTTGTTTGTTTATTTTTAATTTACAATCCCCATCTTAAATGTTCAACTTTTTTTTTCTGGGGCTGAATCAGTGTTCAAGAACACTCATTTCAAAAAATATAATTGATCAGTATATTGTTCTGCACAATATGCATTTGACTGATTAAATGACAGAATAACATTGTCTCTAATGAAGAGTGTGAGTACGTTTGACTACAGCCATGTGTATAGTGTATGCTGTGTCTGCACAATTCAACCTAACCAGCTCTGGGTCTCGTACACTATTCCATGGTTTACAATGCCCTGACTGCAGTGTTTAAGGTTCTCACGATTTCTGTATCTTTCAAACTGCATTTGCTCTGCTCTTTTTAAGTCTGTGCATGCTGAACTCTTAACAATTGCATGTGTGAAATTTTCTTACACTTTGCATGGGGTCTGCCTTTGCATACGTTGCACTCCTTTAAGTTCTCTCAAATCTTGAGTTTTTAAAATAAACCTTTCATTTAATCTTTCTCTAAATGTGCATGTGCTGCTTTAGTATGGGCTCGTTCTAGGTTGCACATGACTGCATCTTTATTTTTGTTTTGCTTTTTTCGTTTTACTTGGGTATTGAATTTCAGGAGCACTGTGTGTTCTGATCAATACAACTACTGTTCAGAAGGCAATTCAAAGGTGTATTCCAATTACAAAGTGTTCAGAAGAGTTTTGGATTCGTCTGTTTAGAATTAGTGTTATCTAGGAACTTCTGTTGGGGTTAGGGTTGCCATCATTTGACTTGGTTACACCTAATCTTTTACCAACCCTCAAAATGGTAAATCATATTAAACCTAATACTGACACTCTTGCACACCTGAACTTGCTATTAAGTTATTCTATGGATACCACCTAAGTGTAATGCTAACACCTTTTTGTATCCTAATAAAATGAAACAAAACAAGACATTAAAACCAATACTATCATCAAATTTAAAAAGCAAGTTTAACTGAAATATAACTAGTATGGTAAAAATAGTGCTTGCTATGAAAATGAAATAAACCATTATAAACATTCTATGTAAAAAAAATATATATTTAAAAAGTATTTTTTTCTTTTTAAGACCCTTATTGGTCTGCATTATGTAATCATATCCGATAATAAAAGAGTCAAAAAAGTTTCAAATAATAGAACATGAGATAAACACAACAATAACTGAATCATGCACAAAAGTCTCATCAAACACAGATATATCAAATAGCTTGCTATTCTGATCATGTCAAGGTAAACTAAAACAAAATTCAGCCAAGTTTAAATGACTAAAATGCACATATTTCAGTTCAAACTGTTAGCAACTACTGTTGCCTTGTCTGGGACCTGCGGGAGGGTTAGTGTTGTGAGCTTGAAGCTGTCTTGAAGGGTCCATTTTTGATTGATGAGCTGCATAGACCCCCATGTTCAGCATTTTTAATCTATCTTGCCAGACAAAATCCCATTAAACAGAGAGAGAGAGAGAGAGAGAGAGAGAGAGAGAGAGAGAGAGAGAGAGAGAGAGAGAGAGAGAGAGAGAGAGAGAGAGAATCACTCCATACTATCTGATTTTGGGCCAATTAAAACAGAGGGCCAATGTCTTTATTCATCCTCTTTTCACATTGTGTTGAATGGGTGCAAGTGTTATCCCTGCCTGTCCTGAACTGACACAGAATTCTGAATTGGCAAGTTTCATTTTAGTTTGAAGTGTTGTCTGCCCATTACAGACCAGCACTGCTCTGCAAAGTTTCCAATTAGTACACAGTTACACTAAGAAAAAAAGTCATTAACGGGACCGATTTGGTGGCTGGGGTTGGTGATGGGATTTTAGTTGGTCTACAGTGTAATTATGCTGTGATTTCCAAGCCCCATCAAGTCGTTTGACTTGATTTCATATGGGCTACATGAAATCAAGTGTGATAATATTTATTGGTGAAATCAGCTGTTTTTTTGAAGCCGATTGGATAGGCCTGTATTATTTCTTTCTATATGGATAGATTCTATAATAAAAATGAGCAGCTATTTTTTTTTGGGGCGGGGGAGGAGTTTGTGGTGACGCCTCACCTCATTTTTGGATATGCAGTGGATGCTGTATAATCACCATTTCTTAATTATTTTTAATTATTTTATATCGAAGCATCACTCAACAGCATCGTAATAGTTGAATTGAAGGTATGACCACATTGCCCGCTAGTTTCCCTCGCAACTAGCATGTGTTTCCATGGCAACACCCTCCCGCTTTCTGGATGGCTGCTGTGTGCGTCAGAGGATGGACGAGGAGAGACGGACGGGTCTCTTCACTGGGACACATTCCTAACGACTGAGGGCTAAAATTAAGCAAGAAGAGGACGTGAATATGCCAAAGAGACGAAGAAATGTATTCAACCCAATGTGAAAATGACATTGTAGGCAGAATCGTGGTACAAGTGCGTGCCTTTGGTTAAAATGTAGTGTGAAGACTGTGTCCTTATCTTAACGTTTATCTTATTTTTGATATTGCTGCTGATTTAAATGTTTTTGTAAACATCACTATTATAAATATGAAATTGGAGGGAATTTAATGGAGGGTGAGGAAGCTTTTGGAACTTGTATATTATTATTATTATTATTATTATTATTATTATTATTATTTGCATAATAATAATAATAATAATAATAATAATAATAATAATAATAATAATAATAATAATAATAATAATCCTTCAGCGGGATCTATACAGTTTATTGAAGGTGGGTTTAGCATTTCCTTCTTTCCGTGGCCATGACTTGAGCCGGTATAATCGCTATACAGCTGTTTTTGTAATGAACCAATAGTAGTCTGCTTTATTAGAGGGTTTCATTTAGCAAACAGTATCATGAAAAATATACGGCGAAGGGGGTTGGGGGAGGGGGTGATCCTGCATTAAGTTATTTTGACAAAAATACCGTTCAGGTTGACAACTAATCGTTAATTTAAGAGCTTCTCCAGGAATAATACATAATAATAATAATAATAATAATAATAATAATAATAATAATAATAATAATAATAATAATAATAATAATAGCATTGTTTCTTGTAAAATACCTCTGACTCACTGAACTGATTCACTGATAGGTGCAGGGCTGAATGCACTATTAAAGTAGTTCTGTCAGCCCTTCTGTACATTACAGCAACCCATTGGCAATGTTGTTTCATGTGTTCCCTTACAGTTGAATGCCAGTCTCCATTTACTTGGGGTGTTGCTCACTGTGGTCAACTGGGAAGCCACATTGTGGAAAAGAGGCTGTTGCCAAGGAGACTAACAGTCCAAAATGAGGAAGGGGTGGGGGGTGCAGGATGCAGAGTGAAGTGTGGAGGTCTCGGATAAAAAAAAAGGAGGGGGGGGGCGTCCAAGGAGGGAGTAGAAAATGTCAAGTGAGTCATCTTGTATGCCAATTGATTGTTTAACAAAAGTCCAATTAGTAATGAAAGTGCAGGAGCTGACGCATTGCTTTGGAGACAACCCTTACTTAAAACCTCAACTGTGTCAGCCAATAGACCCCTCTCTGTGATTGCTTACTTGCATATGTATTGTCTAGCCCAACTCCAGGCTGTAATTCTATGTGTTTCAATCGGTCACTTTGTTCTATAGGTGCATATGATGCATCACTATTGATAAAGGAGATAAAGCACAGTATAAATCATGATATGTTTAGAAAGCATCATAGACTATATATATATATATATATATATATATATATATAGATATATATATATATATATATATATATATATATATATATATATATATAGATATAGATATAGATAGATATAGATATATGTGATCCCACACATATGCCATCAGAATGTTCAGTTTCCATGGAATATGTTACCAGTGCACTGATGACAATAATAAAACCATGCATTTGGTCCTTTCTGTACAAAAGTAAAAAGTAAAACATTATAATAGAAGCATTATTCCTCTTGGATTAACATAATTACATACACATAAGACAAAGTAAGACGATCTCCAAGGAACTATTAAACGAAAAAAAATTACAATGACTGATCTTTCCCTACAGCACAGGTTCACATGTATAATAAATATGTGTATTCATTCCTTCCTTTGTTTTATGAAACAGAAATCATAAATATAGCTTATTAACATGGGGAGAGTTTTAACCCCATGGCATAATATGTAATGTCTGCTAAAAAGCCTGTCTGCTGAAGCAAACTGACATGAACAAATATGCCTAAAGGTAAACTCTACAAGATTTAGTGTCACTAGAGAGCTTTAGATTTGGAACAAAATAATCTAAATCTAAAAAACACACACACACACACACACACATATATATATATATATATATATATATATATATATATATATATATATATATATATATATATATATATATATACACACACACAAAGCATACATATAACTGAACTTCAACTGTAATTAGAGCAGTTTTATTTTTTATAAAAAGAATGCTTGGAAAAGAGGAATAAAACAAATATTTTGATAAGGCCTTCTCTCTACCTTGAGGTGTAGCAGTGAGGAATCATTAGGGACTGTTGCTAATGTCTTCTAAAGTATGTAACACAAGACCACAATACACACATTAGACCATATAAAACCCCTATGGCCTCCCCTCACCCAATAATGGTTGCAACTCTGTAAGCTTGTGGGTCCTTGACTTACCAGGAAAGACAACAAAATGTATTTGTGTGTACAAATGAATATTCTAGGTAGAGTAACTGCTTGTTATACAAAGCCATTTTTTTCACATTGCTGTTTTTGCTTTTCCATCTTAGTCATGGGAGCATTTTTTTTTTAATTGAATGGTATGCATTATGTAGTGTATGGTTTGGTTATATGTACACTTAAATGCACATATAATGAAGGGTTATGAATGCAACCACGGTTATCTGTGAAAGAGAATACTACCCAAAGAAGGATGGGCTATTGTCATTACTATGGAAACTAATGAACGCATTGTCTAACAAAGCCACCTATAGGCTGCTGTGCATTGTCACTCAGGCAGACCCCCTCTCTGACTTCTTTTAGTACAGCGAAAATCAGCAAATTTTTGCCGGACCCAAGACTCAAAATTGAATTTGCAGTCTTTGCCTAGTATTCTCTTTATCAGAGAACCGTTGTTGTATTCACAATCTATCCATATCTTTCAAGCGAAGAATATTACCCAAAGGGGGATGGGGTACTACAACTGGAAAAAATTAAGAGACCACTTAATATTGATTTCTGAACTTGGAGTGGTCACTTAATTTTTTCCAGAGCTGTATATATCCAAGCTGTCATGAGGGAGGCCAACTGCGTACAGGTAGGGAAGCCAGCCCTGAGGCCACAGCCCACTAAGGGATAAGAACACAGCCTAAGTCAAGAAAAAATATATAGAGGCAGCAGGGAATCAACAGGGACTGACACACCACAAATCAAATAGAGCAGGAGTCGGGGCAAAGCCTTACTCAACTGCATGTAAAAACAATTTAGTCAGGTCAGGGGGAGTGGTTCACAATGATGACATCTGAGGTCAATAGCCTAGAGGTACAATAGAGGCTTTTAGACTGGTACAATTGTAACTGTCCATCTTCAAAACCACTTATCCATGTGGGTTGTGGGGGACAACAGAGCTGATCCTAGCAAGTGTGGGGTGCAAGGCAGGAATACACCCAGGATGGGACACCAGTCCATTGCTGGGCACTCACACACACACACACACACACCAATTTAGTGTGGCCAATTAATCTAACCAGCATATCTTTGGATGGTGGGAGGAAACCAGAGTGCCCAGAGGAAACCCACACAGACACAGGGAGAACATGCAAACTCCACACAGACCGACACCCTGAGCCAAGAATTGAACTCGGGACCCCTGGAGCTGTGAGGTAGCAGCGCTAACCACCACGCCACTGTGCTGCCCCGCTGCTAACCAACAAACACAATAACAGAGGCCAGGTGTCCTATACGGTGTCTGTATGGGCCATGATCTGTTCCCTGGATTGTGTGCAAATCCATCCAATCATCTAGATAGATCAAGACACAGACCCCCAGGGGTCCACACAGGACTCCATGTCAATGCACTTGGAGAAAGTGTGAGGGGCAAGTGACAGGCCGTAAAGAAGAACACAATACTCAAACACTTTGCCCTCGAAGGCAAAGAGGAGAAACTTCCGATGGAGCGATGTGGATGTGAAAGTAAGTGTCCTTCATTTTCAACATAGTGTACCGATCACTGGGCCGAATGGCCTGGGAGATGGTGTGCTGGTTGAGCATCTTGAAGTGCAGCACCTTAATGTGGTGGTTCAGGTGTCTCGTTCAGAAACCGCACCAGATTTCTTGAGCACCAGGAAGTAAGAAAAGTAAAAACCCTCATACTGTGGCAATGGGGGAACTTTGCTCCAGGAGCAGGGCTGACATTTCTGCGTGAAACATGGCACAATGTGGGCCTGATCTGCAACATGTCCTGGCAGCGGACTGGCCATGGTTGTGCCGGCGTAAGCGTGGGGCTGCCCTGAGCGGGAAAGTATGGGGCATCAAACAGTTGTGCAGGTTGCCCGGGAGTTGCCATGCCCAGGCGTGGGGCATTTGAGTCAGGGGAGGTGCCAAGGGGTGAGTGCCTGGGTAGACTACATTGCTCCCTGGCCTGCATGGAATGATCATGTATGGCCTCCACCACTTGGCTAAAGGTGTACCTGGGCAAGTGAGGTGCATTGATGAAACGTGTCCTATCTGCATTCAGGACATGTCTGGACCTGGGATAGCCAGACCTGGCACCATGCCGCCAACAGTGTGGCCAAGGAGCGGCTTGTGGCACACAAGCCATGACGTAGGACCTCCACTAAGAAGCCATCTATTGCCGCAAGTTCCCCCGTGGAGTGTCTGGTGTTTGGCAGAGGGCTTAGCAAGGCCCACAAGGTGGAATAGATCGCAACAAACAACTTATTTACGGTTATTATGTTTTTAAAAATAGTAGCTGCGGCTCGCCTTCCATTCTCGCGCTTGCTCTGCACAGCGTCAAGGTTCCCGCGCTGATGACGTGTGATTGTCTGCGCAAGGAGGTAGGATATGCAATCTTTTCCAGAAACATTTTTTGTTTCCTGTACAGGACATAACATTATAACATGGAAAGGCTGAAATGTGTTAATATTTTACATTCCAATTTTCTCTGTTTAGTTATGCTATACTATGTATACCATTTATTTCAAGAAATCTGAAATAGTTTTTGGCTGTTTAAGAATATACATTTAAGAATTTCAGAGTGTTTCAGTAGCATATTGTTTTAAAACCTGATACAGGGTTATCTTAATGTAATCTACTCTGAATATTTGCACATTTTCCTGTTATTTAACTTCATCACATAGGCTTACCCATTACCTAATTAATTTGGTGTTGCCTTGCTTACTTTTCTATTTCCCATGCAAACTGACATGTAAAAAAAGAAAGGTATTGCCAGGAACTGTACACAGGGAAGCAAATGAGAGACATACAGCAAAGCAAAATGTACTAAAGAAACCTGACACTGATGTGCTTCCTGATTACACTTGCTTTTTTTTTTTTTTTAAGTTTTCCATTTTCTTTATCCTTTTTTTGTTGACTGAAATCTCAGATTAACATGTTAATTAATAATCTCAGTGGTTAATCTGAAGCAGGTAAATGACAAGGAAGAATTTAAAGGACAGGAACAACACTCGTTTAATTACATTTTGCAGCATCTCAAGTACTGACCATAAAGTCAAGCACAGGATTTACCACTGTCTCTGTGGAGTGTTTCATTTGAGATTACTGTTTTTTGTGTGTGTCATTTGCATCTAAAAGACTGGAAAATGCGCCACTTCAAAGCATCCCAGATTGTACTACTAACAATCCATATAATGTATGCAAAGAAGAATGTGGCTAATGATAAAGCCAAGGTTTTAAACTAACATAATGCATCACCTTTTTTTATTTTTAGTTGGTGCATACCGCAAACTGTAATCGCCTTGAGTTTATTTTTAACTGCTGGTTATTTTGATGAGTTTTTGAAAATGCGTGCAACATTCAAGACTCACAAGTCTACATTTAAATCATCCTCTCTTGAACTGATGAAAAATGTATAACCCGGATTATTATTACCTTGTCATACATCTATGGAATGGTGTAGATGTCATACATATAGGACATATATATTTACTACACAGCCTCCAGCAGACACACACATGTACATTTATATTAACACACTAAACATATGCAACACACATATGTAACTGGGTGTGAGTGCGTAGGTGTGCATGTGTATGAGTGATTGTGTTTTTGGTTTTGATATTATTGAAGAAACCTAGAGATAAATTTGCAATTGAAAAATCTTATAGCTGCCAGCATCTGTATCTCTTTTCCCTAGAGACCAGCGTCCTAGATTTCTCTACTGTACTTCAATTTATATAAGCACCACTGCTATTTCAGTTGCCTCCTGTTGCTAAGCAACCAGCTCTGAAGCTCCAACAGGTCATCGGGGATGGGTCTGTGAAAGGCTACCTGGGAATCAATGTGCAGGTTTGTGGTTTGTGCAGCTGTAACACTGATGCATAAAGATCTGTGGCCATAGAACTGCCCATTGGTAATCAAGCAAGGCAAATCATTGGTATTTGATTATTTGAATGATTCCTTTTCACATAACACATCACAGCACTATGTATTCTTCCAGAAATTAACAAATTGAGAGAAAATAGTGTAAAATGCTAAATAATAAACTAAGAATGATCAAAATGTAAAATTTTAATTAAAAGCATTAAACCTAAATGGCCAATAGAGAAAAAATAAGGGGTATTAAGTGGTCAAATCAACTAATAAAAGGCAAAGCAAGTGCAAAACAGCAATTTCTGTGAAAATGTAGTTAATACATTGCCTAAAACAGCCAGGTCTTGAATGATGTCATGCAGCAGTGGCAGTATTAAACCATGTTAGGGCTAGCTTGGCCCTTCTGGCATATATTTATATTGCAACTAATTCCTGTTGCAGTGAAACTGTAACAGACACACACTGACCTACTGACTGAGGACTGTTACGTTCACACCGTGAATTGAGAGAGTGAGAGTTTTTTTTTTTCAATTAACCGGCTAAAAACATTTTTTAGCCTATGTGTGTGCTTAATGTCTTGTGCTTTATTATATTGCGCACATTGTATCATACACATATATATTATGTTCAGGTTTAGCTGTTGGAGCCATGACCATAATACAGTAAAAGATCAGTCTATATATTTTTTAAATTGTATATATATTGCACTCCTATGCCTATATAGACTGATGTCATTCCCTTCATGGCTATCATTTTTGTTCATGGGCAGTTTACACTTTATTCATTATGCTCTGCACTTCTCTTCTCAACTTTCCTGTATCTTTACATAAGCATTTGTATGTATATATTTTTATATTGTACTCCTGTAAGCCTGTAAGAAGCCTTGGATAAAGGCAAGTGCCAAATTTAACTGAAGAAATAACAATAATAATTTTGGAAAGTTCACAACACGCTAAGATCAGTCTGTCTGCAATAAACATGGTGAGTGGAGCTGGGGAATTTAGGGAAGAGTCTGCTGAACTCTCACCTGTGTCCGTCAGACATTAGCACATTTACACATTGTCTCAAGAGTGCGCGTGGCAGAGGTCTGCTTCAACTTGCCGTACTGCCACTTTCCAAATTCAGATTCAGTGCTCCTGTTGTTCTGTAATTAAATGTACTAAGGCACAAATCCATCAAGAGACAATGGCCTAGATTAAACCAAACCAAACACCCTTTTTATATAGTAGTAGAAGAAAGTGGCTCCTGACAATTGATAAAACAGTGATTGGGTTTGATGAGTTTGTGCTATGAGATTTGTGGGTTGGTTCATATTTTAATTTGGACTAGGCCAATGTAGGAAAATATTACTTTGATTGTAAATCTAACCGATTTGGTTTATGGGTAAGGGGTTGTACATTAAATCTTGATTTGGAAAAATTGTGCTTTGAAAATGTGTCGTGGAAATAATTTCCAGTAAATAATACAAAATAATTAAATAAAAACGCAGGTAGACAGGCTTTACACTGAGGGTGTTATTCTTCAGTGACAGTACACTTGATTATTGTACACTTTTTAAAATGTTATGTTTTCGGGGGCAATGCTTTTTGGTGTTGTGACAATCCCTGACTGACACCTTTATAGGTGAGTAAAGGAAGTATGAATGTTTACCTTCTCTAAAACAAAATACCTGTGGTCTACAGTTTTAAACCTGTGTCAAGTTGTTGAGTTTCTGTGCAATGGTGTCATAACACCATGTCTGGTGAATAGAGACAATAAAGATCAATGATTGTAGATGTTAAGAGTATTGATACCTGTTCAGAAAAAGTAAGAATATGGACCCTTGAGCTTTTGGAGCAGTACCTCACCACTCTAGATCCCAGTTTAGATAAATAATTGATTATTCCAGTTCCTGAATGATTTATCACCATTTCAGATTTGCTATGTTCTGTCTGTAGTGTTACATAACAAACTATCATGCGATTCTGCACTATTAATTTCCTTCATTAAGTCATAGCACCTTAATTGATCTAATACTCTTTTTGAGCATTTTAACAGCTTGCGATCGTAATGCCCATTAATACCCATTAAGAAAGTGCTTTGTTTGTAACACACAACACAGTTGTATTCTGAAAATTGCAATTGGTGTGTGTGTGTTTGTGGAGGTTGGGAAATCCCCAACATTTAAGCAGTTATAAATATAAGAGCCATAATCCAAGCGAATAAACACATTCATCTATATATAACTGGAGTGTCATTTTCTCACTGTTAGGAGGCAGTCCATTTGCTATTTTCATTTAGGCCAGCTTTCCTGTTACAGTTGACAGCATGAATGCTTCTTTGAGAAACACGTCCTCTTACCAACATTCAGCCAGCAATGATGGAAATTGCTGGTGACAATAAACTACGGTAACTGGGTCAAAATTTACATAATGAGATTTTTAATATCTTCTTCTAAAATATGTCTTCCTTTTCCAATTGATCAGTATCAGGGACTGGTAAAACAGAGCAGTATGAAGAGGATCCTGAAAGCACACATCTTTTAAATCAGATTAATTTAGTTATTGATTAGTAACCTTCCTTTGACTAATGGGAAATTGTGAGCTATTAGTCTATGACAAAGCAATAGCCATTTAAGCAACTCTTTAAACCATCTATAATATTCTGAAACAATACTTGAGGGAAGTGGCTGTGTAAAAGAGTAGTTTGGAATGTGATGCCACAATCAACATTCAGATACATGTTAGCATGCTCTTTGTATTACAGTATTCTTCCTTGGTCTTCACCACCAGAGGGCAACATTACATGCATTTCCTGATGTAAACTGTAGGGCATGGATAAAGCTGGTATTTAAATCTTATTTATCAATGCAATAACCCATGTTATCTGAAAGAGAAATTAGTTTTCAAAGGGAATATGGGATATTTCATCACACATTAGAAAACCTGAAAACTCATAGCAGAAGTGTCGATAGGCCCTTGTCTGCAGTCACTCAGAAGAACCCACGAAGCAAGGTATACTCACTAGCGTCTTTCAACCAGGGGAATAGCATAACAGTTAATGCAGCTTGTAGATGAACAGAGTAGGGGGAGGGTTCTTCTAAGTGACTGCACACATGGGCCTATCGACAGCTTTACTATACATTTTCAGCTTTTCTAATGTGCAATGCCATATCCCATACTCTCTTTGGGAACTATTTTTGACTTGAAAGACAACAATTATTTTTGTGTAGCTTCTTTCAGGACTCTCAATCTCAGACCTAAAAGGTGCACACACAAACAAACTATTAACCAATAATTTAAGATCAATGCAACCTAAAGCACTGCAAATGAATGAGCCTCTTAAAAGGTACTAGTGACTTTTCATACTGCCCTTACCTTCTTGCCTGCAAAGCCTGGGGAGTGAAAAATAAACCGGGCAGCCCAGCACTGACATGACTGCCATATAAACCAACTCCAGTAACGCTCAAACCAAATACATAAAAGTTGCAAGGCAGCACAGCCCGGGAAAACCACAGATAAGCAATCAAAAAGCAAATACAATGTAACTATTTACAACTGCTTTGGTGTGAGTCAGAAACTCAGCATTTCATAGGTCTCACAGCAGTCATCTTCAGACAAGTGTCCGTAAATGTGCCAATGTGTCCGGGGCAAAGTTCAAAGGCAACTGGAGGAAGGCTTAAGCATATACTTATATATATGTTCCAATATGAAAAATACAAATACAAAGTAAATAAATACAACATTTACCAAAATTGTCTTGAATGCTGAAGCATATATTTGATTATGTAGATATCTTCTGTTATGTAAGAGTTTTCCAAAATATTTTATAACACTGGGATTAAGTCGGGGGAAATAGAACGCACACAGAACACAGCATTGAAAAGACATTTGAAAGTCCTGTAAATTGTGAGGTGGGGCCTCCATGGATCGGACTTGTTTGTCCAGCACATCCCACAGATGCTCCCCACGTGCATCAATGAGCCTTGGCCACCCATGTCGCCAGTTCAGCGCTTTTCCTTCCTTGGACCACTTTTGATAGGTACTAACCACTGCAGACCGGGAACACCCCACAAGAGCTGCAGTTTTGGAGATGCTCTGACCCAGTCGTCTAGCCATCACAATTTGGCCCTTGTCAAAGTCGCTCAGATCCTTACGCTTGCCCATTTTTCTTGCTTCTAACACATCAACTTTGAGGACAAAATGTTCATTTGCTGCCTAATATGTCCCACCCACTGACAGGTGCCATGATAATGAGATTATCAGATTATATAGATGTATTGCCACATCAACAGGGTAACACATTAAAATAATCTCTTTGTATCATTGTTTATTGTGTATAAAGAGCCTGTTACAATGACTTTGTACTGTGTCTGGAGTAACTATTTTAGCGTGGGGGTATATTTGAGCTGCCTTACGAAGCTCTGGACTGTACCTGAAATAGTGGTTCACATTTCTGTCTGAATGCACACACAATATCCTGAAATGTACAGTGTTTCAAACATTTTTTCTCTTATTGGCGATTACTAAGTCTTTTGAAATATTTATTCTGTCTGATGTTGGCTGGAAAATGGTTCCAATCAGTTTCAGAGAATAGGAAAATAAATTGCTTAAATAATTTATCAAAACAGGAACAAACCAAAAAAAGCATCTTCAGTGTGTTAGCTTTTGACCTTTGACCTTTGTACAGCATTGTTTAAATTCCACTGTACACTTCCTATTTTACAGGGCTAGTTGCTATTGCATGACAATGTTATTTTAAGCAGAAACAATAGTATAAAATCACACAGATAAATATGTAAAGAGGTTCAAAAGTAACTTTACCTTTTGTCTGGCTTCATGAAGCTAGTGTAATCGAAACCAAACACCACAAGTCACACGTAGTATGGCAGTGAATATGATATGCATTTGCAATTTGTTTTATACAGTGCATGCTTCTTTTCAGTTACAAATGGACCTAAAATGTATCTGCACCTTATACATTGTGAGCAAAGAAGGAACCTGTTTTAAAGCATAACACAGATATTCTATGGGATTTCCTATGCAGAGATAACAAAAAGACAGATAACTCACTATTTTGGTATTCTTGTACTATTATGTTCCTCAGTTTTGGACCATTTTGTCAACAAATTTGTGTTTCCTCCTGTGATAGATTTACATTAAATAACGGAACATACTGATTTTTCATCCTGAAATGATGGGTCCGATAATCCAACTTCAGGCAGTGTCATTGCGTTAAATTAGCTAATTAAACTTGGTATTCTAATTTGTCTGATATGTGAATCCCTTAAGATGAAAACACTTTAGAATTTCTGTTAATCTGCAAAAGGTTATTTAAACCCTTGAAACAGCAATTTGAAAATCACTTGGGATGCAATTAACTGAAATAATTATATTACTGAAATTAGAAAACCTTTTTATGGTTTTCACTACAATCTATGAATCTTAGATACATCTAGTAGATATATTAAGCGCAGTAGAGCTTTCGCAAAATAAATAATTAATTGATTAAACCAACATATTCTAATGAAGTTGTGGCCAAAATAAACACTACTCTGTTATCTGTCAACTTAACCTAAGACACAGATTAAATCAAATATTAACTGTCAGAGTTTTGATTTTTAGTCTCAGCCAATGTAAATCCTCCTTACAGCAAAGGGAAGTTCAAAGTTCTGATTAGATGCTTTCCATGCACCTGATTGCCCACAGCATCTGGACACTTATTGGTTGTAGTTCTTACCCGTATTAATGTGTGAAATGCAATGCTGGTTGTTGAGTGATTTCGGTCTCGAACTGTGGGATGGTGAAGGCTAGAGCTTATAATTAGTTGAGGTAGAGAACTTATTTCACTTATAAATACACCCCACACTGCCCCATGATCCTGCATCCTGCAACTTAAGGTCCCCCCTTCCCTGAGGTGTAGCCGCATATGCTTTTCTAATTGGGTGTACAGGAAGGAGTACCACGACAGAAATTGGGAACCAGTAGCTGAAGCGACTGAGAGCAGCAAAGTGAAGGACAGAGGTGAAGAGACTCAATGGACCAGTAGTGCTGCATGCCTATTTTACTCATTTTAATTAAATTCTCCAATTGAGATAAAGAAGAGACATAGAGATCGAGTACAGGGAATTAAAATAGTTTATTGATCTCTTTGCAAAGCAAGATCCGTTATCTTGGTTTATAGCCACCTTTGCCTTCCACTAAGGCTCGGTCTCCTGAGTGCTACCACCTGTAGAGAGAAAGGAAAAGGGACACTGGGATGAAGACTGACAAGATATTGACATTGTATTAGTGACTATGTTCATGCTGGCAGATGCAAGCAGACGCAATGGTGTGTGGGGTGGTCGGGGTACGGATGGAGAGAGTCATGGTGTAGCACCACCCAGAGGAGTTGTGGAGCACCTTGCGCCTGTTTAAAACCGTGGGGCTGCAGAGAAGAATACAGGATGGCCAAACACTTATTCACTTTCACTCATTGCCTATATATTGCTGATAATTTACATGGGAAACAACTGTTTTAGAGTAGGTTTTAGATTAGGATCCTTTGCATTGATGTTATTGCAGTCTCTTAGTTAGGATAAGGTTTGAGCTAGTTTTATTTTAGAATTAAGGCATTCTAGTATTAGTTTTATGTTTAGTACATTCCCCTGTGTTTCCCTGGGGAGTTTATCATTGTTATAGACAAATTTGTGACCTTTGTATTGAAAAAAAAAGGTAATGAAACTCATTATCTGCTGGTTATATGCACTGGGACCTTTAACGAACCTGCATGGGGAAGGGTGACCACATCCATTTCTTTACTGATGTTGGGTAGTGTCACCCGGGTTTAATTTGGGTGTAAACAAAGAAATGTGAGGTACTTTTATCACATCTATCATTACATCACATTTTCAGAGATTTGGACTCACTCTTCCCCATTCGCAGTGCAAAGCTCCGGATGCAGGCATTACCACTAATATAGGCACCTGGGCAATCCAATTGTATACACCCATTATTTCTCTTGTTACACTTTGAGCCGTGAAACCACCTCCCTCTCCATCATGAGCTAATTGCCTCATCAATGCTGATCACGCTTCCTGATCTCGCACTCTGAGACTGCCTCCGCTCCCTTGGTGTTTGGAATGGGTCATGTACGGAATACATTCTGATGGGAGCATTATATGTCTCGCAACCCCTGGGACTCGAAGTGCGTCTTGATGGACCATCATAAGGAAACATGGAAAACTGTGAATCTGTATCCCTAGTTATTTGTCTTAGGGTCAGCCTGCTGAAATGCTCTGGATATGTTTTCCAGCAGTCGAATGCTTGCAAGTTTGGCACTTTTCTCTATGGATTTATGGCCTGACTTGTATGGCCTCACATTCACTCCTGTTTGGCTTACATGTATTTATTTGGTGGTATTTGCAGGCTGGGGACAATTCAAATGGCGTTGCGATATTATAATCAATATTGATTTCATGGCTTTACCCTCTCACCTGTGAGTGCCAACTTTCCTATGCTTTCTCTGTTCATTTCAATTCAGGGGAGAATGAGGCTGCTAGAGTCTAAACATGATGCACTTTTCTTACTTAAGTTTATTTATAAGGGTTTCTGTTTCCCTTTCTAAAATATGTAACCTATACTTATTTCCGAAGGCAATGAAACTCAGCTTGGTGCTAAGACTTGCAGCATGTTTTACCTCAGTATCGAACCTTTTTTTTTCGAATACACTGCAATAATGTTAAAAGTAGGTCAGACAATATTATTCAGATTCATTACAGTATCTGCAGTTGGAAAGCAGCTTTTCATAATCAATGAAGCCTAATAAGTTAAAAAAAAAAGGTGGAGCAGACAACAAAGACTGTCAATCAATACCAAAAGCTCTATTTGTTTTCACATGCCAGGGAGAATCCACTCAGACTAATGGTCTTATGATCAAAGGGGGTTGTCATCAGCATCCTCAAATGTGACACCTATTAAAACAACACAGAATGTTAATGACTGAAAACTAAAGGATATTTCAAACTCATTGGTACCCAGGGGTGAGAGGGAGTGAGGCAGCAGGGAGGGGGTGTGTGTGCTGGAAAGCACATTCCAAAAGTGGATTTTTTCTTCCTCTACTTAATAAGTTAATTACTTTGCGGTCAGGGATTCTAAGCTGACCCTCTGAATTAATTCCACTTTACCCACCGAATGATGCAATTGATGTATATTTGCTCGGGGGGAATTGTTAAATAACAGCTTGTAGTTACATTTTTATTTTTGTTTTATTATTTTTCATTAATGAGGTTAAGGGCAGGTGTCTGCCAGGGACCCTTGCTGTAAGTTGATACCTTTTCTTGTGCAAGAGACTATCTGCTGAATTTTGTCCTGACTATTCTATAAATTATTCCAGGAGCATTGAAGTGACAGCTGGGCTTAAGGGAAAAATTCATGCTAGGCTCCCACATCTGTTAAATACCTACATCAACAACATTTACAACATGGCAAAAATACTCAGCCATTGCATGGTGCAGGGCAATGTCTTGAGCTGTACATGGTTATGCTTTGTTTTGGTAGTTGGTAGAAAATTGTATTGAAATCTATCAAGTTAATACAGATTTTAATTTGGTTATGCCTTCAAGCATTCTGCTGCTCATTCCTTTGAAACAATAACACATATTGTATGTTAGTGGGTTTAAGTGTGCATACAAAATGAGAACAAGGTGAAGTGATTTCTAAAAATTGAATTGTGTTGCTGAAAAATCTGATGAACCTTTAAAATATGTGAAGAGATATTATTTTAATATAAGTGGGATTTAGTTATAATTTTGCAATAAGCTGTCCACAGGCAAACTGACACATCTGACAGCTCATTAAGCTTATACACAGAGACACAACTGCATAACAATACAGAACATTACATGTGACATACTCATCGTTAAAATGTAATATAAAGTTTGTGATTGTGTCCTTTACTGCATTGTATATTCTTCACTTTTGTGGAATGAATACTTTCACCATACAGAGTTGACTAATAAGGATATGTATGAAGAGGTGCATAACATAAAAATAATACCATAAATAGGATGTTCAGACTATAACCGCAAATCATTAATTTATTTCAGATTGAAATTCTGCTTGGTGCATCTGATTGTAGTCTAAGGCAACCCACTTCTAGGCTTTATTAAATTTATACTGTACGGCAGTACACTCCTACACACTGCCTTTATCTTGAATACATTTAAAAAAATGACTGTGACAGTTTTCTTTTCTGCATAATTATAGGTTTCATAGAGCTAATAATCTGTTCACAAAATCCAGCAGTTTCCAAGAATAGCTCTATCTTAAATTAAAGGGAATGGGTATTTCTTTTTAACAATATTTGTTTGTGTTGTTTTTCAAAATAGCGGTATAATGTAAGAAAGAACGAAAGAAAGAATGATTTAAGTGATTTGGCCCTTATCTTCTACCAGGCCACACCCAAGCTAAGAAGAAGTAAAGTGGGGGATTACTTATTTCTCATGTAACATTTGTCCTCTCAGAAACTGAAAGTTACTTACAGCAATTGTCTTTACCTGCACATTCCGATTTGGAAAAGGAATGTGGTTTTACAGTTGCTAAGCAATAATATGAAAGCTAAATCACAGTTAAAGTTTCTGTGTTTTTCCCTTATGGTAGACCTAACCTCCATTTCGGACCTTTTTAAAAATGTCAAAATCTTAACACTACTTTACCAGACTCAACAGAATTAATTGAATTTAACAAGATTCTTATTCCTAAAAAATGTTGTGTGGTGCATCTGCTACTACCTTGAGGAAAATCATTTTTATAGGACATATTCATACATTGGACAACAGAAAATATCCTGGAGCTATAGTAGTTTGTTTAGCTTCTGTCATTTACATGCCATGGTATGTCCTGGCAGTGTTACAGTGTTACAAATTAGATGTACAGTGTGACAGTGGACTGCTTGCCCTGAAACCCTTCTATTTTAGAATTCAGGGTGTGACATTCTGCACACAATCAATAGAGGTCTCCCCAGGTACAAGCTTGAAAATTCTTAACTGAAGCCAGTCAGAGTGCCATCCTGTTATTGGGAGCATAACAGCAGGATAAAGAGCTGTCAATTTGTTGCAGTCAGTTGGGATTCACTGAAAGAATATCTATTGGTGTGCACACCTGTCCTCATAGACGTGTTTCTCAAGCTAAAACAATTCTGCTTGACCATTTAAAAAATGCACATATCTGACATTAAATTCATGGGTGCACTAATGTGAAAAATCAATAAAGAAGGTAGAATGAAAATGTACAAGCAAACATCTTGGAACTTCGGTTTCGGTACTACGTTATTTTGTCCTGGGTTGAATTTTCACAGAAAACCATTAAATAATTGCAAAAACATAGTGAAGTGTTCCCATGAGAAACAAACATTGCAGTCTTTACTTCTCTGGGCATGGGACTCAGCTAATGAGCAGTTTCGAACACTTTCTGCACAGCATTGTTCACTATGAAGTATTAACTCTCTTTTTGACTTATCACATGCATGGTTTTGTGATATTAACCTAACTAACCTGTGATATTTGGAAAGAGGCCTGCAAGAGAAAGTGCTGATGATGTAGCTGAGATGTAGTCAAGGTAAAGCATCAATATGGATTTTAAAGGAGAACATGCATGATTAATAAAATAATGGTTGTGCATCTTTACATGTTGCTATAGTGTATAAATATATATATAAAAAAACATACCTAACAGTAACACATAAAGACACATAAAATGATAGATTGCAAATGCAAACCACAGTTAGCTGTTACCCCATTCACACAGAAACTTTTGCTGGCTGTTTGGTGGCATTTTGTTACAAGGTCTATGTGAAAGGGTTTATGTCAGCATTTCGACACCAGCAATTTTCCACCTCGATACCTAGACTAAATGTTAGCATTTATGCGGTAACGCGTCTGTGTGAATGGAGCAGGATTAGGAATGCTGGCATATGACGAGTCATGTCCTTGCGTTTATCGACGCAGTATGTTAACTAACTGGTGTAACAAATCAGAATAGGGATGCATTTTCCTGTTTTGACCACAACACAACCATGCTGAGTCACCTTTGACCAAGAACCTGTGACCATAACAAAAAATGGACTGCGTCATTAAACACATCAAAGGTTGAAAATAATGTAGTCGCAGCTATTCTGAGTGTTATTGATGAACCAACAGGTTGGTGATGTATATAATGCTATTTATTGTCACACATTTGTCAGAAGTACCAATAAATCATGCAAAATATAATATCTCTATACATACCGGTTACACTGCATTACATTGTATACTGATGGTAGTTTGTTTTGAGTTATTTAGTTTTATTTTAAGGCAGTAATGTCAAACTTTAAAAAATGAAAAATAAAATTCGTTGTTTTGAACAATCACTCATTTGTTAATCTGCACACCCAAACGTTTGGTAGGTATACATACACTCACCTAAAGGATTATTAGGAACACCATACTAATACTGTGTTTGACCCCCTTCAGAACTGCCTTAATTCTACGTGGCATTGATTCAACAAGGTGCTGAAAGCATTCTTTAGAAATGTTGGCCCGCCTAAAATCTGATTGGTCACCTTAGTAGCCACCCCAGTAATTCTGAGGTCTGATTGGTCATCAGTCAAGTTGATAAAAGCAAAAAGGCGGAACCAGCGACACTGCGACTGAACTGCTTCCACGCCTCCACTCTCTCGGGTCCGGATCCGTCTCTTGTCTCCCTGCTCAATGGTGGTGGCTCACCAGGCGGGAGGGGTCTCTGGACAGGGGGGCAGAAGCACTCTACGTGGGGTCCCGGCTCTTCTCCACCCTTACCGGGTTTCACTCGTAGATCTCCTCGGTGGAGAGCCGGACCTTCTTCCCTTTAGCCGTGCCTCTCCCCCTGCCTTCTCACTCAGTCATAGTCCGGCCCCACTCTTTCCTCCACTGTTGCCAGACTGGGGGATTTTCCCTGACATTTTGGGGATTTTTAATAGACTAGGGGGAAATTTGGAGGCAACATTTGTACGGGGGAAATTTTGGGGGATAATATTTAGAATTTATGGGCTTAGCACAGTTGATTTCCTCCCCACCCTGGACCTCATTTCACCATTGACCACCACCCCACCCCCGGACCTCACTTCACCAGCATCACCCCTCCGCCCTCAATTTCTTTTCAATTTTGGGGGGGAAAAACGTGATTTGAGGGATTCCCTATGTGGTGATAAGCAGTGGTCCTAGAATTATTTTTTTGTAGCAGTTCCTGTATCAACTGGCTATCAAAATTAGCTCCCTGATCTGAATGAATTCTTTCCAGGAATCTATAAATGCAGATATACCTGTCCCACAGCGGATGGGCCACTTGTTTTGCAGATTGGTCCTGACAAGGGAATGCATGAGCTAATTTAGTAAAATTATCCATGACAACTTAAACATCCACACATTTGTTTCTGGAGTCTTCTGCAGACCAAAAATACATACATACAAATCGAAATCCTATAAAGAATCCCGTCAGCCAACGTCGGCTTGTCCCACTGTTTAAAACTTTTAAAACTCTGGTTGGCTCTTTGAACCTCTCTCTCCTGGATGGTCTTCGCCCCCTTCTGACATAATTCAATACTCTGGACAATGTGTCATCTTTATCTTGATACTCCTTAAGTGTAAACACAATGCACTTTGACCTGGTTGAGGCAAATGCTTTTTTTTTTTTAACTAGGCAGGTGGCCCTGGTTCTTGCACCAAATTCCCACTCAGTGTGATTTACAAATACTGCGGCCACTTCCTCACTACAGAGTGACATGGGCCCTGAATCACTCTGAGTCTAGAATTCTTCAATCTTTTCATCGTTGTTGCTTACTATGAATACGTCTTTCAATAATCTGTTCCGCCTCTTCAAGCAAGGCTCTGTACTGTTCATTCACCAGCGTGTGACTAACTCGTCCTCTGGCAGAAGGTTGTCTGCTTAAAGCATCAGTGAAACACATTCTTGTTGCCTGGGATATACTGGATACAAAAATTGTATGGAGCTAACTTTGTAACCCACCTCTGCTCACAAAAGCATCCAACTTTGGCTTAGTCAGGATGTAAGTGAGAGGGTTATTATAAGTCCATACTGTAAACCTATGGCCTTTTAGCCAATGACTAAATTTGTCACAGACGGACCAGTTAAGTGCCAGAAACTGTTATAGATGTGCTGGGTATCTACTCTAAGCACAATTAAGAGTCTTGCCTGCAAATACTATAGGCCAAGCTTTACTCTCTCCCTCAGGGATGTGACAGCACAGCTCCTAAGACATCTAGTGACGCATCTGTAGACAGAGTGAAAGGCCGGCTAAAGTCAAGGTGAGCTAACATGAATGAGAGTTCAACAAAGTTGTTTTGAGTTTCTTGAATGAAAATGTTATGGGGGGCTCCGGGGACAGGAGAACTCCTGACAGGAGGCTCCTCTCTCGGCTGCTCTCGGCTACTCTCTGCTGCAGGCTGCTCTCTCGGCTGCTCTCAGCTGCAGGATCCTCTTGGCTGCTCTCGGCTGCAGGCTCCTCTCGGTTGCTCTCGGCTGTAGGCTGCTCTCTTAGCTGCAGGCAGTAGCAGTTCTGAGGGGGGCCAAGGGGGGCCAGTGCCGCCATGACAGCAAGCTTTGCCCCCCCTGTGGCCCCCCTAACTAGCACCGCAGACAAAACACTGTTAACACCCACCCAAACTAACATCGTGGACAAAACACCGTCAGCACCACCACATCCCCCCAACATCGCAGATAAAACACCATCAGCACCCCACCCGCCCCCCCGGAGAAATTGATGGCCCCCCTAATATTTCAACTGGCCCCAGCCATGCTCCCCCAGTTGAAAGGGTCTAGAACCGCCACTGGCTGCAGGCCGCTCTTTCGGCTGCTCTCGGCTGCAGGCTGCTCTCTCGGCTGCTCTCGGCTGCCCTCGGCTGCCCTCGGCTCCTCTGTCTTATTCTCACTCTGTTTGTTTCCCTTTGTCTAAGTGTCTCTTTTGTGATCTCTCATTTTTAACTGCAGGTCTCAGTAGTGGGGCTTCAGTCAATTAGGTGCAGGTGCGCAACATTTGCAATTTGGCTCGTGCAAAAAGGAATCTAATTAAACAATTAGTGAAATGAAATCGTAAAACATATGACTAATATGCAAAATAAAATAAATCACACCTTATATAATAAACCCTAAAAAAAGGAAAAATACATAAATAAAGATAAAGAGCTGTAGTCACCCCACGTGACAAATGTCCAATCTTTTACATTGCGATGTAGTCAGTGCGGGTCAGAGCTCCCTGCTCGGGATTAGACACTCCTCCAAGCTCACCACACAGCTCCACCCAGTAGAGCGATATGACGCCAAAAGATCAAAACTTTGACCCACCCGCTAATAGCAAACTACAAACCTGTACATCATAGCAGTTACATTTATGATTAGAAGAAAGTGGCATCTTACTGAAAATGCAGCCGCAACTTAGTATAATTCCGTAGTTTTGTATTAGCGGGTGGGTCAAAGTTTTGATTTAATCCGGCCCCAGGTCTGCCAACACAGGATGCTTATCACTGTATTGATTTTACAGAGGGGTTACGTCACCTGTAACATGCTCATGTACACTGTGAGCCCCATTACACTCACATACATACATACATATATGCATATATATGTATTAGTAAATTATTGACCATCTTTGGAAAATCAGGCCTTAATAATTATGTTCAAGTGTGAAGGAAAAGGCATTGGCAGAATGGCAGACCATATTATTATGCTTATTTTAGTGAAATCTGCAAAAACATGTTTACAGAATATTCATAACAAGTTGCTAAAGATCTCTTGAATGTTTATATAACTATATATTATTTTAATAATCTCCCAGGTTACAAAATACAACAGTGAGGACAAGACTCTGTTAAAACCCAAATCAAATCAACCACTCTGGGGTTTGTTTGTTGTTCTTAGTTGTTTATATAGGAGAATTTCCTGGAACTACATCTCAATGTTGGTCAAGGGCAAAAACTGTCATTGATTTTTGTCTCTTTAGTTCTGTATTAAAAAACAACAACAAAAAATCAGGAGCTAAAACCATTTAGTGGGGGAGGGGGAAGTTCCCCAGAGACATTCCCTAGAAGAGAGGAGCCAAGACAAAGTTGTTTAAATTAATTTGGCATTCACTTCAGGCCAGCTTTCAACGTCCCTCACCAGGCAAAGAGAAAACTGTGAAACACTGTCTGAGATTGAGAGTTTCGTCCCATTGAATTCTCAACAGCACAGTGTATAAGTTGTTTGAAAGAGGGACCTTGAATGAATATTACAGGATTGCAAGAGTCCATTTAAAAAGTTGATTTACTTCTAGCAGAGAAGTAATATTTGTGTATTTAACTCAATTAAACGTTTGCACCTGGTGGCTACTGGCTATAACTCCTGTGGTTACGAAATTTTTGTCCAGCTTTCAAATACAAGCAGAGGTCATTTTTTCCTTCTTGATGACAAATGTTATGAATGGCAAATATCACCTTGTCAAATGACATTTATAAATCACTCCTTCACAATTGTTTATAATCCACCAATAGTGTTGCCAATCTGTCAGTCATTCCTATATCTGTCAATCAATAAATGGACACCTAGCAAATTCAGAAAACCTTTTTACAGTTTCCTGTCCGATTTTGCAGCATTCTCCTTGTGGGGGTCTGTACCTGTTTATTGTGGAAGATCGTTTGGACACTCTCGTTTATGCAGTGCTTAATTTGTGAATGACGGGGTGCAGGATCTTAAAGTTAATGTGAGAGACCGGATGAGGAACCAGTGTGCTAAGTGTGACTGCCGGGGGGGGTGGCGGTGAGCTCCAGCTCAAATCAAGCTATGTTGACATGAGAGAAAACTTGTAAAACTATTTGGTGAGTGTTTCTGAAGAAAGCAGACTGCTGGCAGGGATTCTTCACATAGGGAACATCGAGTTCATGACGACCGGGGGGGCACAGGTCTCCTCAAAATCGGGTGAGTCTAAACACCCCTTGGAGACAGCCAGGATGCTATTTCCGGCATGGCATACAATCCTGTGGGTGTGGCAGAGTGACTGCCTGTATGGATTGGGTGAGATCTGTTTTGCTGCGTTTCACAAATACAGTTCCCAAGGGGCCAGGTTCCTGCTGTATACGGTATTCATTGGTCTCCTTAAACCTATATACAATGTATATTGGTCTCTTCAAATTACGACTAATTTCTCACACCCTTAATCAAGTGTGTGAGAGGCACCTTAACCTAGAGGCAATTCTCCTTGATAGGTTTCTTCACTAATTTATCTCTCCCCATAGAACCCCCCTCAGCCCTGACATAGCCTTAAGGAATGCCTGTGCACTGTGTGAACGTCTGCTGCAAATACTATAGGGAATTAATTTATAGGCTCTTCAGTTCTGCCTCTATTAAAATATTTACCTATTATTTTCTTTAAACAGAATAAACACTGGGCCACTTAATAAAACCTCTTCTTACAATAACAAAAACAGAAGCAGAATATTTTCAGCTATATATTGTACTGTATTCTAATTGGATATCTATATGTTTTAATATTAAATAGTAAAATCTTGTTCAATTTTGTTATGCAATAAAAAGCACTTTTACAGTCAACACTGTTTTTCTGTGGCAGTATCCTCTATTTAAAATAGATATTTTATGATTAATAACAAAACGTTTTTGATGACCAAATTGCTATACTGATGATGGATTATACAATTACAGTTGTAGCTCAAACATAAAAACAGACATTTTTAGGGATTGCCACTTTACGAAAACTGTGTATATAAAGTACAAACATGGATGAAGTACACTAGATGTGAACCATTAGGCACAGAGGGAACAAAAACTCTCGGGGGAGAAGATAAATCTCTTGGGGTTCGAGACCTAATGCTTGCCTCCCCTCCAGACAAACAGAATACTTTAAGAATTATATTTAAAAAACATTCATTCATTAAAGGCATGCTGATGGTATTTTTTCGTAATTCTATATTAAACAGCACTCATAAATACTCAATTATTCTCCTTCAACTCAAACTGTAAATACAAATTTGCTGATGTACAGCTATCCAAAATACTTCCTGATTTAGTTTTTTTCTGCTAAAGACCAGAAATTTGCTTAACATAAGCAAAATTAAATTTGAGGAAAGAACAACAGGAATGTCCAAAGTTTTTATTTTTTCTTTTATTTTCTTCCCAGGATGTTTTATATGTTGTCACAAGCAATTCTAGACAAATAATTTAACAAGGGTTCAATGGTTAACTCAATCTATCGTCACACATCTAATTTTATTTATATATCTCAGACCTCAGAAATGCCTCCAGCAGAGTACAATTGTAAAATATTTTATTCTACATGCATTTAATTCCTAATGCTTGCCTGTATTCTTTATGTATTTTTGCAATATCTGTCTTTTGAAGTCCGAATCTCCTTAAAAAAAAGTAAATGTGTGTGTCTCTGTGAGTGTCAGGGATAATTATTTGAAAAATTACAATTAGACATTTGGGGTTTAGCTGTTGAGCGGTCATTTACTGTATCTGTGATGTAACAGAAGATTGGGGAACACAACTTACAAATTCAAGAACAAAATAAAAATCAAAAAAGTCAAAGTTTATATTAGGTTCTTCAGTTGATGTGTATGATTCTCAGGTTCACGGTCAACAATTTTGTATCATAATGTGAAAACTGGTATGGTTCTCAAAACCTGATCTTTTTATTTTTGGTAACTTGATATATTTTTCATGCAAAATGCTGATCCTTGTTTACCAGGCTGGATTTACCAGCAACCCATAAACTACACTGTTTCTATTATAAACATGGCTTGCTTTAAACAACTTTAAAAAAGAATATCATACCTCTGTAAAGCAGTTGAGTAACTTCATACGTAAGTGTGTTATAATGCAACAGGATGCTGACAAAGGAGAGTATTGCATTGGCCTGCTGGGATGAGTGAGTTAAAATGTAATTTTAAAAACATAGAGTTCAACTTAAAATGAATAATGATGTCAAGCACTGAGGGGAAGCATTAGAAACAAATTGAGGGCAGCATTTAAAAAAATGTTAAAATGGAAGCAGTCATTGTCAGCTGTATCTTGTGATCTCATGATTGCAATTGTTTGGTTACTCATTATCATTAGGTGATTTTTTTCTGCTGATATATGAGGAAACCCTGCCCTTTTGCCAACATCCAGAAAGCCATGGCAGACTGACAAGGTTAGCAATAATTGTTCCAGAAAGCATGAGCAGAGGCTACACTCTCCAAACAGGTTTGTACCAGGCCTCAGTCCTCATCCCCTGGCCTCATGCTCTTCTTGAGAGGAGTCAAAGTCTGCGCATTTTAAGGTCAATTTAATTGCAGATCAAATTCATTTTTTGAGCACCAGAGCATTTTTGTAAAAAAAAAAAAACATAACACTTTTTCCCCATAAATTACACATTACGGATAACGCATCAGACTCGTCCCCTGGTTTTTATTTGGAAATAATCAAATCTTACAAGTGAGAACCTCTGCAAGACCGCTACAGCTTCTGTTCAAATATTATTATTTCGCTTCAGCACTGAAGTTTTTCCATTCACAGTTAACCGCAAACCACCTGAACTGTTGGTGGTGAGTATGGATGTGACTAGCACACATTGAAACTTTGAAATGCCTCTTTTGTGGTCATTTTAAATGGTTATGATTATTGAGTGTTGTAGAAAAGGACAGCTTCTGAAACCTTGACAATAGGCAACTATTAATGTAAACAACCATTAGAATACAGTACACAAATTGCCTTTATAAATTCTTTATAACCTGGAATATATTTACAGATATTACATTATTTAAAATTTCCTGAGAGTAACTGGCCTCTATTTTATCAGCCTTCCTTCTCATGTACAGTATAAACCCTTTGTGAGTTAACATAGTGTTAAAAGCTTGGCATTTATAGTTATTGTCATGGTCCCCTAGCACTCCCCCTCTATCCCCACTAGGGGCCGCTAATTCCCTGCCTTCTCCCTGCTCTCATCACTCAGTCTGTTTACATTCCGTACACCCTTGTGCACACGTGCTTCCACCCTCTGTTCCCATTCGCCCTGCACCTCCCAAGACTGGTTTCTGCTCCCCTTATAATCCCCTCACTTCCCTCAGTTGTGGCGAAGTTTTGGCAGTAGTCACTGCAACACTGAGCCTCTCCTTGTGTCCTCTCTCGTAGCCTTGTATACCCGTGCCTGGTATTTTCTGTGTTTCCTTGACCCCTAGCCTGACTTCCCGACCACGCTTCTGTCTCTTCCTTGCTTGCTCTGTTCGCCCGATCCCACGACCCTCGCCAGTGACCACGACCGTGTCTGTGCCCAGCCCTTGTTTGCCCTGCTTTGCCGGTACCCGACCCACGCCTGGACATTTAACAGTCAAAGATCATGCTAATGTAAAATATTTTTATATACAAAACATTGTCTTTTCTGACTTTTAAGGTGCTGAAGGTTCAGAGAGACCTATGAAAACTGACGAGACTGAGTGCAGCCTCTCTAGGGTGAAGTTGTACATCACTGATCTAAAGTGATCAAAGTGTTTAATATCTGTGCAATATTTCTGTGGACATCAGCCAAAACCAATTGACTTATTGTCTCTCATGCTGTTAAAAAAGGGAATTAGGATGTAGATTTAAGTTGCATTTATTCACCCTTTTGTTAAAAACAAAAGCACTGAAGTGACAGTGCATGTTTGTCTTAAGACATGAACTGTAAAATATTTATTTTGTTTGAAAGTGTCGCCAAGAATATGTTGGATTCTCGAGAGTGAAATGATTAGCCTAAGCTCCTTTCAGATGACAAATTTAATTCCCTTTTTATTATTATTTCAGTCTGTTTGTTTGGTTTGGTTTACAGTGAGGGAAAAAAGTATTTGATCCCCTGCTGATTTTGTACGTTTGCCCACTGACAAATGGTAGGTGTATTTTAACAGTGAGAGACAGAATAACAACAAAAAAAATCCAGAAAAACGCATTTCAAAAAAGTTATAAATTGATTTGCATGTTAATGAGGGAAATAAGTATTTGATCCCCTATCAATCAGCAAGATTTCTGGCTACCAGGAGTCTTTTATACAGGTAACGAGCTGAGATTAGGAGGACTCTCTTAAAGGGAGTGCTCCTAATCTCAGCTCATTACCTGTATAAAAGACACCTGTCCACAGAAGCAATCAATCAATCAGATTCCAAACTCTCCACCATGGTCAAGACCAAAGAGCTGTCCAAGGATGTCAGGGACCATAGTCACCAAGAAAACAATTGGTAACACACTACGCCGTGAAGGACTGAAATCCTGCAGCGCCCGCAAGGTCCCGCTGCTCAAGAAAGCACATGTACAGGCCCGTCTGAAGTACAGTGTAATGATTATTTCTTGTTTATTTGGGGGCGGGGGCAACTTCTTAAAAGGTGCTGAATGCCACTTCAAGCAAGAATAATATCTTTCAAATCTGACTATTTATGTTTTTTCTTTGTTATGATTTTCATTCTTGCTTTAGAATATTGATCTACTCAAATACTTGTACTTAGAATTACTAGAATTAGAATTAAGGTGGAATTCTTTTGCTCCCCCAGAAACACAAAACATCTCAACATGAATTAATTACAGATGCTTAAGATGTTTTCAGATTTTTATTTCAGATGACATGCTTAGGCTTACACATAGTATTGTAGTTGATGCTGTAGAACTGCACTGCACTTCACTAGACTATGCTACACAATAATACACTGCACATATAGTATTTTAACACTTTGGGGGTTTTTGGGTCATGGCGAGATGGGGAATCGAACCTCGGTCTCCTGCGCCACAATGCTGCAATCTTACTGCATCACTAAAAGGCCCAGGCCTCTTAGCGAGGCTCGAGATCACTACACTACCTTCTGGCACGCTACAGTATAATATACTACATTCTACTAACAGCATTTTACTACACTAAACTATACCACACTTCACTAAACTACACTACGGTACACTGTAATACATGACTCTATGCTATACTACACAGTACATGACTGGGTCTGCAGCAGCGCTGTCACAGCATGGTGGTGTGATAGGGAACGCTTATCCAGTTACAAACTGCGTCATCCTCCAGGTATGCCACAGCCCACAAACACTTCTCCTCCTGTAAATAGACTGTGGGAAAGAAAGAACAGAAGGAAGTGCCACAAGCTGTTCTTCTAGACCAATGGTAATGCACAGTGTAAAACCAAAAACAAATGTGCAAGCATTGTTCTATCCACAGTTTATATACCACTGTTTCTCTCTTTCTATTTTTCTCTCTCTCCTTCCATTCATCTTCCTCTAACCCCCAATTCTGTCTCTTGCATTTTCTCAAGTAGTCTATCTTCCAGAAAAACTTGAAGTAGTCATACAGCTCCCCCACCCCCACCCTAAACCCAGCTTGCGCTCACTTTGGTAAAACTGCAAACGCCCCCACCCTAGCCTATGATCAGCGAATCACGTGATAAATTATAGATGAGCAACCCTGGCCATCATACATAAAATAAAACCCCAGCTCTTGGGTAGAGGGAGAGAAACACAGCATCGTGCAGAATATATTCCTTTGCCAAAATCCTCTCGCAAACTCATAAGATATGACAAAAGACATAAGTGTTATCAGGTATGGCACCATGATTTGTATACCTCTAGCTGGCACTTTAGCTATTTTTATGTATTTATTTTGGTGATTGCAGTGGTGAGTTTAGACTGGTTCACAGAGTTCACATGAACCAGTCAGAAAAATCCATTCACAGTCGGAACGGGTTTATGTATTGGTTTAAAATCAAGTAGAAATTTGAATGCAATGTTGTTCCTAATGCAACATGTCACTGCGGCTTAGTCTTCCATGTCTTGAATGATTTTTTGGAGGAATTTAGTGAAGCAGTCAACCTACAGGGCCCTATCCACCCCAGGTTTGTGTTTCAATATTAGAATGTATGCCTTCTGGTAATGTATACAGTGTTGTTAAATATTAATAATTATAATACACACTTAATTACACAACATCGAGGAGGCATGGAAAAACTATTGAACCTCAGACTTATTTTATTTTGGAATAGTTTGCCTTCTTCAATCTAGATTTTATTTTGTTAATTTCTGTTAACAACTGAACATGGATTAAAATGAGATTCAGTGAAAGCCTAGTAAACAAGATCCTACACTTCCAAAGTCCCCCCAATACTCACTGACTCACAATTTGCTGATATTAGAGGTTCATCACATTCGCTGACATTGTCTGCGTTGTTTAATTCTCCACTGGATCGGTTCACCCTGCTAAACCACTCTCCTCCTGACTCCACAGAAAAGGAAAGGGGGGACGGGGAGGGGGCGGATGGATATTGTGTGCATGGCGTTGAGGTCTTGCCAATTAAGTATGACATCTCATTTCCATTGATCAGCGAAAAGTAAGAGAAACAAGTCTGTGGTTACTGCACTTGGCAAAGCAATGTAGAAGTCAGCATTGGACACATACCACTATGAGTCAGGGAGATTTTCTTTTCCAGTGAGGTCTCATAAGCTTTTGTTTTTGTTTTTTCTGCCTTTCTCTTGATCTCAGTATAGGAGAATAAATCAAATAGTCAGCTGGTGGCTCACTGCTATCAAAATTTAAATTCAACAACTGTCACAGGACAAAAAAAATCTCACATCTACACATCGTTTCCCCGATGTTGAATTCAAGGTTTTGGAAACTCGAACCCCAAAAATCCCCAAGTGTACGCACGCCACATTTTGTGCTATCTGGTCAACACTCGAGAAGAAGAATGTTGGTTCACAGTAAACAATATTTTAGGTGAAACAGATGAAGACAGAAAGCAAATTAATCCATCCTTTGTAGGTGGTCATGAGAGAGGAAATGTGCCGTGCTGTCTCAGTGGTTCATAATGTTCTGTGAATGTGGCTTAGGCCTCTTCTTCTACAGGTTGGTTTAGGGCTTGGAGAGAATATTAAGCTAGATTGTGGAGTGCCAGCTGTTCATAAATCCATTACGAAGCTCTGGAGGAATGAGCACTTGAGGGACTGTGTCCTAAACTGACATTCCAGCGAATGTTGATTAACTAATACAATAACAGTAGTAACAGGTAACCCTTTGGACTAATGGTTGCAAAATGACATGCATAAATGCTTTATGTATATTAATATATTTCTCCTCCTCTTGCTCCTTTATCTCCTGGTCTTGTGTTGATCGTGTGTTATTAACACAGTACTAATTGACATCCATTATTGATTAATTGCATGCTGTTGACAAGGGACACTTTCATATATATATATATATATTTATATATATATATATATATATATATATATATATATATATGCTTGTGTGAGAACCAGGCTTTTGATTACTGACTCTGAACTGGACAACAACCCTGAATATGGATGACCCCCCATTTTGAAAAATGACTACAAGACTGCCTACCGGACTGGAATGTCTGCTTGGGTTATATGGGGGAAACGAGTAGTGGACCGACTGCAGATATGGAAAATAAATTCTAAATAAAGATTGAAGGTTCTCACAGCCAGGTTTAATTAACAATACAAAGGTCTTGCAGTAGAGAGAACCACAAGGAAAGGGAATTTTCCTGGCAAGCTAAAAACCCAGAAGCCCTGTAACTGTTACTATTGGTATTACCTGCCCCAAGGCCATCAATCTGATCGTCCTCATCTGACAGAGAAAAAAATATATTTTTTTTTAAAGAAAAAACTATGACTGGTAAAAACATTTTTCCCTTTCACAATATTATCTGTATGTAAGAGGTGCACATGAATTTTATGCACCCTCATTCAGGGCGGAGTATAATTTTTTAGGGGCAATTACCTTTTTTTTTGTAAAGGGTCGTTCAAGTTCAAGAAAATGATTTGTTGATGATTTAAAAATATAATAATTCAAGCAGAGGAATACAATTTAGTTTTTTGGTGTATTTGTTTAATTCATGGTTTATCGGTAAACCAGTAGAATTCCACATGACTGCGATTTTTCTCTTTGACAACATCTTTATTTGCCATGACTGGCTTTCTTCCTGGAGACTGGGGTCTGTATTTCTTCACTGCTGATATAATCGTTTGGTGGTGGAAGAAGGGTGGGATGATAGAGCTGGCATAAAACAAAATAGCAATCCAGCTCCAGTCCGTCTGAGCTACAACATGCATTTCTAAAATGTGCAAACAGGAGCTTGCATAGAAACACTATGTGTGTGCTCTGTTCTTGTGATGTAGGAGAGGTGAATACAATAAGCATTCCTAAAAACATCACAACCCTATCCTGAGTCTAACAGTACATGTGAAACATATTTCAGGACCGAAGGGAAATCACATGAAGCTTAATTATATATGTCTAAGCGGCTATTGATTTCTTCACATGGTGTATTGTTGTTGTGTAATCTATTATGTTTTTTGTTTTTCAAGCACCATTCAGTCTGCCATTCCATAGATTCAAATTGCAGGGCAGCTAAGCATTCCAGGACAAAAGCATTTTCTCATACTCCTAAGGGTATATTTCTCCTGGCCTCAGTAGAAAAGCTTGCAATTCCTCTAAACAGGAAAACAAATTGAGACCCAGTGAGCTGCATTATGAATGTTGAATTGACTGTCAGGAACAAATTCCTTTCATATTAAAGGTATTCAACAATCCTCACAGGATGCCACGCCAGCACCCCCTCAAAAAAAAAAAAACGTATAAGGAGAAGAAAAACCATCACGGCTCATGGAGGCTCTTAGGTTCTCATTCCCAGTCAATGTTTAAGTTCATCTTTATGGCTCTATATCTCCCTTTACCATGTGCTCAACCTACACAATGCGCTGCATAGAAATTCCATTCAAAGAGGTGTCGGAAGGGTTTCAATATATAGTATTGTCACAAAATGAGTCTCACACAATGAGGAATGAGGTAATTTCTTATACACAACAACTGGGTTTATTTGGAGACTCACATGGCGCAGAAAATCAAACAGCGGTACTATCTCCATTAGAGGTGCTCACTGATTCAATACCCCCGCTGTCCCCCTTATAAAACAAACATTTACTACATTCTAACCCCCTTGCCGCCTATCCCCCATGTTCACCCACGTGAAACAACAAACCTGATCAAATATTAATACAAGAGCATGACAGGGACCTAATCAAGGGCTAAAATACAACAATTACAATGATATATGCTCGAGCACTCCCAATACACTCAGCGTGTTCCTACACCAAGGGGAATTAGTCCCCAGCAAGTCCAATCATCTACGACTTGCCCTACAACACCATAATGCTAGACAAGAGGTGTACCCCCCTGACATGCTTTATTATTATTATTATTATTATGATATTTTCATTTTCATGTTGATTTACATTTTCACTCGGTCTTGCTTGGTTTGCGTTTCTTTATTTCCATTGTAGCTAGAAGCAAAACTGTGCTCCATAAATCTTTCTAAGACTGTATGAGACTACGTCATAGTATTAATAATTAACTACTAAAATATGTATTTTTTGATTGTCTACCTAAAATATGAAAGGTCTCAAATCACACATTTTTTTCTCTATTCATATTTTATTAGTTAAGTTTTCTATTATATACCTTAAAGCAGGGCTGGCCAACCATAGTCCTAAAGAGAAAAAGTGTCTACTTGATACTTGAATTGAATTATGAGACTTAATCAGTCACACAAAATCTAGAAATTGTGGAACATAGTGGGGCACCACTGCACTATAGTATCTCATAAGAAAATACAAGATTCTAACAGATCCTAATACTAAATCTACATCTGCAGTATCTTTTTGGATACTCCACCAGGAGAGAATATGGATAATAATCAATTTAATTAGCTTAATGCATGAAGCCAAATGAAAATAACTGGTTAAATGTAAAATATGTCTTTATGCCCTCTATAGAATACAATGTGTGAAGGAGAATAATTAAAAATTCATAGTGTGTATGAATAAAGGTGTCCAAAATAGCAATTTCCTTTTCAGGATATCATGTGAGTAGTATAGACCTAAAGAGAAAAATATATACCCATAAATGGAATGGCATCTGTATGTGTAATTATCTTGTGTGTGGTTTTGTGTGTATGCATGTATATGGTCTATGTTGCTATGTATGTCTGCAAGACATCAGAAGACCCTGCTGATTGTCACTTGTGTATATACACACACTCTCATTCACACACACACACACACATTTCTCTCTCTCTTTAAATATTTATATTATATATGTGTATAAATAAACACACAGGTGTGTGTGTGCATATATACATACTGTGGAAATATGTAGGGTTTTCCATTTTGTAGTAGCAGTCACTTAAAAGTATGACACTTATTACTATCCAAAGATCAGGAAATGTTAATATCATCTCCTGTTTCAGAATGTATTTATAGATGATGAATGGTACTATTGCGCTGGGTGGGTAGATACTTTTCTTCTTCTTCTTCTTTTTGGTTTTCTTCTTCCTCCCTTCCCTGCTGTTAATTAAAATTTCAGCGCCTTATTTAAAAGACAGCTCTCTCTCTGTATATGCATCACTGAAAGCCATTATTAGGCGTGGATATCTTGGGATGCCTGGCACTTTGGAGAGCCTGCATATCTTTCTAGCCAATCTCCACAGAGCTGTGAACCAATACCTACATTTGCACAGAAGCAGTGGAAAATTATGTGGTTGCCATGGAGACCCAACAGGGCCAATGAAATTCAGAGACTCCCCCGAGATTGACTAATATGTGCAGCAGATAGAGCAGGTGGCTGAGGAAGCAGTGTGCGAGACAGCTTTGAAGGGAAAATTATAACAATTCTATCAAATCTATCTATTTTAGTCCAAACAATCCTGGTTGACTTTAGTATTTGCAGGGGAAGGGGGGAGAGGGAAGGGGAGGCAGACAGCTTTACATGTAGTGTGACATTGAGCAGCTGGAGTTAATCGCAATGTGCCACAAACACTCCTTGTAATTTCGATGATCGCTTGTTGACCAGAAACCAATCCGATCAATGTAGGAAAGCTGCAATGAAATGTCACACGTTGCGTTTTTTTGTCTTTTCTTTTTTTGGACACAAATGGTTGACCTTTTTATTCTTTCCTCTCTTATAGCACTTAAAAATGTATATATATATTTAACATCGACACAGTGGGAAGTCATTGTTTTATTATTGATCCATTTGTTTATTTTAAGATATATTTGTTTTAGGGCATTACAAAAATATAATATTCCAGCTGAGGTATATGGTGTACAGTTTGGACTACAAAGGGTGGTGTGACAATATACAAAAACTGAGACACAGAGCATGTCAAAACGACCCAGCTTGCAACTTCAGAAACACTGGCTACTTTTAGAAGTGAGGTAAAAGCAAGGTCAGTGGAAAAAAAAACAGTGGGATATTTTCAAATGTCAAATGCCAGGCACCAAGGCACTCCGACTTCAGTTATCTAACCCCCTGCCCCCACCACTGCAATGCCCCCAACCCCCCCTCCCCCTCCCACACACACCCCATACCCCACATCCACGACACCCAGTCATGCTTGGAAGGCCAGACAGGTAATATATGTGTACTGGCCCAGCTCCTTTTTGACTGATGCTTATTCATTTCTAGTAGTTCGTCTTCCTCAGATGTCTTGACTGAAGTGTGTAAGCACTACCCCATTTGAATGTAAACTTTTAACAATTAAAGTTTGTATTTTATTTTAAATCACAGCAGATTGTGGTTGTGAACTGATTAGATGTGAGCTACTTTCTGCTTTTCTTTCTGCTTCACTTCACTTATAGTCTAACGATTTTTTTCCCCTGAACAAAGGCACCCTGAGTTCATAAATAAAGGTGGAACACTTGCTGTATAATTTCTACACACACACACACATATACTATTTGAAAATGCTTCCTTACAAAATATATTGCTACATTGTGAAATTGTTTTTACATAAATGATTGATGCTTAACGTTGGAGGAAATACATGCTGAGGAATTGTTTGCCTTTTCACCAGGACGAGCTTTAATTGTTACAGCATTCTGCAAAGTGGTTTGACCGTTTTTATTCTAATGAAATGAACGTGGGGGCATGGCAAATAGTAAGAAAGATACATACAGTTGGGGATAGTTGCCTGGCACATTTGAAAAGAACAGTGCTTGAACGGGGGGGGGAAGAATCAGTGCTTGAATCACAATGAGCAAAAACAAGATGCAAACAGGAGAATCCACTCCGTTTTATGTCCAAAAGCATTAAAGTTGATTCTGAGGCCCTGCTGTGTTGGTCCAGAGTATCCCACAGAGTAGGGCAGCTGCACTGATGGGGGAATGGACAAAAACTACAGGAGCATCTTTTTCCCTCTCACAGGAAGAAAACAGTGCCCTGGCACGTGTAAGTATCCTTTGAGAACGAATTTTAGAACAGCATAATTACTGTAAATTAGCTTATGGTTCTGAAAATACCATGAAAAAGAAATAAAAGCAAAATAATAAGAAAAGAGCATGCACATTATATATATACTTCAAGTTACAAAGCTCCTCTTACTGCACGATTTCTTGATTTAAAGTTTTGTCTCAGAAGCCTAAGTAGATTTTTTATATATATTGCACCATTAGATCTAAAGAAGACTACACAAGACTGAAATGTGTTTTTGAACAATGCCTAAATAAAGGCTTTGAAGGACCTGTGATATTCTTTGTGGTCATGAACTTATTTACCATTAAACCACATAGGATTGCTTCTGTATCTGCTGGAGTTGTCATTTTGCCAGCCCTGATTCTTTGGTATGTCACGTATTCTTATTTGAATGTGAATATGAATTCCATATCACCTCACACTAGCCTGGCACATATGCAGAAATTTTGTATATCTGTGTAGTCGGACCAGGTTAAGGAATTGCTTGTCTAAGGTATACCACCCAGTGCCTGAGCAGCTCAACCAAAATAAGTGTCAAGGCATCAAACACTGGCCTGCTAGGCACGTTTGCATATACAATAAGTCCCATTGCACTCACTGTGAGCCAGGGGTGGAGTGCCCCAAACCTGGAGGGCCACAGTAGGATCATGAGCACTTTAAGGACTGTAATGTTACATTTGTCCAGTTTAGCCAAAGTTCAGTCAAATTAGGGGAATTAATAGTTGTGAAGTGGAAAGGAAGCCTGAAAATATTGTAATGTACTGTGGCTAACCTAAATATATTGTAGCTTTCATTGTAGCATGGAGAGAGAGTTAGGTGGGAGTGTGAGGTTAGAGTTTATGACTGAAGGATGAGGTGATACGCGATTAGCGTGGGTCACGTCTGCGTAGAAATAAAAGGGAACTTAAGAGTATTGTGGTCTCGACCTCATTATTACCTGAATTACCAGGATGCTTACATATATTTTTATTTCAAGTCTGAATTTCTGTTTCTCAGAATTTCTCTTTAAATAACCAGTATTCCTGTATTACCAATATCTGATGACACACTCTCCTTCAGTGCAGCTCAAACAGTTTTAGGTACAGTAGTCCCTCAGCAAGCACAGGAGTTATGTCCTTGAAGTCACCCACAGCTGGCAAGACCAAGGTTGCCAAGGTCCATGGCCTCAGGGAAATTAGGGGGGTTAGGGGAAGTGATCCTTGAGAGACTTATCAAAAGTCCTATAATGTGTCCTACAAAAAGTTGTTCATTATACAGAAGACACAAGTACAAAGTAAGAGGAGCAGTTCTTGTAAACACCTGATGCTGCCTGGAGGCTGGCCGTCTAGGCCCTGCAGGTTGTCTGTGGGCCTGAGCCAGAGGTGCTGCCTGGGGGTACACTCTAGTGAGCTGTAGCAACTGCTCCCTCTCCTGGAGGGAGGGCACCAGCATGCCCACCACAGAACATGGAACGTGAACCCGGGCGAGATAGGGGCATCCGTTAACCAGTTCCTGTCTGCGTCTGGGACTCGCCTCGCTTGGGACAGCCAAAGTGCCACTACAATGGCTGACAGGGAACGGCCATTTGCTCGCGCACCATGGCGCATGACCATTACCAGTAAGTCTGCCGCTGCAGCCAACTCCCCAGTAAGCTGTGGGGCCCCCGAAGTTGACAGCCTCGCATCCGAGGCCTCTGCCAGCTGAGCAATATAGAGGGCCAGTAGGGACTCTGTATTGTGGAGGCAGGCCACCTGGGCTTCAGCCTCATATGCTTAGTGGAGCATTGCCTCAGTGACCCTGCACTGCCTGTTAGGACAGGACAGGTCCCTTGGCGTCACAGAGAGGGGGGCAAAGACACCAGCGCTGAGATGGTGGAATTGACACGAGGGACTACTCTACCTACCTTTCTGATGTCAGAGCCTGTAGAGAGAAACATTTTAAATTAATCCAGAATATACTCTGAACATACTTGCTGCTTGATCCAAATTAAATCTTTTCAGGGGGCAGTTGCTTAAAACTATATTAGACTAGTCTTAATTTGACAGTTAGACTAGTCTAATGTAAGTTAGACAGTTGCATAAATATTACAACTGACAAAGACTTAAAAAAGACTCCTCCCCAAATATTCAATAATCAATCCTGTGGTCCGTTTAAGTTTTAAGGGAGATCCTCCTCCAGATGTTTCCTCTTAAATATTTATTTTAGCATATTCTTCCATCATTTCTGCAAGTCTATTACAGACCCCACACAAAGCGGGTTGACATTGTTAACTTTTTTGTTATTTTATCCCACGTTTTGTGTTTGAGTGTATTAGTGGTAGTGTGAACTGGGATCGTCGCTGCTAGAGAAGTGATGATCCCATGTTTGTATGTTTTTTCTCAAAATTCCCAGAAAGCATTGCGTGATTGACTAAGTAAGACTTAGGGAAGACTGTTTTATGCAACCATTTTAACCGAGTGTCTATTGTTAATATGACTTATAATTACACTAACACAAAGACTTAGTCTATGTTTATGCAACCAGACCCAGGTCTTTATAAGGTGATGGTTTAAGGGGATATGGATGGTAGATGCAAAGCCTTGCCTCAGTTCTGCGCCCCAGTGCTTGAGCCACACATCCCACAAAGGTGTACTGTATAGCCTAGAGCTCACCAAAAACAATAGGCTGGTTTTCATACACTACCAGTCAAAAGTTTTAGAACAACTAAATTTGTCCAGTTTTTATTGAAATGTACACTGTTGGATGTCTCAATGTACTCTGAAATTAAAGCATAGAACAAATTAACAATTGGAGATAAAAAAAGAAATGATGGAATCGTTTTAACAAAATTTAACCCCTTAAGCTGACAAACCCTCTGGTCTTCGTGTGCTTCTCAATCCCATGTGTACTCTGCACTGTTGTGTTGTTTGCCAAGTGTTTGGTATCCCATGAAAGTTGAGACTCTCAGCTTTATAATGATGTGAAGCATTCTCTGATGTGAAAAAAATGTTTTTTATACCCCCCACCACGCATTTATGTCCCATCCCCACTCCCCCCCTTTGCATTCTGAAATGGTCTGAGTAGGAATACAAAATCTCCGAAAATATTGACAATTATGACATATTCTGGAACCAGACAGTCTACTGATCAAAACAACATCATCCACCTTTTGGTAGAAGCAACACACTCCCGTAGAGAGCTCAAAATGTCAAGATGGAAAACTGTTTACAGTGTACTAATACACAATGATTTTACATAATTGCATCTGAACTTCTCTGTGTTTGATAGAACATCAAATAATATATACTGGATTAATCGTTATGTTGTTCTAAACAAAACAAGCCTATTTGCAAAGAAATCCAATTGAAACTGAGTGATCTGTGACCGTCTGAATGAGACCCCCCCGGAGCAGACTGCGTGTTTACCCCCCAGGCTATGAATGACGGCGGGCAACACAGAAACTGTAAATCAGATGTGTTTGAGATTTAAATGCACTGGTAGCCAAGAGAATAAGCTTTCAAACGATGTGCAGATTGTATGAATAGTGTAACTTCTATGCACAGCAGCTGTGCTTAATAATAATTAAGAGGGTGTAGTAACACAGAATATAACTCTGAAATGTACATAATTTTTCAGTTTTTGGTAAACTTTTTTTGTAACCTCTGGCAGTTTACTGCTTACCTTTGTACCATTTCAGATTATTCACTGGACTTGAACTGCTTACATGTCAATAACAACTGGAAAAATGGGGGTGTTCGGTAGTGCATTAATTTTAAATGTATGCAAGATTGCCGGCAGTCACTATTTTTCTTGAAAAATCTGCCTTTCTGCAGCAAATACTGATTGTACAGTTATTAAAATCAGCTGCTGAGGTACTGCAGGCTAAATATTAATTAAATCCATGAATATGAATTGTGTCTGTAGTAAATCAACCACTGTTTTTCTTTTTTATATATATTTTTTCTGTCTGCGTCTGCTTGTCAATTGAAACTAAAGAAAACAGACTGCTTTTGTTGAGTTCAAGTGTAACATTTAAATTTCCTTCAATAAACAAATAGCTCACACACTGTTCCAACAGCAAACAATATTGATAGTGGAGCTTTTAGGTGTCTGAACACTTCTTTTGAAAGACAGGTGTACAATTAGAATAAAAATCACAAAATGAAATCATGGATATGGCAAAGGTTTGTAGGTAGTAGCAACATCTTAAAATACCTTTGCTGCAGGATTTTGAAATCCATTCTAATGAGCTATATATCTCTATGGCCAAGCATTAAGCCATACATTGATGCACATTATACTATACAGAGGGTAGGTAGCCAGGATTGTCTCAAGGCTAGAAGTAGGAATGTATTTTAAATTCAGCTTCACTAGTATTCAAATTTTTGTTCCTTTTTTTGTCAGCCCACTTCAGCACACTCCCAGAAGACACCATTGTACTGCTCCCAGCCCACGACAAGTCAAAATCTGTTAAGCTCACGCAGCTAGACAGCACTGGTCTATTGCACTACGAAGACTCCTCTCCTGCAGCATCCTAGCAGAGCTGTCATTCTTTTTGTATGACCACGAATGACTTAGCACCTCAAGAAATAACACACGAACAAAAGCCGGACAAGCACACATATGCCCAGATATCAAGAGTGACAGCACCTGCTCCCCATACACAGACACACATGCACACAATGACCCAGGAGACTACTTTGCAGATAGATAATGAATTTGTAGTTCCTGGAAAGTCGTCCTTTTCCATTCACACATCATTGTGTTATTCATAAAAGTTTAGTAAGCATGTATGATTTGCTCTATGGCTTTATTTCTTCTTGTTAAGATTTAGGATTCACATTTTGGTGAACTGCAGCTTCTTCTGATATAACAAACTAAGCAGGAAAAAATCCCTGGTTACCAGCAGTATATAAACTTTTAAATTTTGATCCTGTCTTCAGCCCTCAGTAGGTATGAGCACACAGGTAACCATTACCTTAATTAATCCAGGCAGCATCCTTTCACAGAGCTCAATTTTAATTGCATGCCTAACCTTTTCAAAGAATGATTGTCTTCACTTCTGCTATCAAGTAATTAATAAGGCTGAAAAAGCATATCTCCAATAAACAGTGTATAAATGTCTGAAAAGGTTGGTTTTATTATTATTATTATTATTATTTTTATGAAATGTGTCTCCTAATATATGAGGATAAAGTTACTGTGAACAATGTTTTTTGCGTTTGTTTGTTTTTTGTTGAATGTTCTGGAAAAAACAATGCTGAACTAATATTAAAGAAAAAAAAAGGCAATAAACTGGTTCAGCCTCAAAATGCAAATAAAAGTTCACATATGACTGGTGTAGCAAAAGATAAAAGGCAAACGCTACTAAGACCTTACAGATGCAAAGGAAATTAGCTTGACAGACTGGTTTTCATGTGTTTGTAAAATAGGTACCAGTAGTTTAAAACTCAACATTTAAAAACAAAATTAACAAGTTACTACTTTTCATAAAGTAATGCATGCTATGTAATCTTTTTGAGGAAAAGGCAGATGGGATTGGTTTAGATGTATGTCCTCATAACACATAGAATATTTTAGAGGAAGACCAAAAGAAAGAGAGAAAAGATTAACAAGAGCAACAGAATATGGAAGAAATAAATGTGTCTCAGCTTCAACATTATTTCATTTAGGTCAGACAGACCTCAGCAAATTCATTAAGGGGGAGTGGATGTGGAAAACATTTTTAATAAATTACTTTGAACACATAAATTCTTTGTAATGTTAGTCGTGTTTGTCGTCACTTTCATAATTCATCGGCTGATAGCATTATCATTAATTGCACTCAGGGTTGGTAAAATAGCAACCCTTGCTAAAAGTCAAATGCATCGGAGATCAATCGTGCACTTGCTGTGCAAATTAAAATAATGAAAATGCTTTCCATACAAGTCTGACTGTAAATGTGTATATTTTTGGATCACTTTTCATTCAGTCAGTCAAGTGTATTTTCAACCTTATGTCTCTGCAAAGAAATGGGCAACAAGTGTCCACAAAGGTTGGCTTGGTGAACATTTCAAGACTACAGACTGCTTCTAGAAGATTTTTGTGCTTTTTGTGCACTCACTTGAACCCAGTATCCTATTTTGTGCCATATTTTTTTATGAATCAAATTTAAATCAGCTAAGACTGCAATCACCACGATGTGTGCTGAAACAAAATTGATATTTTACTTAATATTTGAGGCTGTAAGCACCAACTTGTGAAAATGACACAGCTCTGTGTTTTCCCTAGCATGGAAAACAAAACACGCAAAGCTAAGTTAACCAGGTTGTGCCTCCCCAATGTCTAATGCAAGTAAGGTTTGGAAGTGTTCTGTGGCATTGCCAATGATGGGATGTGTGCCACATTAATTGTAATTTATTTTCTACACAGAGTTCGGACACCTGGAATATTTGCAGTATTCTGACAGTGTGGCAGATCAAGAAGATGTGAAACCTAAAGCGCTTTTGAGGGTGTGGGAGAAGTGAGGTGTAAAGTTTGACCCACTCCAGATTCTGCAGGCTCCTGTATTGTACTGTACTTGACTGTTCTGTACTGTTTAGAAAACACCTTTAGACCATTCTGATATATACTCACCTAAAGGATTATTAGGAACACCTGTTCAATTTCTCATTAATGCAATTATCTAACCAACCAATCACATGGCAGTTGCTTCAATGCATTTAGGGGTGTGGTCCTGGTCAAGACAATCTCCTGAACTCCAAACTGAATGTCTGAATGGGAAAGAAAGGTGATTTAAGCAATTTTGAGCTTGGCATGGTTGTTGGTGCCAGACGGGCCGCTCTGAGTATTTCACAATCTGCTCAGTTAATAGGATTTTCACGCACAACCATTTCTAGGGTTTACAAAGAATGGTGTGAAAAGGGAAAAACATCCAGTATGCGGCAGTCCTGTGGGCAAAAATGTCTTGTTGATGCTAGAGGTCAGAGGAGAATGGGCCGACTGATTCAAGCTGATAGAAGAGCAACTTTGACTGAAATAACCACTCGTTACAACCCAGGTATGCAGCAAAGCATTTGTGAAGCCACAACACGTACAACCTTGAGGCGGATGGGCTACAACAGCAGAAGACCCCACCGGGTACCACTCATCTCCACTACAAATAGGAAAAAGAGGCTACAATTTGCACAAGCTCACCAAAATTGGACAGTTGAAGACTGGAAAAATGTTGCCTGATCTGATGAGTCTCCATTTCTGTTGAGACATTCAGATGGTAGAGTCAGAATTTGGCGTAAACAGAATGAGAACATGGATCCATCATGCCTTGTTACCACTGTGCAGGCTGGTGGTGGTGGTGTAATGGTGTGGGGGATGTTTTCTTGGTACACTTTAGGCCCCTTAGTGCCAATTGGGCATCGTTTAAATGCCACGGCCTACCTGAGCATTGTTTCTGACCATGTCCATCCCTTTATGACCACCATGTACCCATCCTCTGATGGCTACTTCCAGCAGGATAATGCACCATGTCACAAAGGTCGAATCATTTCAAATTGGTTTCTTGAACATGACAATGAGTTCACTGTACTAAACTGGCCCCCACAGTCACCAGATCTCAAACCAATAGAGCATCTTTGGGATGTGATGGAACGGGAGCTTCGTGCCCTGGATGTGCATCCCACAAATCTCCATCAACTGCAAGATGTTATCCTATCAATATGGGCCAACATTTCTAAAGAATGCTTTCAGCACCTTGTTGAATCAATGCCACGTAGAATTAAGGCAGTTCTAAAGGCGAAAGGGGGTCAAACACAGTATTAGTATGGTGTTCCTAATAATCCTTTAGGTGAGTGTATATATATATATATATATATATATATATATATATATATATATATATATATATATACACAGATGTGCACATATTTTGTTGCAAAACCTAGAGAAGCAATCACTGCAATCAAACATTTTCTGTAGCTCTCAATGACACTTCTGAACCTGTTAACAGGTAGTTTGGCCCACTCTTCTTGAGCAAACTGCTCCAGCTGTCTCAGATTTGATTGGTGCCTTCTCCAGACTGCAAGTATCAGCTCTTTCCATAGATGTTCGATAGGATTCAGAACAGGACTCATAGAAGGCTACTTCAGAACAGTCCATTGTTTTGTTCTTATCCATTCTTGTGTGGAGTGTTGGAGGAGCCATGACCTGCAACTGAGACAGAGCTTTCTAACACTGGGCAGTATGTTTCGCTCCAGAATGCTTTGATAGTCTTGAGATTTCATTGTGCCCTGCACAGATTCAAGGCACCCTTTGGCAGATGCAGCAAAGCAGCCCCAAAACATAACAAGCCTCCTCCATGTTTCACTGTAGGTATGGTGTTCTTTTCTTTGAAAGCTTCATTTTTTAATCTGCCAAAAAGCTCCAGTTTTGACTCATCTGTCCAAAGGACATTCTCCCAGAAGGATTGTGGCTTGTCAATATGCATGAGGTGCTGGGGGGGGGGGGGGGCGGTGATTTGTGTTGCCTAATAACTGGTGTGTTTATTATGTTTTTTTATTATGGAGTGTTTTGTTGTGGGTTTATATTTTCACTTGTTTTATTACTTCTGTTAATTTTCACTATTGGTTTGCTTTTTCTTCACTTTAATTATATTTCACATGAAGGCAGCATCTTTCACAAGCTCCAGGCGCTAATTAAGGACGCACCCGTCTGATTGGGCGGTGTCCTCCGCCCCTTCAACTAGCACACCTGTTTCATTTATCTCCTCACCCATAATGATGAAAACCTGCTTTAAAAGACCAGTGCAGAGAGCAGCAAGAGTCACGCCCTGAACCGAGAAGGGAACAGGACAGCACTGCAGGGAAAAAGGCAGGACGGTGTGCGTCAATTGTGGACAATAAATGCCAGGAAGACTGAGCCTTGAGGAACAGAGGAAGCTGCTGATTGGAACAGGGGAATTGTATGGCAGGATAAGTACTCTGATGTTCTATGGGAAAACTCTCGTTTTGGTTGAGTGTTGTGCACATTTCCTGGTTCTTGGCTGTCTCTTCGTAACCCTAATATAGTATCCTGAGGAAAAGAGAAATAATCAATCTATGTATAGATACTGGACTGATTTTTGTACTATTTCTACTTATCTTGCAGGGCTGGCAGAGACGGTGTCCCCCCCTGTAGTCAGCTGTGCCCAAGGCAGAAAGTAGTGCACCTGTGGAGAGAGACACACTGAGGAAAAGGATAGCAGAGGGACATGAATGAGAAAATAACATCTGTGTGGTTTCACTTACCCAGCCTCAATGACGCATCCCTCCTGAATTTCCTTTTGTTTCTCTCTCCGTTCCCAGGAATGGTGGCACTGCAGAGCCTGGTCCAGAGGCTGACACTGTGGAAGGGGGACCCTATGCTGCTAAGCCTTATAGAGACCTACTTGTTACTACCTCAAATGGACATTGGTGGCTAAGAGACTCCCTTTTGTGTATTTGCACAGTATTTCCAGGACTTTTACTTTGGTGGGGCAGGGGGGGGCAGGACAGGCTTAACTTTTAGTAGTTTTATTGAGGATTAGGATTAGTTTTATTGTTTTTATTGCCTGCCTTTTTTAATGATTGCTAGCGTAATCGCCTATTAAAGGCGGTTTTAGTTACTTTTATTAGCAATAGGACCTCTAGCTTGGCGGACTACGTGCCCCATCCGGCAACCCTGTGATAAACTGTCTTACAACTCCAAATATCGACTCTGGTGTGTACATTGGGATCTTGCCAAGGCCTGCACGGGGAGCGGGGGAATAGTGAGACCCCCTCCTCACTGGAAAAAAATAGGAGTGTCAATTGTTCCCCCCTTTGTCATCGTCACATGCATTTTAGCAAATTCCAGTCTTTTTTGTTTTTCTTTCATAAGTGGAGTCCTCCTGGGTCTTCTTCCATGGAGGCGACTTTCGCTCAAAAAGCAACGGATGGTGCGATCAGGAACTGACGTACCTTCACCTTGGAGATCAGCTTGCATCTCTTTGGCAGTTATCATTGGTTCTGCCATTCGCGCTATCCTTCTGTTCAATCTGGGGTTGATTTGTCCTCTTGCTGCCGCGCCCAAGGAAGTTGGATACAGTTCCATGGACCTTGAACTTCTTCATATTTGCAACTGTTGTCACAGGAACATCAAGCTGCTTGGAGATGGTCTTGTAGCCTTTACCTTTTACCATGCATGTCTATTTTCTTTCTGATCTCCTCTGCCAATTCTGTCCTTTGCTTTCTCTGGTTCATGTTCAGTGTGGTGGACACAATGATTCCAAACGGCAGAGTGACTACTTTCCTCCATTTAAATAGGCTGAATGACTGATTACAAAATTGGAGATGTGATACTAATTAAAGAAACTAATTATTTTGGAATATCACTATAATCCAATTATTTGTTATTTCCTAAGGGGTACCAACAAATGTGTCCAGGCCATTTTAGAATATCTTTGTAGACTGAGCAATAAGTCATCTCTTTTCATACCATCTTTGCTTTATTCTATTACATACGAAAGGCATACATGATGCAATAGCTTTTAATTTCATCACTTTTCAGGAGAAATTAAGCATTATTTCAGCATTATGAGCTGTAAGGGTACCAACAAATTTGAGCATGTCTATGTGTACAGTGAGGAAAAAAAGTATCTGATCCCCTGCTGATTTTGTACGTTTGCCCACTGACAAAGAAATGATCAGTCTATAATTTTAATGGTAGGTGTATTTTAACAGTGAGAGACAGAATAACAACAAACAAATGTTAATGTTAATGAGGGAAATAAGTATTTGATCCCCTATCAATCAGCAAGATTTCTGGCTCCCAGGTGTCTTTTATACAGGTAACGAGTTGAGATTTAGGAGCACTCTCTTAAAGGGAGTGCTCCTAATCTCAGCTTGTTACCTGTATAAAAGACACCTGGGAGCCAGAAGCAATCAATCAATCAATCAAATTCCAAACTCTCCACCATGCCCAAGACCAAGAAGCTATCCAAGGATGTCAGGGACAAGATTGTAGACCTACAACAGGCTGGAATGGGCTTCAAGACCATCGCCAAGCAGCTTGGTGAGAAGGTGACAACAGTTGGTGCTATTATTCGCAAATGGAAGGAACACAAAATAACTGTCAGTCTCCCTCGCTCTGGGGCTCCATGCAAGATCTCACCTCGTGGAGTTTCAATGATCATGAGAACGGTGAGGAATCAGCCCAGAACTACACGGGAGGATGTTGTTAATGATCTCAAGGCAGCTGGGACCATAGTCACCAAGAAAGAAATTGGTAACACACTACGCCGTGAAGGACTGAAATCCTGCAGCATCCGCAAGGTCCCCCTGCTCAAGAAAGCACATGTTCATTGGCAAACTTCAGACGGGCCTGTACATCTGAATGATTCAGAGGAGAACTGGGTGAAAGTGTTGTGGTCAGATGAGACCAAAATCGAGCTCTTTGGCATCAACTCAACTCGCCGTGTTTGGAGGAGGAGGAATGACCCCAAGAACACCATCCCCACGGTCAAACATGGAGGTGGAAATATTATGCTTTGGGGGTGTTTTTCTGCTAAGGGGACAGGACAACTGCACCGCATCAAAGGGACGATGGACGGGGCCATGTACCGTCAAATCTTGGGTGAGAACCGCCTTCCCTCAGCCAGGGCGTGGATGGGTATTCCAGCATGACAATGACCCAAAACACACAGCCAAGGCAACAAAGGAGTGGCTCAAGAAGAAGCACATTAAGGTCCTGGAGTGGCCTAGCCAGTCTCCAGACCTTAATCCCATAGAAAATCTGTGGAGGGAGCTGAAGGTTCGAGTTGCCAAACGTCAGCCTCGAAACCTTAATGACTTGGAGAGGATCTGCAAAGAGGAGTGGGATAAAATCCCTCCTGAAATGTGTGCAAACCTGGTGGCCAACTACAAGAAATGTCTGACCTCTGTGATTGCCAACAAGGGTTTTGCGACCAAGCACCAAGTCGAAGGGGTCAAATACTTATTTCCCTCATTAACATGCAAATCAATTTATAACTTTTTTGAAATGCGTTTTTCTGGATTTTTTTGTTGTTATTCTGTCTCTCACTGTTAAAATACACCTACCATTAAAATGATAGACTGATCATTTCTTTGTCAGTGGGCAAACATACAAAATCAGCAGGGGATCAAATACTTTTTTCCCTCACTGTATATATATTGTTTCCCTTCCATTAATATGTACAATACAGCAATAGTATATGAAAAAAGTCTCCTTGGATAAATAAAGTCTTCTCAATGATTTAGTAAATCCAATGGTTACAGCAAGATTATCTATTGGGTATAGTAAGTAAAGAGCACAAAGCACTGATTTACCATACATACATATTAAAAAGGAATTACCCTTGATACAGAGATAATATGTCTGCCCCACAACATCAAGAATCAAGCCAAGAAGACACAGCTTGCCCTTGAGTTTCATATAGGTCATGACGCAGACACTTTCACAGGCAGCTGCTATTCATGCCAAGGGCTCAGTCTTGTTGGGGGCAGGGAAATTGGACAACTACACAATGCTAGGGGGTGCTCATTTTAATGCTAGGCCCCTGTCCTGTATATTGTAATTGACCTGTTGTTGTTGTTGCATTGTTTGTTTATTGTTCTACATTCTGTTGTTTCACTGATGGCCATTTGATTTTATATTGTCAAGTTTTCCTTCAAAGGTATAGTTTTCCGGTCCTTATTTTATTCCAAAGCGGCTGTTATACAGCATGGCGAGGGGAGAAACAAAAAAGGCCTTGACCAGTACAAAAACACAAGGGCCAGGGTTTAAATTAAAGCAGGCTCCAATTCACAAACGTATCAATGTCACCCAGTTCAGGATTTAGAGTCCCCATTTCAGGGATTCATTGTTGCACATCTAGTCATGCTTTTGTTTCCATTTTGATTTTAGTGTTTCATCTAAGTGAAATCTTTGTTGTCAGGCAGGCTCTCCATATCATATCCAATAGTAAAGGGGGAGGGGGTTGAGGCTCTGGTAGCCAGCTAAAATATTTAAAGTTTACCAGAAAGGAAAGAAGTGGAGAAGCAGCCTATCAAAAGAACAAGAAAAGTATGCCAACAGAAAAAATGGGCAACCAGAGTCAGCAGGGTGGAAACAGGGTCTGATGTCTGTCTTTTGTTTTTGTTATTTGGATGCTGCTTTATGGTTTCATCTGTTTTTTGTTTTGTTCTTTGTTTGCTGAGAAACATTTAGGACTTTTGTATTCTTTCTGTCATCCAGAGACGCAGCGGCATTAAGCAGCTAGGTGAACAGCAAAGGGGGTTATCGCGGCCAGTTTCCTGTTGTTGTCCTGGAGTAGCAACGTCTGTGTCTTACTGCTCCTGGGAGGGTGTGCTTTGAACCTGACAGTGCAAGTTTCAGAGGACAGTGGACAGTCTTTATCTCATCACCTCTTGTGTGAGGGTTACAGTTGCACACTGTGGGGTTGTTGTTGATGCCACGACTAATAAAGGAATAGTCTGTGGCAAGGCACTGCTGTTGGTGGAGAATAATGATGGTCCATAGCAGAAGGTTGGTGCCAAAACAACAGTGTTTGTTTATTAACAAAATATCAAAAAATAAAGAATAGGATTTTACACAAACACCCAGCATCTAGCACACCCTCACCACAAGCTGAGTGAGCCTCCTCTTCCAGATATAAACTAATTATTTAAATAGTTCTCTGCAGCCCTACCCTAATTGAACCATACCAATAAAGTAGGTGGGCACAGGGGTAGCCAGCTAAGAAAAAGGCTTTCTGACACAGTCTAGTAGACTCTCATTTTTAAAGGGTCTCTAGCATAAGCATGTCACATACTTGAGACACCACCAAAGTTCCCTCTAGAGGTTATATTATTCAGGATGCAAGTACTCCCACCCCTTCAACAATAGCTACACCAAAGCAGCTTCAGTCACCGATACACGCGGCGGCATGCAGCAGTGCGCACCCTGAAAAGCAGGCATGCAGCACGCACCCCCACTCGCACTGCAGGAAGCGCAACAGCGGGATGCAGCTGAGAGATACCAACAACCCCCTGTAACTTTAGACAACTTTAAACACTCCAAGGCCTGCCGCAGCACAGATATAGATTTAGCAATAAAAGTATAATAAAGGATATATTCTACCCAGCAAACTGCGGTCATGTTTCATTTTTAACAAAAGCGGACATTAACAAACAACAACACCACAATGGGCTACAGTGGTGGCTGTAGGGAGTGTGCGGGGTAGTGAGAAAGGTACGGGAGAGCCTTATCACACACACCCAGTTGCTTTTAATGATTGCTGATTCCAAGACGGCAGGAATATGGACAGCCTGTGTTGCTGTTGTTCCTGGGACAACAAAGAATGTTGTTCCAGGATTAACAACTCCTTAACCAATCAATGTTAAGATTACTAAAACCTTGCATTTGTGATGTCACATATCAGAGACTCATCCTCATTTAAAAAAATGAACAGGTGTTCAGTCGAAACATCCTACCCGTCAAGTTTTCCTACTTAATGCTAATGCGCATGCGTAAATGGTATTTGCGTCATTTCTGTTAGGATTTTGGAGAACGCCAATAAATTCGTGCTACCTGGACTGCATTGGTTTGCTGCATTTGTTTTTGTTAAATGGTTAATATATTTAAAATTAATTTTTAAAGCATATATTTATAATCGCAAAAGCATGATATTTAACGTATGTCATTGTTATTTAGTTATTTTGGTTAGGGTTGTCCAAGTAGCCAAACTTTGGTCATACCAATACACGTTTAGGTCTAGTTATACCGTTATTGCTAGTCGCTAGCGATAGGTCTATATAAACACTGATAACTTGTAATGTCTATAATTGAATTGATTCGTCCTAATTTTTGACGTTGTTAAATGAGGCAGATTTACAAATTATTTCCACTGTGGGGTGACATTTTGGGCACATTTTGAATGTGTTAATTATGACAACCAGGCAACATACACTTGTTCAAAATGTATATAAATTACACTGTTGTGTAAAGTTCTTTATGTGTTGAATAGTTTTTCATGTAACTATGCTGTTCTGTTATTTGATCAAACATGCATCTAAGAAAGGATAGGCCTATAACAAGAAAAAACCTGGAGTTACATTGAGAAAGGTGGGTAACAAAGTAAATCACTTGTGTAACAAAGTTCGAACACTTTCTAATAGGAAACAAGACCATCGGAACAGGCTAAATATTATTTTAAGATTGTTTATTACATTAAAAAATATGCTAAATAATAAATGTCAAAGCTTGCATAGACTATGGTTGGTCTACTTATCAAATTGTGCTACCCAATACTACACTGTAAAAAATGTCCGTAGTTTTGAAGGTTAATTAACTGTAATAATTAAGGTTGAAATATGTTTTTTAATCTTTAATGACAAACTACCGTATAATCAGTGTTCACAACTGTAAAATAAAATTTAACAGAATTTCCGTAAATTCTGATGGTTAAAATACGATGATAATGAATGTTGAAAACTGTTTTTTTTTTACTTGTTAATGTTAAACCACTGTAAATTAACTGTAAACCATTGTAAAACTACTTTTAACAGAATTTCGCTCAGTTAGTGAAGGATAAAAGACTGTAAGTATGCAGGGTAAAAACAAACCACCGTAAATTAACGGTTAAGGACTGTAACACATTTAAAAGTGTTACAATTTGAAGGTTTATTAAGTATACAATTAAAGTGGAGAAATTATTTTAAAATCTAATGTTAAAATATTATGTGTATAGCTGTAGACCATTAAAGTTTACAATATGAGTCCTGTTACAGTTGAATTGCCTGTCTGATACAAGAATCAAAACATTTAACTCAAACTAGGTGGGATTAGCTCCAATCTTGGACTATGTTATTACCATTTAGCAGTCTTAATTTTGTAGATCTAATTAGTAGTGCTTATCACCTTCTGTGAAACTATACGTCCTCATAAAGTGCTACTGAATTATTTGTATTATGTTGCATGCTTCTTTGTGTTGGCAAAACTGTTTAGGCACATGGCTTCACTTGGCCTCTTTTATTCCACAAATAAATTGGTTTTATACTTTTGTCAAAACAGCTTAATGTTATGATTTAAAGTACATTTTGAGTAGGTATACGTATAAGGCCATCCTGACAACACAATTGATAGTGAAGTTTTGAAAAAATGTATTAAATGGTTTATCTTAAACCGTTGTGGCAACACAAAGAAATATGCAACAACAACAACAACAACAACAACAACAACAACAACAACAAAACAATGTAATTCCCCTTTAATACCAGGCAGAAACCCACCTATGGCAAAGCGTAGCTTGATAACTGTATCACAAGCCTGCATAATTGTGACTTGGTCATATACTAACAGTGATCTTGCATCTGCAACAAAAGTGAAACTGCTTTTAAAATGAGAATGAGAATCACATAATTGCATAAAAACAATCAAAACCCTGATTCTTAATACATATTTTCACACAGATTTGTCTTTTTTCCAAAATAATGGGGTAATAACGTGAACAGCTTCTTTCATTGTCAAACTCCTACTGATGGTCAACATCAGGGGAAGCTGCTACAAGAGTTCAAAGTTCAACAGGAGGGACAGTGAGAGCGTTGCTGTACTTTCCTGTAAATACTGTCTACTCTGCTTTAAATAAATATCTTTTAGTTTGAAAAATCAGTGTTGCATTGTGTTCTGTATTGGTATTTGTGATACCTGTTTTGATAATGTTATAAAGCGAATATTTTGATAAAGCAATTGAGTAAATGAAATAATGAAGTTAAATTATCGAACTTTTAAAAAGACAAGTGTTTAACTACTGCCATTTAAATTGGAACATTAACAATTGTTAATTGTCCCATTTAATTTAGAGTAGTTTAACATTTATATTTTTAAAAGTTATTAATAATTTTACTTAATTAAATCACTTCACTGTATACAATGTAAAAAGCGTTATAATTAAAACACAAAGGTAAATGTATTTGTAGGGTACCACTCAAAAACGTATGGACAATTCAACTTATAAGACAGTGATGTAGATATCGTAAATCATCTTGAATATGTTTTATCTAATAATATTTGGAAGGATTAGAACATAGTCATATTCCAAAAAGTGAACGATTAATGATGTTACACGACTTAATAGAACAGCTTTGCACCGCATCTCATAATAGGGGGAGAAACAAAGTTAGCTAAGATGAACGCGGGAACCTATATAAATAAATGTTTTTGTAATATAATTTGGTTTTTATTTTTGCATGTAATAACTTAATAAAAAACATATTTAAAACGTTCTTCAAATGTATATATCATTTTAATAATACAGATATGTAATCAGTGTTTGGGTTTTTTTTTTTTTTTGACCAATCGGATTATGCTCAGTAGTCTGGCGCCAAGGCTTTGCAAGGGAATGGAAAGATTTTGTATTCTTTTAGTGTACGTTTCGTCAGTGGAGAGAAAAGTCACCATTAATAACTCATATTTATTTTAAAAGTAAGAGAATAAATAAAACGTAATTAAACATTAAAGGCTGCATCCTATATCGGTGAGTGAGCTTAAAATACTACATTTTGCCACATCCGTAGTTTAAATAGGCTAATTAATAACTGAAAGCTTTCACCTCATACCTTTAGCCTAATTTGTATCTGCAATTGTATCGTCTTTTATATTTAAATCAATTTGGACGAAATACTTGCATGTTTTAAGTTAATATTGAAAAGGCTGTCATCTTTCTCAGCCCATATTTCAAGGAGACATAGACACTGGACAGTTGATGATATATACACGGCGAATTGTGGAGGAGATGCTGGATATCCACGAGTTAGGGCAACAATATGTAGCCCAACAAATGGACTGTGTTTTAAAATCCGAAATGCATATGTCTGATGCTGATATTGAAAAAAATCAAAGGACAGTAGCACAGAGTGATTTGTTCAAAGCTGCTTGTGAAGGTCCCCTTAAAACAAGCCGTGTCTCGCCCTGAATTGCCACCTCCACAAGTTCTGCACCTGGGTCCCATTTTCCCGTGCCCTGCGGTGCTTGAGACCATGACAGAAGACTTCGCCGCCTTCAAAATGAACCTAGCAGTTCTCCTCTCCTCTCCTCAGAGGTCCCGATCCCGGCCGCCGCCGCCGCCGAACCAGAGGTCCCGATCCCGATCCCGATCCCTTGCCGCCGCCGAACCAGAGGCCCCGATCCCGATCCAGGTCGCCGCCGAACCAGAGGTCCTGATCCCGATCCCGATCCCGGCCGCCGCCGCCGCCGAACCGCAGGTCCCGATCCCGGCCGCCGCCGAACCAGAGGTCCCGGTCCCGATCCCGATCCCGATCCCGGCCGCCGCCGAACCAGAGGTCCCGATCCCGATCCCGATTCCGCCGCCGCCGAACCAGAGGTCTCGATCCCGGACGCCGCCGCCGCCGAACCAGAGGTCCCGATCCCGGACGCCGCCGCGGCCGAACCAGAGGTCCCGATCCCGATCCCGGCAGTCACCGAACCAGATGTCCCGATCCCGATCCCGGCCACCACAGCCGCCGAACCAAAGGTCCCGGTCCCGATCCAGCCGCCGCCGAACCAGAGGTCCCGATCCCGATCCCGGCAGTCACCGAACCAGAGGTCCCGATCCCGATCCCGATTCCGCCGCCGCCGCCGAACCAGAGGTCCCGATCCCGATCCCGATCCCGATCCCGATCCCGGCCGCCGCCGCCGCTGAACCACAGGTTCCGATCCCAGTCCCGATCCCGGCCGCCGCCGCCGCCGAACCAAAGGTCCCCATCCGGGCCGCCGCCGCCGCCGCCGAACCAGAGGTCCCGGTCCCGATCCCGGCCGCCGCCGCCGCCGAACCAGAGGTCCCGATCCCGATCCCGGCAGTCACCGAACCAGAGATCCCGATCCCGATCCCGGCCACCGCCGCCGCCGAACCAGAGGTCCCGATCCCGATCCCGATCCCGATCCCGGCCGCCGCCGCCGCTGAACCACAGGTCCCGATCCCAGTCCCGATCCCGGCCGCCGCCGCCGCCGAACCAGAGGTCCCGATCCCGATCCCGGCAGTCACCGAACCAGAGATCCCGATCCCGATCCCGATCTCGGCCGCCGCCGAACCAGAGGTCCCGATCCCGATCCCGGTCCCGATCCCGGCCGCCGCCGAACCAGAGGTCCCGGTCAAAGTCCCGATCCCGGATGCCGCCGCCGCCGAACCAGAGGTCCCGATCCCGGCCGCCGCCGCCGCCGCCGAACCAGAGGTCCCGATCGGGATCGGGATCAGGGACCTCTGGTTCGGCGGCGGCGCCGGGATCGGGACCTCTGGTTCGGCGGCGGCTGGATCGGGACCAGGACCTCTGGTTCGGCGACGGTGGTGGCCGGGATCGGGATCGGGACATCTGGTTCAGTGACTGCGGGGATCGGGATCGGGATCTCTGGTTCGGCGGCGGCCGGGATCGGGACCTGTGGTTCGGCGGCGGCGCCGGGATTGGGACTGGGATCGGGACCTGTGGTTCGGCGGCGGCGGCGGCGGCCGGGACTGGGATCGGGACCTGTGGTTCGGCGGCGGCCGGGATCGGGATCAGGACCTCTGGTTCGGCGGCGGCAGCTGGGATCGGGATCGGCACCTCTGGTTCGGCGGCGGCCAGGATCGGGATCGGGACCGGGATCGGGACCTCTGGTTCGGCGGCGGCGGCCCGGATGGGGACCCCTGGTTCGGCGGCGGCGCCGGGATCTGGACCCCTGGTTCGGCGACGGTGGTGGCCGGGATCGGGATCGGGACATCTGGTTCGGTGACTGCGGGGATCGGGATCGGGACCTCTGGTTCGGCGACGGTGGTGGTGGCCGGGATCGGGATCGGGATCGGGACATCTGGTTCGGTGACTGCGGGGATCGGGATCGGGACCTCTGGTTCGGCGGCGGCCGGGATCGGGACCTGTGGTTCGGCGGCGGCGCCGGGATTGGGACTGGGATCGGGACCTGTGGTTCGGCGGCGGCGCCGGGATTGGGACTGGGATCGGGACCTGTGGTTCGGCGGCGGCGGCGGCGGCGGCCGGGACTGGGATCGGGACCTGTGGTTCGGCGGCGGCCGGGATCGGGATCAGGACCTCTGGTTCGGCGGCGGCGACGGGATCGGGAACTCTGGTTCGGCGGCGGCTGGATCGGGACCGGGACCTCTGATTCGGCGACGGTGGTGGCCGGGATCGGGATCGGGACATCTGGTTCGGTGACTGCCGGGATCGGGATCGGGACCTCTGGTTCGGCGGCGGCGGCGTCCGGGATCGGGACTGTGATCGGGACCTGTGGTTCGGCGGCGGCGGCGGCCGGGACCGGGATCGGGACCTCTGGTTCGGCGGCGGTGACGGGATCGGGATCGGGATCGGGACATCTGGTGCGGCGGCGGCCGGGATCGGGATCGGGATCAGGACGTCTGGTTCGGCGGCGGCGCCGGGATCGGGACCTCTGGTTCGGCGGCGGCTGGATCGGGACCAGGACCTCTGGTTCGGCGACGGTGGTGGCCGGGATCGGGATCGGGACATCTGGTTCGGTGACTGCGGGGATCGGGATCGGGATCTCTGGTTCGGCGGCGGCGATCCCGATCCCGATCCCGGCCGCCGCCGAACCAGAGGTCCCGGTCCCGATCCCGCCGCCGCCGAACCAGAGGTCCCGATCCCAGACGCCGCTGCCGCCGAACCAGAGGTCCCGATCCCGGCGCCGCCGCCGAACCAGAGGTCCTGATCCCGATCCCGATCCCGGCCGCCGAACCAGAGGTCCAGATCCCGGCGCCGCCGCCGAACCAGGGGTCCCCATCCGGGCTGCCGCCGGCGCCGAAACAGAGGTCCCGATCCCGGTCCCGAAACCCGATACCGGCCCCGGGCGAACCAGAGGTCCCGATCCCAGTCCCGATCCCGATCCCGATCCCGATCCCGATCCCGATCCCGGCCGCCGCCGAACCAGAGGTCCCGGTCCCGATCCCGCCGCCGCCGAACCAGAGGTCCCGATCCCAGACGCCGCTGCCGCCGAACCAGAGTTCCCGATCCCGGCGCCGCCGCCGAACCAGAGGTCCTGATCCCGATCCCGATCCCGGCCGCCGAACCACAGGTCCCGATCCCAGTCCCGGCCGCCGCCGCCGCCGAACCACAGGTCCCGATCCCAGTCCCAATCCCGACGGCGCCGCCGAACCACAGGTCCCGATCCCAGTCCCAATCCCGGCGCCGCCGCCGAACCAGAGGTCCCGGCGCCGCCGCCGAACCAGAGGTCCCGATCCCGATCCCGGCCGGCGCCGCCGCCGAACCAGAGGTCCCGATCCCGATCCCGGCAGTCACCGAACCAGAGGTCCCGATCCCGATCCCGGCCACCACCGTCGCCGAACCAGAGGTCCCGGTCCCGATCCAGACGCCGCCGAACCAGAGGTCCAGATCCCGGCGCCGCCGCCGAACCAGGGGTCCCCATCCGGGCTGCCGCCGGCGCCGAAACAGAGGTCCCGATCCCGGTCCCGAAACCCGATACCGGCCCCGGGCGAACCAGAGGTCCCGATCCCAGTCCCGATCCCGATCCCGATCCCGATCCCGGCCGCCGCCGAACCAGAGGTCCCGGTCCCGATCCCGCCGCCGCCGAACCAGAGGTCCCGATCCCAGACGCCGCTGCCGCCGAACCAGAGGTCCCGATCCCGGCCGCCGCCGCCGAACCAGGGGTCCAGATCCCGGCGCCGCCGCCGAACCAGGGGTCCCCATCCGGGCCGCCGCCGCCGAACCAGAGGTCCCGATCCCGGTCCCGATCCCGATCCTGGCCGCCGCCGAACCAGAGGTGCCGATCCCGATCCCAGCTGCCGCCGCCGAACCAGAGGTCCCGGTCCCGGTCCCGGCCGCCGCCGCCGCCGAACCACAGGTCCCGATCCCAGTCCCGATCCCGGTCGCCGCCGCCGCCGAACCAGAGGTCCCGGTCCCGATCCCGATCCCGGCCTCCGCCGAACCAGAGGTCCCGATCCCGGCCGATCCCAATCCCAGCCGCCGCCGCCGATCCAGAGGTCCTGATCCCGATCCCGATCCCGGCCGCCGCCGCACCAGATGTCCCGATCCCGATCCCGATCCCGGCCGCCGCCGCCGAACCAGAGGTCCCGATCCCGATCCCGGCCGCTGCCGCCGAACCAGAGGTCCCGATCCCAGTCCCGATCCCGATTCCGGCAGTCACCGAACCAGATGTCCCGATCCCGATCCCGATCCCAGCTGCCGCCGCCGAACCAGAGGTCCCAGTCCCGATCCAGCCGCCGCCGCCGAACCAGAGGTCCCGGTCCTGGTCCCGGTCGTCGCCGCCGCCCAGCCCGAGTGTCCAGCGGCCGCCCAAGGCTGCGCCTTCCACGGCTCATCCTCTAGAGGCTTCTAGGGCTCCGCCTCTTGGGGCTTCGCCTGCCACGACTCCGGCTCCTGAGGATTCCAGGGCTCCGGCTCCCACGGCCCCGCCTCCCGAGTACACTGCCAAAAAAGAGGAGATGTGTGTAAATTGCGAAAGGGTAATTGACAATTTAAATATCTTTAAAGTAGATTTATTTTTTTACATACTAAAATACTTAACGTCATGCACTACTCATTTTGAATCTAAAAGAAATACTTCCATATTTTGATTAAAGCATTTGCTGTTGTATGGTTTTATTTTTAAAACATTTGAACACTATCTTCTATTTAATGTTGTTCAGTGCACAATTTCGCTTTAATCAAATTCCATGTGTCCTGATATTGTTTACACCAGTGTGACCCAACACAAAACGATATATCCCCCGATATATCCCGTTTCCTGAACTACTTCACCCTATTCTCACCTAATTATCAATTATATTCATTATCTAACTTAAAAATGAATAATTAAATTATTTGTACTCAATGTAAAATTTAAATGCAAAATACAGAAATATAAGTTAAACAAAACCTATAATATTGTATCTGGGACTCGGGGCAGGAACACGGGGGCCGCTGTTATTGGGGGAGCCAGTCAAGCGTTACGAGGACTGAATAGGGTTCCGGTTCCGCGCAGGTCAGTTCTAGTTCAGAATAGAGCCGAGCAAGTGCTGGGAGTTGCGTGTAGAGTGCATGTTCAGGAAAATTGCAGCAGTCCAGGCAGAGAGTGTGCTGTGCTAAATAAAGTTCCTGTTGCGTTAAAAGCTGCGTCTCTTCCCTTATTTGCTGCCGATAGTGGTGAACCCTAAACCGAAAGCCACAATTCGTTACAATATTATGAATGTATATGAAAACATAAATTGGCTCCTACTAGGGTTGCACAATTTTGGGAAACATTCCTTGGGAATTAACAGGAATATATGGGAATGATCGGGAATAAAATGGAAATGTAGGGGTTATTTGCATATGCTGTATTTACCATGTCATATGTAGACATAATTGCAAACCCTTCTAACAAATACAAAATCTACAATTTAGTTCCAGAACTGCTCCAAAAAATACCTTTTCAACATGCATCTGTAAAATGATAGTAGCCTAAAGCAAAATGTTTATATAAAGCTGATGTAACATTTAACATTGAAGGCAGTGACTGTGTTTTACCTGAAATTACTACTGATGATAAATATAATAATGACAAGATGTTGCATGCAACCATTAATGCTTCCATGCTATATCAGTAGGTTTCAGACTTTAGCATTCCTTTGTAGGTGGAAAGCTTGTATGGCTGAAGGTGCATTTCTCTGTTAATGGATTGTAGTTTAAAGCTTGAAGTTTGAATTTCTTGGTTTTTCTAGGCCAGTGGTCTCCAACCCTGGTCCTGGAGAGCCCCAATCCACTTTGTTATAGGTTACCCTAAATTACCAATTTCTAAATACTGTGAAAATGAACGTTATTAATGAGTTAATCAACTACTATTTGCTAATTTACTGAAATATCATATATCATATAACATATATTCACCCCAGTAATGTAATCAAAGCTTCCCAGACAGAATGTAGTCCTTGGCTCAGACAGTACAGTAGTATGGCTCAATAGCTCTGCATTAGTGCAGCAATCTGATAATCAGCTGCACGTGTGATGGAAGAATGCACTGTGCAGCAAAGGGTTTCAATTCTTCTGGATTCCCATTTAATGGGGATATTTTAACCAAAACATGCCACAAGACCTAGAATTGCCTTATTATGTGTATTCCCCCCCAAACAAAAGTTCACTATTATAAGATAACATAATCTGATGAAATTGGGCAAAATTCCCAGGCTTAACTTTCCATGGAAAATCAGGAAGATCAGGAAAAAAGTTGTATGTGATCCTGGAACAGCATTAATATTCTATAATCGCTAATATAAAATTGAGTCTATTCAGTATTTTACCATAGTGAAATTGCAGTATTATGGAATATTATTTATAAGACATTTGTTGAATAGCTTAAGTTTCAGTTTCAAACTTTGCACAATATACCTTTAATATAATTTGTTGCTTAATTCCAGATTAACATTTTGCATATTTTGCAAAAATAAATTAAAATACTTTACCTCCTTTTGCAGGGCTACTGCTTCATTTTTAAAAATGAGGATGAGTCTCTGATATGTGACATCACAACTACAAGGTCTTAGCAACTGTATTGGTTAAGGAGTTGTTGTCCTAGGAACAATAGCAACACAGCAATGTCAGGTTGTCCAAAGGAATATAATCAGAGAATATAAACATTCAAAACAAAATGCAACATTTACCAAATTAATTTAAATGACAAGCTTTGGAAACCACAAGTTAAAATTACCGGTGTGTCATCTTTGCAGAATGTAAGCAATCAATGTTTTATTTTTCTCCCCAGAGAGCAATTTGCTTTATAGCCTCAGTTACATGTGGTGTTCTACTTAATGGAGTCTAAAGACTTCTAACAGGGTATGAATATGCTTGGGAGCACTATTCACTCTTTATAAAGAGGCTATGGTTCACCAATTTAATTTTACTTGGCACAAAGCACAAAAGGATCAAACAAAGGTCAACGACACATTTATATAATGGGCCACATTAGCATATAGTGAACATTATCTTGTCCTTCTTTAATGTAATCACAGAGTTAAGTCTTGAAGAGTTTATATAGAAAACAAACACCGAAACCCACTGGCTTCCTCTTTGTCTACTTGCACTCAAAACATCTTTTCAAATCAAACCTATTGAACTATTGAATTTAACTGAATGGACAGTATCGGCATGTTTACATTAAATTAATTGGGATCTTTAAAGGTCAAAGAGCAACCTTTTCAATGTAGAAGCTGGGTGGTTGGGAATGACGTAGACCCGTATCTTCCTCAGATTCTGCATTTTGGTCAATTGACATCCATCTGATTGGAAAAATTGTAGAAAGCACAGAAACTGCATATTATGGGGTTGACTGCTAGGAGTTAAAAAAAAAAAACCTGAACAATACAATGACTATAGGAAGTATACGCCCCTCTTGGACATTTACCCATTTTGTAGTGTTACAACCTGGAATTTGTATGCATTTAATCTAGGGATGTGACAGAACTGACAAAAATCGGCATCCATCAAATGAGGATTTTAAAGCATTAAATCCATGTGGATGCAGATACAGATGTAGTGTATTTAGTTGTAGGTTGAGGCATTTTTTTATTTGCCAGTATTACTGTAAAATCATTTTGTTACAGTTTTTATAAAATATATATATTTAACAATTTATTTAAATTACAGGCTGTACATGTGTTAAAGCTGAAACATCCACTAAATTTGAATGTAATGGAGTACTTTTTAACTTTTATTTCACTTTTAAAACTATAACAATTGTGTCATCAGACAGTCTGAATTAACTGTTAACATAAGTAACAAGTTACTATGGAACATGGTTTCTTAAGTTCTTAACATGTATCTAATACTGTAGTCACTTTACGACTTAGTACTTATAGTTTAATAGTGGTAAATCAAATTTCAAAAACATACCCACCCTGCACAGTAAAGGGCGCTGCGGCAGCTCCAATTGAATTCAATGGAGACGGGAGTGCACCACAGCAGAGGGGCAGAGTTAAGAAGTGAAAAAGCAGAGCGGTGCACAAGAGAGAAAATATTTTCAACTTTCTCCACACCATGATGTAAACAGCCATCAGCCAATCAGAGAAGAATAGGAGGCTCAGTTGAGATATCAAGAAATAATTAAAATGGAGGAGAAATGTATTAGTGATAGTGATTATTTTCATATTTGATATGTAGGCCTATATGATAACTGTCAATAAAATGAAAATTCATTCAACTTTCAGCTTTATGAAGCCAGTATAGTCCAAAATGTGATGTGCTATTGAGCAGCAGGTTGATAAGGAAACTTTTCAGGATCGCAGTTTGCCTCGATAATGGAGGAGTTCAAGAAACTTGATATTATAATGTAAGCAATGTAATAAAATAATGACAAAAAAGTATTACGTACCAGCAAATGTTTAGTTATAAAAGAGACAGAGCTGTGATTAAATTGTAGACATCCTTAACTTCAATCCTTCCTGCTTGCAATTCATAATACATTGCTCTGTGGATTGTGCAACAGCACTGCAACAATAATATTAAACTGTTGCAATTAATGCTCAATTAAAATAAATAGCATAATATTAATGTACAATGCACAATGATGCCTTCTCTGACCATACCCAGCAAATAACACAAAACTTGCATACATATACTGTATAAATAACATACAAATAATTATATTATAAACAAACACAATAGCGTGGCTACATTTAGTAATTTTAGGTTATAGTGTGGTGCTGCTGGCTGTGGTCTTCCCTCTGGTGTGGGCCTCTCACTGGCCCTCGGGGGTGGGGGGTTGGAACATCAACAGCCTTGGGTGGTGATGGCTCATCAGACCAGTGGGTGCACTGTTAGCCCTCCATGGTGGGGTGCCTCTGGGGTGGGTTGTGCCTCATCGGGCTTCCACGGTGGGTAGAATGTGGCCAGAAAGGGATGCACATGATCAGCAACCAGGCTTAGGTATGCTGAGGTATTCAAATGATGCTCAGTTGGTATTAAGGGGCCTAATGTGTGCCAAGAAAACATTCCCCACACCATTACACCACCACCAACAGCCTGTACACTTGACACAAGGTAGTGTGGCTATTTAGGAATTGAGGCCTTTCTGTCAACTGAACGAGTCTGGCCATTCTCCTCTGACCTCTCTCATTAACAAGCTGATTTCACCTACCAAACTTCCGCTCTCTGGATGTTTTTTGTTTTTGCACCATTCTCTGTAAATTGTAGAAACTTCTTGTGCATGAAAATCCCAGGAGGTCAGCTGTTTCTGAGATGCTGGAACCACCACGTCTGGCACCAACAATCACACCTCGGTCAAGGTCGCTTAGATTGCAGCCACATGATTCGCTGTTTGGCTATTTGCGTTAACGAGCAGGTGTACCTAATAATGTAGCCACGAGTGAAGATGTGTTCATTTGCATATATTTAAAATGAATGGCATTTACAGGAACTAGGAACACCACCTAACAGGCCTTAACTGAACAGCTCTTATCTGGATAGTATGACCATCATTATCATTTCTTAAAGAGCTTCAAACAACAATGAAAATAACTCACACCATGTGCTGATCATGCTCTAACGGCATGTCAGTGATATGCATGACACAATATTGTAAAGTTTTATATTGTAGAATAGAACATAAATATTTGATATAATACCCATAAACATTTTTAATATGAAAATATATATGGTATTGCTGACTTTCAACATTATCTTACCTTAGTAAGAGCAGTTTTTAGGGAGGCTGATAGAGCACATGAATGAGGAGCTCAGTGTCTGCAGCTGATCAGATCAGTCAGTCTGCTCCAAAGTCACTGACAGAGTCCCCCTACCACCCCTGATGGTGTGTGACACATTACCCCAGACAAACATGAACTCTGTAACTAGTTCATTCTATTAAAACTGCATAGGCAGAATTGGTGCTTTTGACTGGGGTCAAAATGACCCAATATATTGGTATTTTTAAAAAGCACATATTCAAGCAGAATTTACTATAAGGTACCGTGATTAATATATGAATACCATAGGACTTAAACATTAATACATCATGAACATTCTCTGAGTTCTTGTTCTTGTTGCGCACATAAACCCGCACTTACCCTAACCCTCACCCTAAAACCTAACCCTAACCCTGGAATACATGTGATTAACATAAGAACTCAGATTAAGTGCATGACATACTCATGTCATGTGGAATCATGGTACTTAATGTAAAGTGTGGACAGTCAGTAGGATGAGGGTTAAATGTATATATCCTTAAATGGCCCCAATATAAAAGTGCAAGATAAAACCTAATATAAGTTGCTGATGGATCTTTCATTATTACCAATGGTGTACTTCATATTAATGGTAATTCAGAAAGCATTTTTTCCTATTATTATTATTTTTGTCATTTAGCTGACACTCTTATCCAGGGCAACTTATATTCGTACCCATTTATACAGCTGGGCATTTTACTGGAGCAGTCTAAGTGAAGTACCTTGCTCAAGGATACAACAGCACCTGGGATTTGAACCCACAACTTTCCAGTCATGAGTCTAGAGCCCTAATCACTACTCCACAGTGCTGCCTATTATCATTATGCTCTCTATATTGTGGGGAAAAAAGCTTAACTAAATCTGCAATATACAGACGGGTGATAACTGAAAGGAAAAACCTGAATAAATGAGTGGAGGAACATAACGAATGCAGGTGTACTGCACGATACAATTAAGCAATTAACATCCTATCATGTTCTGTGTCATGTATAAAAATCCTGAGCAGGCCCAGTTGTATGGCAAGCCAAATTATCATTTAGAGATATCTAAATGATATATTTAAATGATTTAGAGATATCTGCAAACCATTTAGAGATATCTAAATAAGGTGCTTTTTAAAGATATCTCTAAATGATTTGCAGATATCACCCATCTGTATGTCACCTGCAACACTGAAAATACAGGTAGTCGATATTGGTTAATTTTCCATCACAACAATGGGAATTTTGTGGAATTATTGTTACACCAAAATGTGTGGTCACCCCATTGGTGTAATGGTAGAATTAAAAAAGGAGGGGGTGCTGCACATACTGTTTGCATGTGAATTGTTAAGTTATTGCGCAGTCTATAATATATTGTTCTAATTATATTATTTCAGACAAATTGATCAAATATTTAAAATACATTTATTACTGATTTTAAATATGTATAACTGAGAAACATAGGATTGAAAAAATAGCAGAGCACCGCTCCACTACACCCATGTATCAGAGGCAGAGTTTGAATGGATTTTAAAGTGCCGTTCTGGCAGCACTACACCCCATGTCACCTCTGCAACAATCACATCATCCCTTCTCTGTCTAAAATAAAATCTGGAACATACTGACTGAATGAGTGGACTGACTTCATGCATGTCCATGCTGCAATGGGTAGACACAAATATTTTTCTACAAATTCAAATTTGTCAAAAAATAATTGTTTGGATTTGTTCAAAATGTGCGATGTTTGACATCAGCGAATGGGGATTCGAACTTCAACACAACCCTAATATGAACAGGTTTTTGTTTTCCTTTGATTAACACAATCTACTCAACACTTTGAAGATGCAGGTGAATATTTATTGTGAAACAGCAATACTTGGTATTGTCTTGTTTATGTTATACCACACAGACGCCATCTTTAGTTCAACCAACTTTATTTACAAACATCACCTGACCAAAACAATTAGGTTCTCATAATAATGAACCCTTTATCATTACATTAAAAACAAATAAAATAAACTTTGCTATTCTTGAGATAAGTCTCAATTGTTTTTTTCAAATAGCATTTTAATTAAGAACTAGGGAGTTTTCTTTTATTTTTTAAAGTTCAGTTCTCTTTATGGCTTCTTCACAACTTGTCGATGTTCTAAGTAGAGATTTAGGTAACTGTGAAGAACTGGCACTTTTATCAGATGTCTCCTGAATTTTATTTATACGTAAAGTCTCAGAACTTTCATGGATTTCTTCTCCCTCACAGGTTGGTCCACTTTCGTGAGCTTCAACTACATTTGTCAAATCAGGACTAGGTGGTGGTTCATTTATTCTCTGTAGAAACTTTCTGTTCCTCCTGTACTTTTGTCCATCAAGTGTTTGTACTATATAGGACCTTGGTTCCTCAGCTATTTCTGTAACAAGCATTCCAGATTCCTTCTTGTTATATTCTCATGTTTTTTCCTACTCTCAGGTTTGGTAAAGATTTTGTTCCTCGATCAAAGTACAGTTTCTGTTTCTGCTGTCTCTATTTCAGATGTTTATGTACATCATTACTCACAATCTTTGGAGTCAGCAGTTTTGTTGCAGTAGGAAGCCTTGTTCTCAGTCTTCTTCCCATCAGTAGCTGAGCCGGGGAGGATCCAATATCATCTAGTGGGGTATTTCGAAGATCAAGCAGGGCTAAATAGGAATTTATTCTGTCTGCCACTGCTTTCTTCAGCATGTGTTTTATTGTCTGCACACTATACTCAACCATGTCATTCGACTGTGCATACCTTGGACTTGTAGTAGTATGACAAAACTCCCATTCCTTTGGAAATCCTCTGAATTCAGTAGTAACAAATTGTGGTCCATTATCAGAGATTACAATTTCTGGAATGCCATGACCAGCAAATAGGGATTTTAAATGGTTAATTACTGTATCACTTTTCTATAGTATGACCCCCACAACACTTAGTTGTGAATAGTAATCAACTGCTGTTAGGTACTCACTATTTGTGAATGTGAACAGGTCCACTCCAGTCTTCTGCCAGAGCCTCTCTGGAACATTATGTGGTTGCAATGGTTCCTTTTGCTGTGATTGTCTGTACTTATTGCATACAGCACCTTTGTTAGCATTTCTATGATTTGTGCAACCATTGCTCTACTTCAGCACTTTGGAGGTGACACTCATGGATGCGCTGTAGCATTTGTTTCCTCAGATTTGCAGCAATTACAATTTTCTCACCTTTGAATATGATTTCATCCAGTACATTGAGTTCTTCCTGGAAATTCCAGTATTCCCATAGTTCGAAAGGTGTTTTGCTTCTGCATTTTTGCCAACCAGCTTGCAGAATTTGTTTCAGTTTTCTCATGGTTTCACCCTTTTTAGCTGCAACAGGTATGTTCTTCAGCAGCATGTGTATCTGCACATCAGTTTCTGCATCTTCTCTTCAGAATTAGGTAAGTATTCTCGTGACAAAGTCTGCAATACACATTTCCCTACCTGGTTTGTTTTTGACTCTGACCTGGTACTTCTGCAGCCGCATTAGTAACTGTTGGATTCTTGGTGGTGCACTGCTTAAGGGTTTTTCCATTATAGCCTCCAAAAGCTTATGATCAGACTCCATTTCCACTTTGCCATTTCTTTTTCTATCTGTGCATAATGCTGTTGTGTTTCTGTCATGTCTTTGATGCATATGCCACTGGTGCTTCATTTTGCATTAGAACTGCTCCCAGTCCACTTTTTGAAGCATCCACCGATATCTTCACTGGCTGACTCACATCATAGTACCTTAACAATGGTACTTGGGTCAGTGTTTCCTTCAATCTGGACAATGCTTCTTGGTGTTTGTGTTCCCAGTGCCATGCTGTTTCATTCTGGATTAGTTATCTTTGGGGTGCGGTGTATTTTCTGACATTTTTGGTATGAACTTCCCTAAATAGGTTACCATACCTAATAACCTTTCCATGTCTTTCTTGTATTCAGGTGTTGGCATGTTCACAATAGCTTCAGTTTTACTCTGGTCTGGTTTCAGTCCCTCACTTGTGAGCATGTGTCCAAGATATGTGATTTCCCTAAGTCCTATTTTGCATTATTCATTTTTCAGCTTGAGGTTCTTTTCTCTGGCTTTTTCCAGGACTTGCTTCAGTCTCAAGTCATGCTGATCTCTGGTAGTTCCCCATACAAGTACATCATCTATGTAGGTTTCCACTCCTTCAGTTCCTTCAGAGAGCTGCTTCACCATTCTATGAAACACTTCTGGTGCTGAATTGATAACAAAGGGCAACCGCAAGAATCTGTAGCGTCCATATGGTGTGTTAAAGGTGCAGAGATGGGAACTTCCTAATCCAACTTGAGTTGTCAGAAACCTGAACTTGATCCAGGACTGAAAATAATTTGGCTTCCATCAACTTACAGGTGATCTCTTCAACTGTGGGAAGCTCACAGTGTTCTCTCTGAACGGCTTCATTAAGATCTCTGGGATCGAGGCAAACTCTCAAAATCCCGTAGGCTTTTTCCACAATTACTATTGGATTAACCCACTTTGTTGGTTCTTCAGTTTTCCTGATGACTTGAAGTTTCTACATTCTGTGTAACTCTGCCTTCAGTCGGTCTCTCAGCATAACGGGAACTTTTCTGGGATGATGTATTTTGGGTTTAATGGTTTCATCTACTTTGATTGAAAGGCATCCTCATACTCATTTAGTATATTATTGGTGGTGACAGCCATTACTCTCTGAATTAGCTTCAAATTTTCACAAGCTTTTATTCCTAATATGGATTTTGTATCCGTTTTCACAACTAGGAATTGCAGTTTTTGGCATTGATCCTTGTAGTTCACTCTGATTGTACACTTGCCTTCAACTTTTAGTTTTCTCCAACTGTTTGTCTCGAGCTTAAAGTTCACTACTGCATCAGAGATTTTTAAATTAACTTTCCATTCGTCTTATTTAGTATTTGCTGTTACTGTTCCAATGAAAAGTTTGGTTTCTGAGCCAGTGTCATCATCTTCAATTGTGTGCACTTTCTTTGATTTACATATCTTAGCAAAGTGATTAATTTTATTACAGTTTTTGCATTGTTTTCCAAAGACTGGACAATTTCTAGTATCTAGTTCTCCAAATTCAAACATACTGGCTAATATTATCATTGCCTTGTGTGCACATAATAAACTTGCATCTTTCGTAGGTAATGTTTTTCTTTGGGTTACAGTAGCTTTCAAACTCTCGCATGATTGCTTTTAAATCATGCCTTTCTTCGTTGCTTTCAAACTTAAATGTATTATACACTCCTAGTGCTTCTTCCCCTGCAACATAAAAAGATGGAGGACTGTACCTGGGGGTCTTTTTTTATCGCTGCTTGTCACTGTGAGATACAGCTTGAACAACTGTTGGAATCTTCTCCAATTTTCTGCTAAATTACCCTCCAGACTGAGCTCCGATAGAACTTCCATAGTTTCGTATTTTTTTATATACTGTTATTTTTAGTTGAAACAGTTTACTTCCGACACCATGTCTTGTTTATGTTATACCACACAGACGCCATCTTTAGTTCAGCCAACGTTATTTACATACATCACCTGACCATAACACTTAGGTTCTCATAATAATTCACCCTTTATCATGACAGGTATAACGGAGTAAGTCTTTTGAAAGGTTTGGAAATCTGGATGGTGCAATATTCACCCATTCTTAGCAAAATTGTGCATGCTCTGTCAAGTTTCATGGGGATCATTGGTGGGCATCAGTCATCTTCAAGTCATGCCACATATTCTCCATCAGATTCTTTGTGTCTTTGACTGAGCCACTCTAGGACATTCACTTTCATGTTTTTAATCAACTCCAGTGTCTCTTTGGCTGTATGCTTGGGGTCATTGTCCTGCTGAAAGGTATATCTTTGTCCCAGTCTTAGGTGTTTTGCAGACGGAAATTGGTTTTCCTTTACATGATTTGACTAAATTTATCCCAATCCATTTTGTTTCTACCCTGAAAAGCTTTCCATTCCCTGTTGATGCAAAGCATCCCCATAGCATAATGCTGCCACCACCGTGCTTCACAGTAGGGATGGTGTTACCTGGGTGATGTGCTGTGTTAGGTTTGCCCCAGACATAATGACAAAAGATACTACTCTTTTAACAAGAATGTTTGTATTGTACTTGCTCCGACTCCATCCTAGTTGATTTCAACAGTGAGTTCCTAGCTCTAGCCACTGAAAAGCCACTGCTGTAAACATGACATGACACAAATGACATTGACAGGAATTTATTATTATTATTATTATTATTATTATTATTAATATTATTATTATTATTAATAATAATAATAATAATAATATTAAATTAGAAAGAGTAAATACAGTTGTTGGATCCTGATAGGTATAATGCCCTGTGACAGGGACTGGCGCTGTATGTGGCATATGCTGCTTCTGTCCATGCAGTAATAGGATGCACGGTGATGTCGCAGTCTATGTCGTGATACAGGGATTTTAATACTGATGGCATTTAAATGGGCTTTAGTGCTGCTTTCGCATAGACTCCCACAAAGCAAGAGCATAAGCATTTTATTGGCTGACCTACTGTCTTCTCTCATTATACTGGCAAGTCTGAGACAAATTGTCAGGAAGAGGGTTTGGGGATTATAAAAGGAGAGAGGGAGTAGAGAGAGAGATAACTATGGTATATATTTTAACCAAACAATAGAAAAGACTTGATAATTGAGTATGTGGTATAAAGACAATTTTACTTCGAATCCAGTCACCCAGTATAAAAGGACAGATCCCATTGGCCTATTAGCATTGGTAGAAAACATTTTGAAATAAGACTAAAAGGGCTTCATGGAAGGACATTTAACAGAAGTAAATAAGTAGAGAAGTAAAGTAAGTGTTCATTTTCCAAGCTAAGAATATAAAGATACCTTTCATGTGTATGAGACATATACATAGGCATAGGTTTAGGGGGGGATGGGGGGACGCGTCCCCCCCAATGTTGAGAGAACGTATAAAATTCCCCCCCAATAATGCGTGCCTGGCTCCATAGGCATAGTGGATGCGTCCCCACCAATTCTGAAACCAAACCTATCCCACTATACACTCACCTAAAGGATTATTAGGAACACCTGTTCAATTTCTCATTAATGCAATTATCTAACCAACCAATCACATGGCAGTTGCTTCAATGCATTTAGGGGTGTGGTCCTGGTCAAGACAATCTCCTGAACTCCAAACTGAATGTCTGAATGGGAAAGAAAGGTGATTTAAGCAATTTTGAGCGTGGCATGGTTGTTGGTGCCAGACGGGCCAGTCTGAGTATTTCACAATCTGCTCAGTTACTGGGATTTTCATGCACAACCATTTCTAGGGTTTACAAAGAATGGTGTGAAAAGGGAAACACATCCAGTATGCGGCAGTCCTGTGGGCGAAAATGCCTTGTTGATGCTAGAGGTCAGAGGAGAATGGGCCGACTGATTCAAGCTGATAGAAGAGCAACTTTGACTGAAATAACCACTCGTTACAACCGAGGTATGCAGCAAAGCATTTGTGAAGCCACAACACGTACAACCTTGAGGCGGATGGGCTACAACAGCAGAAGACCCCACCGGGTACCACTCATCTCAACTACAAATAGGAAAAAGAGGCTACAATTTGCACAAGCTCACCAAAATTGGACAGTTGAAGACTGGAAAAATGTTGCCTGGTCTGATGAGTCTCGATTTTTGTTGAGACATTCAGATGGTAGAGTCAGAATTTGGAGTAAACAGAATGAGAACATGGATCCATCATGCCTTGTTACCACTGCGCAGGCTGGTGGTGGTGGTGTAATGGTGTGGGGGATGTTTTCTTGGCACACTTTAGGCCCCTTAGTGCCAATTGGGCATCGTTTAAATGCCACGGCCTACCTGAGCATTGTTTCTGACCATGTCCATCCCTTTATGACCACCATGTACCCATCCTCTGATGGCTACTTCCAGCAGGATAATGCACCATGTCACAAAGGTCGAATCATTTCAAATTGGTTTCTTGAACATGACAATGAGTTCACTGTACTAAACTGGCCCCCACAGTCACCAGATCTCAACCCAATAGAGCATCTTTGGGATGTGGTGGAACGGGAGCATCGTGCCCTGGATGTGCATCTCACAAATCTCCATCAACTGCAAGATGCTATCCTATCAATATGGGCCAATATTTCTAAAGAATGCTTTCAGCACCTTGTTGAATCAATGCCACGTAGAATTAAGGCAGTTCTGAAGGCGAAAGGGGGTCAAACACAGTATTAGTATGGTGTTCCTAATAATCCTTTAGGTGAGTGTATATATATATATATATATATATATATATATATATATATATATATATATATATACACTCACCTAAAGGATTATTAGGAACACCATACTAATACTGGCTGGCTGATCGGTGTATATATATATATATATATATATATATATATATATATATATATATATATATATACACCGATCAGCCATAACATTATGACCACCTGCCTAATATTGTGTAGGTCACCCTTTTGCCACCAAAACAGCCCTGACCCGTCGAGGCATGGACTCCATATATATATATACAATCATCCTTTGCTAAGAGATACTATTTCTGTTTGACCTTTACATTGCATGGAAATATGCACCCAAATAAGGTGAGAGATGTAAGGTCATGAATTCTGGATATCAAAATGATGTCACTTATTGCCTTTTAGAAACACAAATTATACCAACACTTTACTGTCAACTGTTATATACTTGTGTAGTGTATACAGTCAGATCCCCACTCAAATTTGAACTGTTGTCTCATACACACCTTCCGAGTGCTTGATCCACTCCAAACAACAGAGTGACAAAACCCTGCCAAAACACCTATTTGTGACTGTACAACTTACACATTCTTGCATAGTAACTTTTGCATACATAAATTAAAGCTTTTGATCCTCTCTATCTATATATATATATAGAGAGAGAGAGGGAGAGAAAATTATTTTGTAGCCGCAAATTCACTTATTCGGTTTTTAGACCAGCTAATGAGTGTGCGGTACAAAATACATTTTTCTCTATATATTTTTGCCATATTGTGGCCAGCACCTCATGGGAATGAAAACGCTTTAGTGCATGGATGCTTTCAAGTTACATTCATATATACACCGATCAGCCATAACATTATGACCACTGACAGGTGAAGTGAATAACACTGATAATCTCGTTATCATGGCACCTGTCAGTGGGTGGGTGGGTCTGCAGTGGTCAGTACCTATCAAAAGTGGTCCAAGGAAGGAAAAGCGGTGAACCGGCGACGGGGTCATGGTTCAGCCAAGGCTCATTGATGCATGTGGGGAGCAAAGGCTGGCCCATGTGGTCCGATCCAACAGACGAGCTACTGTAGCTCAAATTGCTGAAAAAGTTAATGCTGGTTCTCATAGAAAGGTGTCAGAACACACAGTGCATCGCAGTTTGTTGTGTATGGGGCTGCGTAGACGCAGACCAGTCAGGGTGCCCATGCTGACCCCTGTGCACTGCCCAAAGCGCCTACAATGGGCACGTGAGCATCAGAACTGGACCACGGAGCAATGGAAGAAGGTGGCCTGGTCTGATGAATCATGAGTTCAGGGTGTTGACTTCCCCAGATCTCAATCCAATCGAGCATCTGTGGGATGTGCTGGACAAACAAGTCCGATCCATGGAGGCTCGCAAATTACAGGACTTAAAGGATCTGCTGCTAACGTCTTATATCAAACTACATATCTGCATATTTCAGAAACATAAAAGGTTTTATATTGTAGTGTTTGCAGTGGTGAGTACTGAAAAATAATTAAACGTAATGCATTTTGCTGATGCAAAAGGCAACCAGGTTTATTTTCTATAGAATACAGGTCTCTTTCAGCCATGGTCATACCAGTAAAGAAAATAATAAAACCTGCCTGAAGAATATCACTCACAATACAAAAGACCCTGTAATTAAAATAACAACAGTTCTGAAGAGACCCAGATCTCTACAATATATATTTATTATACTACTAATGGACAGTCATCCATATCTGGATGACTGCAAAAATAATGCAAAAATAAAATGACCAGCACAGAACAGCAGTAAAACAGATCTCAGATTTGGCCAGGCCCCGCTATACCACAGTTTTTTTTTTCAATATACAGCATGCAAATAATAAAATCAATAATCAAAATATTTACTTTCCTTCATATAAATAAAATTACCTTTATCTAGCCTGTATCGTCAGAATTAACCTTTTTAAATCACTCTGAAAATCCTTTTTATAACAACCTCATGTTAGGCCTCTATATAATGTAACTCCGAATAGAAGAAAATTGAATAACCTAAACATATATAGACTAAACATTTATAGATTAATGATTGCACATAAACATAATTTTATACATTTGCAGTAACAAGTATCCTTTTGAGATAACATGAAACATTTATTGTGACCACATGTAATAATTAGACACCACATTTTCAAACATTACTCCTTTGAAGTTTTTTTTTTTTTTACATATTCAAAGAGATTCACAAGAAATTAATTTTTAGGGAATACTATGAAATTATATGTAAGTTGACTAACCATGTAGTTTCAGATATTTCTAAAATAAAACAGTTTTATACAAGAGTTTCCACAGATACTCACCTGACTTCCAGAGTTACACAAGGAATTTAAGAAGGGCAATAGGTGCAGTGCAGTTTTTGTTATTAAGATTGTACCAAACACACAGTTTCGCATAAAAAGAAGGAGGGTGTTTGGGTTCTTAAAAAATAAAGTGGTAATTCTAAATTTCCCCAAATACCTTGGTAGTATTAACTTTCCATTGTTCAAAGCACAAATAATAATAGTAATCAATAAATTATTAAATATTCATTAGGACACCAATATTTATGGAATAATAAAAAGAAAAAAACCTTACTCCAGGTGTAACTTTAAGTCAAATTGAACTTTCTCAGTGAAACTTCTCAAAGGAACACATTTTGGACTGCATGAACAGAAATGTAGAGTAATAATAAATAACTTTGACAAATAAACCCCATTACACTAAACATGAATGTTTAGAGCATTTGTTCTCCAGTTTGCCATTTGTGTTTCTTTACATCTGAATAGAGGAAAGCTTGACAAATACAGACTCCATTGATGATTTTCTTAGTCGTCGTATCATCAAGAAATAATTGTGTTATTCAATATCGTTTTTAAGTGGGGGTGGGATGTATCATTTTACCATATGACGTTGTAACCCACTAAAAACACTACAGAACAAATTATTTAGTTTTTTTCAACCTTTTTACATTTACAAGAATTCCAAGTAAACAAAGAACATGTCTCAATTTTAAGGGCTGTGATATAATACATAATTCGAAAAAATATAGCTGTTGGTAAATCAAACATTTTCTGGAACAGAACAGAACAAATTAAATTGACATTTTCTGGACAACTTTGAAATACACTACATGGCCAAAAGTATGTGAACACCCCTTCTAATTAGTGTATTTGGCTATTTCAGTCACACCCATTGCTGACAGGTGAATAAAATGATGCACACAGCCATGCAATCTCCATAGACAAACATTGGCAGTAGAATTGGCCGTACTGAAGAGCTCAGTGACTTTCAACATGTCACCGTCATAGGATGTCACCTTTCCAACAAGTCAGTTTGTCAAATTGCTGCCAACTGCGAGCCAGGCCAAATCACCCAACATAGGTGTCGAACCTCACTAATGCTTTTGTGGCTGAATGGATGCAAATGCCGTCAGCAATGTTCCAACATCTAGTGGAAAGCCTTCCCAGAAGAGTGGAGGTTATAGCAGCAAAGAGGGGACCAACTCCATATTAATGCCCATGATTTTGGAATGAGATGTTCGACGAGCAGGTGTACACAAACCTTTGGCCATGTAGTGTATATCTAACATAGTCATATGTTTTTGGCAAGAAAAGCCATTATCCAGTTTATGTAGTTTAAATGCTGTGGAGTTGAAATATTTCCTGCTGTGCTGAAAAGAGCCTGATTATGCAAATATCATCTGTATCAAAACAATATGGCGAAATTCAATATTATCAAATACAAACACAACTGTAGTCACTTTTGATTCAATCTTAATAAAAGACAGATGCAAAAAGTAAATGAGGATCATTTTAAAAAAGGTGGCATTAATTAAAATCTAGGTTAGGTCTAGCTGTGTGTTTAGCGGCATTACCATGTTGAAATACAAAACCTTCACCCACAAGTCACCATCTTCCAGGAAAGGGTGCAACTAGCATTAACTTTCTCTGGGAGACGGTCAAGACTGAATACACAGAAATTAATTTAATTATCTTTTGTTTAATTGTATTCACTTGTTATTCCTTATGATTGTTTTATTTACAAATTGCTTTCACACATGGGTTTGTGTTTTTGAGCCAGATCCCTGTGCTAGATAGGACGTCGCCTGTTAGCTCTAGTTCAATTAATGGTCCACCTGTTCCTTGTTTGAGAGGACAGCCCTACAGTGAGGGAAAAAAGTATTTGATCCCCTGCTGATTATGTACGTTTGCCCACTGACAAAGAAATGATCAGTCTATAATTTTAATGGTAGGTGTATTTTAACAGCGAGAGACAGAATAACAACAAAAAAATCCAGAAAAACGCATTTCAAAAAAGTTATAAATTGATTTGCATGTTAATGAGGGAAATAAGTATTTGACCCCTTCGACTTAGTACTTGGTGGCAAAACCTTTGTTGGCAATCACAGAGGTCAGACGTTTCTTGTAGTTGGGCACCAGGTTTGCACACATCTCAGGAGGGATTTTGTCCCACTCCTCTTTGCAGATCCTCTCCAAGTCATTAAGGTTTCGAGGCTGACGTTTGGCAACTCGAACCTTCAGCTCCCTCCACAGATTTTCTATGGGATTAAGGTCTGGAGACTGGCTAGGCCACTCCAGGACCTTAATGTGCTTCTTCTTGAGCCACTCCTTTGTTGCCTTGGCTGTGTGTTTTGGGTCATTGTCATGCTGGAATACCCATCCACGACCCATTTTCAATGCCCTGGCATTGAAGGAGGTTCTCACCCAAGATTTGATGGTATATGGCCCCGTCCATCGTCCCTTTGATGCAGTGCAGTTGTCCTGTCCCCTTAGCAGAAAAACACCCACAAAGCATAATGTTTCCACCTCCATGTTTGACGGTGGGGTTGGTGTTCTTGGGGTCATTCCTCCTCCTCCAAACACGGCGAGTTGAGTTGATGCCAAAGAGCTCGATTTTGTTCTCATCTGACCACAACACTTTCACCCAGTTATCCTCTGAATCATTCAGATAATCATTGGCAAACTTCAGACGGGCCTTTACATGTGCTTTCTTGAGCAGGGGGGCCTTGCGGGCGCTGCAGGATTTCAGTCCTTCACAGCGTAGTGTGTTACCAATTGTTTTCTTGGTGACTATGGTCCCAGCTGCCTTGAGATCATTAACAAGATCCTCCCGTGTAGTTCTGGGCTGATTCCTCACCGTTCTCATGATCATTGAAACTCCACGAGGTGAGATCTTGCATGGAGCCCCAGACCGAGGGAGACTGACAGTTATTTTGTGTTTCTTCCATTTGTGAATAATCACACCAACTGTTGTCACCTTCTCACCAAGCTGCTTGGCGATGGTCTTGTAGCCCATTCCAGCCTTGTGTAGTTCTACAATCTTGTCCCTGACATCCTTGGACAGCTCTTTGGTCTTGGCCATGGTGGAGAGTTTGGAATCTGATTGATTGATTGCTTCTGTGGACAGGTGTCTTTTATACAGGTAACGAGCTGAGATTAGGAGCACTCCCTTTAAGAGAGTGCTCCTAATCTCAGCTCGTTACCTGTATAAAAGACACCTGGGAGCCAGAAATCTTGCTGATTGATAGGGGATCAAATACTTATTTCCCTCATTAACATGCAAATCAATTTATAACTTTTTTGAAATGCATTTTTCTGGATTTTTTTGTTGTTATTCTGTCTCTCACTGTTAAAATACAACTACCATTAAAATTATAGACTGATCATTTCTTTGTCAGTGGGCAAATGTACGAAATCAGCAGGGGATCAAATACTTTTTTCCCTCACTGTATAAGAAAGGGAGGGCGACAAAGGGGAAGACAAGACAAGGCTGAACCAGATCAGAGACAGGGTGAGAAGGGTTTGGAGGACAGGCCGTGCAGGGGGGCGCACGGTTTACATGGCGGCTGGCTAAGTGTAAGTAAGTGGCCGGGCAGCGGGATGGAAACAGAGAAAAGGGGACAAGGCAGTTGATTAAGAGGGCCGAGAAGCCCAGTGCCCACCTGGCTCACCTGGTGAGTGGAAGAGTGGGGTGCACCGGTGTTGCACCCATGACCGCTGATCAGGGAGGTCCGGGTACGGCAAAGCAGCTCTGGGTACCCTACACTGGGTTCCCATGCCTTGTGTTCCCCTTGCCTGAGCAGCCGCCCAGTCCTCTCTCATGAACCCCAGAGAGAAGCCTGCAGCCAAGAGAGAGAAGCCTGCAGCCTGAGGGATGGTTAGAGGGAGCTTCGTCTCAGGCCTTTCTCACCATATGTACTGTTTTTAATTTAGGTTTAGTGGGATAGCTCGGGTTTTAGAAAGGTTTGTGGTTTGGGTCATTTTCTATGTATGGCTAAATAGATGTTGTCATCTCTGTGTTGGGTGCCTCAAGCGTCAAACCAGTACGGGGGAAGTGGTCGTTGGTGAGGCCCCCGCCCTCACATTAATAAAATGGGGTGGCGTGGTTGGGTTCTAGTGGGAAGTTCCTCTAGCCCCCCCGGGACCCCTCTGTCACATCTGCAGAAAAAATCCTGTGGAACATGTCCTCTGTTGTACACTCTTCTAAGAAAATGTGATCAGTAGTTCCCAATTATTTCATATTTATTTTCCTTCTTCAGTTATCCAGTCCTGCATTGGCTATTAGTGTTTATCTATTCCATACATTCCTAAATTCATATAAAATTGCAAGGAACTGAATGCAGTTGCAAATGCTGGTGTTACAAAATCCTCTGAAGCAGTCACTTACAATACCCAGAAGCACATGGGTCTTCTGCACTGCCTCCAAGCATTGCAGTCAAGCTTGGAAAAGAGTAAGAGAAATTAATGGCAGACATTTCTACGATCACATTTTCCTCCCCAGTGTTGCATGGCTCAGCAAAAGGCAAAATCACTAAGACGTGGCTTTCACAATGTTCATATATCATCCAGTTTAATAAGAACTAAAAGCATGCATACATTTGGTCAATTAAAGACATCTGGCATCAGGCCGATCGTGGCAAAATGCATCAAAGCAGTCTGAAGGCTTAATAATTAAATAAAAATTGACTGAGGTGTAGATAGTGAATACCTCTGAGGGATCTCTCCCAGAGACACACCAGAGAGATAAAAGTCTTAAAGATGTCCATTACAATCGGCTTCTTTCTGCACTAAACTGTGACAGCTGTTATGGGATATTTTATCATTTATCGCACTGGATTAGTTATCAATAGTAGTAGTATTTATTAATTTATTCATATTTAAAAACACTTTTCATGACAAGATAATATTTAAAGGCTATATACAGTGCCTTGCAAAAGTAATCAGACCCTTCCTATGGTGTCCCATTTTGTAAAATTACAACACGACGATTACACATTTTTTTACTTAATATTTTACTAAAAACATGAATGTTCACACTGAAGACTTCTAAGGGTAAGAAATTACAGTAAATGTCAGTAAAAACTAAAGAGAAAAACATGAAAAATCAACTCAAGCATCTTTGGTAGCATTTACAGCTGTAGGTCTTTTTGAGTAAGTCTCTACCAACATTGCACACTGGCTTTGTGCAATTTAGTTGCCTATTCTTTTTGACAGATTTGATCAAGCTCTCTCAAGTTGCTTGGGGTTCACTTAAGGACAGAAGATTTCAAGTCTTTCCACAGATTCTCCATATGATTCAAGTCAGGATTTTGACTGGGCCACTGAAGGAAGTTCAATTTCTTATTCTTTTGTCACTCCAGTTGAAGTTTGGCCTTGTGCTCTGGATAATTTTCCAGTTGAAAACTGTTTTTTTTGCCTCACTTTTAAGTATTTAGTCAACTGAAACAGGTTTTTCTCTAGTATTTGTCTGTACTTTGCACCATCGATTGTTTCTTCAGTCCTAACAAGCTTTCCAATACCTGCTGAGGAGAGCATCCCTCAAACATGATGCCACCACCACCAGGCTTCATTGTAGGGATGGTGTTGACTGGGAGATAAAAGTTCCAATTTGGTGTCACGAATGGTAATAATTAGCTCATTGATCACTGATTATGTTATTTATATTTATTCTTCACACTGATTTATTATGGGTTTTTTGTATCTATATTTATTGATTGTATTTTGATTTCTCTTTCACGTTTTGGTTTTCACAAATATATCACTTACTTTAAAATTCATTGCATGTGTACCTTATTATTGTTTGTTTCGTTTGAGCAAATCACCGCTGTTCCATTTTCATCTGGGTCCACCCGCATTCCATTACTGAGCGTCCTCACTTGATTTCCCTGCCCTAGGAAGGGTACAAAACATCAGCCTGATGAGAACACAGTAGACCTTATTGCAATTACCAAACCAAACCAAATCTTCAACAAACGAAGAAGAAACACAGAAACTGTGCCTAGGGTTGCCACCTTTCTATCATCCAAATATGGGACAGAAGGCAGGGTGTCGATGTGGTGTGGATATTGTGTTGAAGAATGTAAATCAACATACTGCGATCAGTCATAACATCATGACCACCTGCCTAATATTGTGTAGGTCCCCCTTTTGCCGCCAAAACAGCCCTGACCCGTCGAGGCATGGACTCCACTAGACCTCTGAAGGTGTGCTTGTGGTATCTGGCACCAAGACGTTAGCAGCAGATCCTTTAAGTCCTGTAAGTTGCGAGGTGGGGCCTCTATGGATCGGTCTTGTTTGCACATCCCACAGATGCTCGATTGGATTGAGATCTGGGGAATTTGAAAGCCAAGTCAACACATTGAACTCGTTGTTGTGTTCCTCAAACCATTCCTGAACCATTTTTGCTTTGTGGCAGGGCGCATTATCCTGCTGAAAGAGACCAATGCCATCAGGGAATATCGTTTCCATGAAAGGGTGTACATGGTCTGCAACAATGCTTAGGTAGGTGGTACGTGTTAAAGTAACATCCACATGAATGGCAGGACCCAAGGTTTCCCAGCAGATTTCCCTTCTTCCCATAGTGCATCCTGGTGCCATGTGTTCTCCAGGTAAGCACCACACACGCACCTGGCCATTCACGTGATTTAAAAGAAAATGTGATTATCAGACCAGGCCACCTTCTTACATTGCTCCGTGGTCCAGTTCTGATGCTCACATGCCCATTGTAGGCACTTTCAGCAGTGGACAGGGGTCAGCATGGGCACCCTGACTGGTCTGCGGCTACGCAGCCCCATACACAACAAACTGCGATGCACTGTGTGACACCTTTCTATGAGAACCAGCATTCACTTTTTCAGCAATTTGAGCTACAGTAGCTCGCCTGTTGGATTGGACCACATGTGCATCAATGAGCCTTGGCCGTCCATGACCCTGTCGCCAGTTCACCGCTTTTCCTTCCTTGGACCACTTTTGATAGGTACTGACCCAAAATGATTGAAAATATATGTTCTTTCCGTATGGGCATTAATTCGGCACAGAAGAACAAAGGGACACTTGGCGTTTGGCAGCTGAATAGAGAGGGACAGATTTCCCCTGGGCTAAGCTAAGTACTGATTAGTACTCCTAAATACTACAGAGTGTGGAAGGATTGAGAAAGAATACAGATGCCTGGTTAGTTGGATTGTTTATTTTCACCTGTTGTTCTCCCCTCTCTCTCTCTATGCTAGCATATTAAGCAAGAGCCTGGCACTTACTTGAACTAAAGAGACAAAGTGTTTTGTTTGACTTTTTAAACCCTGAAACCTCTTACCGCTGGGCACTTCTTCCCAGTGGGTCGGTAACATGGCCAGGGAATCTGTAAAAGGTGAAACAAAAAATAAATTAGCTGTATTTTACTGTTGCACCTCATTCTAGAGAACATCTCTACTCACCTGACAGTGGAGTCAGTAACACCAGCTGGGAAAGAGAAGAAGATACAAATTGTTGCACTTTATACTCCTGTGGCTATAGTTAAGTATTATTACAGATAAACCAAAGCATTATTGTAGTACTAAGTCAAAAATACTCACTGTATTGTGTTTCCTCCACCTGTGATAACAAAGACAATATAATTATTCACACTTTAAAGTATAATGTGGAACATGTCTTTTATAAATGTATTTTATTCATTTTTACTAGCATTTCTTTTAATTGTATGTATTTCTATACAATTAGGTTAGGGGTTTAGCTTCTTTTATTGCCCCATTTTAATTAAAGGCGATTTTAGTTTTTATATATTGTAAATGTTACACACTGTTTTCATGCCCTGCTTCTATTGATTGTTGTACTAATAAACAATGTTTAATTTTACCTGTGAGTATTGTGGTGTTCTGGGGTCCTGGTCCGAGTCTGCACTCAGGTTGTAGTTGATAGCACAAGTTCCCCGAGGGTGAAACTGAGGGTGGCGTTGTCAGTCAAGTGCACCAATTTAATTGGCCACTCTTGGCTGGTGACACTGGTCTCGTCAGTTTAGCAGGATTACTCAGGTGCTCAGTGTTGCAAACTCCGTTTCATCCTTCTTGCCACCCTACCATACAGGTCAGTTTTGTGAAGTGTTCTGGATCTTGTTGACCGATGCACATTTTCTCCCATCTCTGCCACTGAACTCTGTAGATCTTTCAAAGTTTTCGTTGGCCTCACAGTGGCATTGCTCGTTTTTTGCTTTGAATGTATTGGGTGTGTTTTGTATATAACGCATAGGATATTTATTCCTACTTCAAAGTTTCATTACTGCAGCATTAAAGCAACAAAATGTGAAAATTGTGAGAGGTTCTAAATACTCCTGCATGGCACTTTATATATCATTCAATGTGCCTGCATTTTCCAAATCCAAGAAACAGGAGATTCTAAAATTGGATTTCTTATATTAGAAACAAGTTGAAAGCTGACTCGGAGAGAAGAAACTCTTTTATATGTGCCAATATCTAGGAAGTCTAATTATCTACTACCTGTATGCCACATTGGTTTAAGATCTGAAAACAAGACCTGAAAGGGACCTTGTATTTATATACCCTGGCCTTCAAAATTATGAAGTCTCCTGTAAACCTATAAAGATGATGAGATTCCGTTTAAATTGTTGCCTAAAATCTATGTACAAGAAAAGGATACATTTCGGTACCATTGCATTTTACACTTTTCATTTCATTTATCATCACTTATTCTCTAGGACCACATGGGGAGTCCTAGAATCAAATACATATTTTAATATAATGTAGAAATGTCTGATCCTTATAGTTCTCATATGCCATATTTTTGTATATTTAAAATAATGTTTTAAAATATTTAAAATCCATATATTTCCTATAAAAGAAATGTATGCATTACAGACTACAGTACCCATTATCATGCCACAGTTCTTGGCCGCTCCTTGTTTGTATTTTTCCATTCTTTCTGTACAGCTTGGTCACACCCATTGGAACTTGTTTTGTGTGTTATACTCCCCGGTCACCTGAGCTTCACCCAATTGAAATGTTATAGTATTATATTTGGATGACAAAAGTTCGTAGTGAAATGCAGAATATAACCTCTATTGAGTTGCCATTTTTTAAAGGTAATACATGAATATAATAGCTTGCTTTAATTCAATTTTTTGTTTCTCTAGTGATTGTTTCAGTAAGGGTTCCAAAGGTTGTTACCCTTCATATGATCATGGGTAATACATATTATATATTTTTTCAGTTTATAAATTGTATCAATGACGCATGTTGTAAGTGATACGATATGTTTCAAAGTTAAAAGCACACCTCTTCATGTCAAGTAATTTCCCAGGTTGAATGTTAAAAACACTGTACCAGGTAAGTTTCACAATTTCCTGTGCAGTTAAAATCTCTTTATTTGGAACAAATATTTATATGCAGGTATGTAAACATTTTTGGTTGGCATCCTGTTAAGTTTGTTACTACATATTTGTTTTTTTTTTTAAATAAAAAAGCAGTTTTTAATTCGTGGAGGGTATAACAGATTAATAATCAATGTTATTGTTTTTGGCATCATCTTTATTGTGAATCAACATAATCCTGTGTGATGTTTCAAGAATGTAGGTTATGTAGGTTTTCTCATAGCATTTAACTCAAAATTTCTGTCTGTTTTAGTTCTCTTATGTTATATTATTAATTCATATATTCATATATAATTCATGTTTGATACTTAAATAATTATAATGGCTCCCCACCTAGTGTTTAGAAGAGATCAGAGCTGTCCTCTTGTATACAGCAGTAACACTGATAAATCACCACTGCCTACTGTACCCATAACCCAGGTGCATTACCTGAGTCTATTGGAATTTAATAGAATAGATGGAAGTACCCACCGAATGGACATTAGAAAGTAAAGCCAATTGACTTCAGGACACAACTGTGTGAAATCCTTGGATCAATCATTATTGGCAATGCAAGTAAAGGAGCGAGATGGGCAAGAGGCCTTCTCATTTTTAATTTTTAATTTTGCTTACATTTATTTTCTATGTCTCCCAGAACTAAAGACCATGTGTGTGCCACATTCTATTTTTTATTGAATTAATCCACATATAAACCTACATCCATCATCGATTCCGTGATTTCGGTGCAAAATACAATACATAATAGCAATGGTATATCTATATCTGTTTCACCCATCAGCAAGGAGCAGAACATTGAACTACAATTGTGACAACATATTAGTGCACCTCAGGACTCCACTAGATGTGCTGAGTATCCCAGACTGAACTGTGACTCACAGGTTTAGCTGTCTCCAGTTTGTCTGGAGTTTATATGGCAATGAACCCTGATGCCTGGAACCTGACTAATTTGCTTAAAGAAAATACAAGGTTTGTGAATTTTTGCAGAGGAAATCAAGCAATGGTGAATCAATAATAATGTCTGTATGAATGTATGTTTTATACATACATTGAATAGTTAATTGCTTGAATGTATTTAATCATCTTATTTATAAACATCAGTTTAATATTGTTGCATACTGATTAGTTTATTCTTAGCTTAGCTTAGCTTATTCTTCCAAATAAAAGGAGGTGCACTAAAACACAGATTAATTGCATTCAATACCACATCTGAAAAGTGAAGAATCATTTCCTTGTAATACTAACATGAAAAGCTAGCTGTGCATGGTAACCTGATTTCCAGCCCTCAAGCTGACACACTCAGTATGAACATAAGGGACATATTTATAATTAAGTACAAAGCAGAAGAAGAAAAATAATTCATATTTTTAAATGCCTTTTCATTTCAAACTTAAATATGCTTAAATATGATTATATTCCTTAATGCATCAATTGTCATTTGACAGTAGGGTGTTCACAAAGCAAATGCTTGCACAAAAAATTGAATAATACATTTTCTCTTAACAGCATAACAGCATGATCTCTGCTCAGCTCATGTGCAACTTTTTTTTCAAGGGTTATAGCATAATCTCTACAGCAATACGACAAGTGACATTGTAGTTGTGTAACCACAACATCTACACTTTTTTGATGTCATTGCTGTTGTTATTGATGTTAAAGATGGAGAAGCTTAGTCATCAGTATGAAATATTCAAAATATCGGTTCACTTTGTTGCCTGAAATTATTCAGAACAATATAGATTTTACAAACATACATTGTTTAAAAAGTCACTCACTCACTGATATATATTTAAACATATTCTTCTAATGTTTTTGCATTCGTAACACCTTTTCTAAAATGTATTTGCAAAATGACCCAAATAAAACTTTTTGTTCAGTAAAACGACTTCCACAATCTTTTATCTTCTCAGATCTCCTATTGTTGTCATTCTCGTTGTCATCAGTGGCATTCTGTACCCCCACCAATGCTTTGTAACAGATGAAGGAGAATTGTCAGAACAGCATCAGCTACAATACTTGCCACCAGTTGAAATCAGGTGTACATCTCTTGGATAACTAACTTTTCCTGACTGCCTGCAAAGGTGATTAGAGCTCAAAAGAGGGGGATGAAACTTATTTATTTTCAGAAGAGACGCATATGAATAATAAGCTGTTAAATTATCCCTTTCAATACACAAAGGTACACACACACACAAAACAGAGATGCAAAAGATCATGAAAAAGGGACCTAAAGTTCATACAGGCATCTCTCTCTCTGTTTCTCTCTCTCTCTCAGACACATACAAACACTCTCCGTCCTAATATGACTGTTGTTCCTTCTGCATTCTTGCCTCCAAGATCAGCTCTTCTAGGCTTGTGCAGCTCTGTCTGTTGCTAGGGGAGATAGATGTGTCAGAGCTGCCAGCATGAGGAAAGGGTGATGTGGTGATGTAGCATCTCGACTGACAGGGTAACCGTCGGATGCTCTGGAGAAAGGCTGCTTGTTGTTCCTGCAGTATATATCGCTGCTAATATCACTTCATATTTATTTATATATTTGGAAATGAAGCTGTTTTTTTATTATTATTATTATTATTATTATTATTATTATTAATTCCCAATCACTGTACAAATGGGCCAGGTCACCCAGTCTGGTGTCCACTTTGTGCATGTGAATAATAGCTTAGGGAATATGAACATGGCTGTCTACACTAACCTTTGACTTCATAAAACAGTATGAGTAAAAGTATTAGTAAATGGGTGTCATCAGTGGTTAATGACTGCAGGATGTCTCTTCTCTGTGCCCCAAGGCTATGCAATTGCAACAGGAATCTGAGTGTGATGCGTTACCTAAAACAATGTTACATCTTCCTTTGTGTAATGTGTCACGATAGGTAATCATAGGGGTTCTTATGTGTAACAGGGATAATTCAGTACTCAACAGCCACTTATATATGCACACCTGCCAAAGACGCATATGTGGACTAATAAGAACATTGTCTATTTAAATCGTATTGTGCATAAAGGGTCCCTAATGTAAAAAAGAAAACCTTAAAGTCTGATTTGAAATGAAATTGCCTGGACTACACTGAACTTTCTAAAGCAAAGTATTTTCCCTCATCACACTGCTAATACAAATGAATACAGGTACTTTGGTTACCAGCCCTTACCTTTGTATAATGTAACACTGATGACTTTCATGACTGAGTTCCATGTTTAAAAAAAAAAGGAATTGGAGAGTAATTATAGCACGAAATCAGAGAAACACAATAGGTGTTTTGTTTTTTAGTTATCTTTCGATTCAGAGACCGATCGAAACATCTCTCTATCAAGGCTGCCATTGCCCCCTGTGTCAGTCACTCAAGCAGGTCCCTTCCTACTTCCTGTTTGTATCGAAGGTGACATGTACACAGGAACTTCCTCTTTTGCCTCATCGCTTGGACTCCAGAATGTGAGCTCTCTGAGTTCTGTGTCATTTGCAATTGAAAACAAACAAACTTGCGTATTCTGTTGGGTGGCTGCACTTACTGTGCTGTTCACCACCGTTCCTGCGCTACATCCTTACTGTCTGTGTGTGCACCAGAGGTCCGGCTGTGCCTCAGTTTCAGTTTCATTTATATACATACACAGGACATCAAATCTAGTCATTTTAATATAGTATAATGTTTTATACATATTAATTAGTCTTGTCACTGTGTTGGTTTTTGCACAGAGCTTTTTCCTTCACAGCGGGAGCACTAGAAATGCCAGTAAATCCAAGGCGTTGACACAGGAGATACAGCTCAGCAGACAGGCAGTGTGATGCTGCCATCCTGGCTTTGAACAGCAGGATGGACCAGATCTGCGCTATCCTGTCTGTGACGGCTGCGCAGGCAGGTCAAGCAGCAACCCAGGCCCCGCCCCCTCCACATCCTGAGACTCAACTGCCAGCCCACACAGCGCTGCTGGAGTCTGAGGGGATCTCTCTGCCCCGTCCCCAGTCAAGGGCAGCAGACAGACGGCCTGGGAGTAAGACCACTTATCACTCAGCCCACACGTGGAGGCAGACCTCTCAGAGGAGGAGCCAGGTTTGCCCCCATTCCACCACTGAGCGAAGACACCACCCCTGCTCCCATGGGACAGGACCGGGAGTTCTGGGTGGTGAAACAGAGGGCTGTGGACTTCCTGCAGATCCCCTGGCCATCTGACCCCACCCCTCCACGCTCTAGGTTCGAGAGGGGGCCACCGGTTGCAGCGGCCTTTCCGGGCCCTCCCATTGCTGCCGGACCTCCTGGCGTAGCTGAGAGCTACCTGGGACCATCCAGCATCAGCCCCCGCACTGGCTCGGGCTATGGAAGCATACCTCGAGGGCTAACTCCACTATTGCTGCACTTGTCTCCCTGCCCCCAATCTCCACAGAGCCCCATGACCTGGCCTGCCCTAACCAGCAGTGTCGCCTATGAGGCTGGAGCCCAAGCAGCTTGCCTGCATGACACAGAGAGCCTGCTGGCCCTTTACTTGGCTCAGCTGGCTGAGGCCCAGGACGTGGACCTCACCGCATTGCAGGCCTTGCTAGCTACAGGCAGTGCATTTTCTGCCAGTCCTAAAGGTCAGACATGTGTTGATTCGGATGGACAATACAGCGGTGGTTGCCTATATCAACAGGCAAGGAGGTCTCCGGTCGCACAGACTGTATCATCTACCGCACCATCTGCTTCTGTGGATGCAGCCTCGGCTCCGTTCGTTCAGAGCAGTTCACCTCCCTGGCCTATCCAATATGGCGGCGGACCTCCCCTCTCAGGGAGGCTCCCTGGTTTCGGAATGGCGCCTCCACCCGCTGGTCAACCAGCAACTGTGGATCTCTTTGCAACAGCAGAGTCCACCCACTACCCACTATGGTTCCAAGACAGCTCAGGAACCCTGGGGATTGATGCGCTAGCTCACAAATGGCCGTGCTATCTCCTCTATGCATTCCCACCATTACCCCTTCTCCCAGTAGTCCTGGAGAATATCAGGCGAGAACAAGTGACTCAGTGGGATTGCTTGATAGCCTGGGGTCTGTCAGACGAGGTAGTAGACACTATACAGCGAGAGCTCCCTCTACGAGGTCGCAGTATTCCTACCGCTGGTGGACGTTCTACACCTGGTGCCAAGACGGGGGTCATGACCCAGTTACCTGCCCCATTGGAGTCATATTGCAATTTCTACAGGAGCTCTTGGACCAGGGCAAGTCCCCATCCATGCTCAAAGTGTGTCTGGCGGCCATCTCCGCGTCTCATATCCGGATTGATGGCAAGCCCCCTGGGTCCCATTTCCTGGCTACGCAGTTTCTGAAGGGAGCTCTTAGGCTGTGGCCTCCTCTCGTCCCTTCACTGCCCACATGGCGCCTTGATGTAGTTCTGGATGCATTTTCCAAGGCTCCATTTGAACCACTACAATCAGCTGACCTTAAACTGGTGTCACACAAGATTGCGTTTTTGCTGGCTTACTCCAAATGTGTGAGAGAGTTACTCGCACTGTATGCACATCCTTCATGTGTCCGTTTTGTAGGAGATGGCTCCAGGGTTAAGCTCCGGCCTAATCCTGCCTTTCTCCCAAAAGTGCTGTCTCCTTTTCATGTAAACAAGCCTATTAAGTTGGTGGTTTTCCATCTTCCACCTTCGTCTACACCTGCTTTGTAGCACACTAAGGACATTCGACGCTTGGACCAATTGTTTGTGACCTACGGAGCGCAGACACAGGGTCAGGCGCTTTCAAAGCAGCACCTGTCGCAATGGATTGTGGACACTATTACCATGGCCTATGAGTCGACCCTGGTGCCTGAACACCTGGTGGCGCACTGTGCTAATGTGGCAGGTGACAACTGTTCCTGTGTTGCGCAAGAGGTGCATGAGCTGGCTCCTGCACCCCATGGTGTATATAGTTAATTTGTGAACAAACAAAGTGGAGTTGGCCGCTCTTTACTTCAGTTGTGCTGCACGGAAGCGGCATGAGTGTTCTCCCGCTGCCCGCTCTGTATATATATTTGTTCAGCTGTGGCTACTCCAGTGTTCTGGCTAGCCTGCTGTGTATATGATTGACAGTTGTTGGCCCTGCTTCTGGGTGTGCCACTGATGTAGAGATAGAAACATTCTCCTATATAAGCACATTAAGGTGCACATGTAGTGTGCACAATGTACATTGCCTGCATGGAAGCTGACATTTGACTGACTTGATTTGCTTTTTCACCTTCTCCCTCTCTGTCTCCCACAACTGCTTACATTCCCTGGGTGTACCTATTTTACTGATGTATTTACAGTCTGTTTACGACCCAACCCACTGAATTCAGTTCCACCTCGAGGGGGGGGCTGACTTGTAACATGGTGATGTTCGTCTTGCAGAGTTTCTCATGGTTTTCACAAAGCGCTGTAGGAGATTAGCAGTGGTGTCCTAGGCTTCCATTAATGACTTTCAGCTTGTGTGTACTAGGAATCACTGTCTGCTTTTGCTTATGCCCTCTCTGTGGACTTCTAAAAGTTACAGTAGTCACAGCAGTATAAATAGTAGGAGTCAGACTGTTCCACAGATGCACAATTGTGTGTGATATCTGTATGTCAGCGCAATCGCAATACAGATGGGTTAGGTACATTTTAATGGTTTTGCAAATACAGGACATCACTGTCATCCTGCTTTTTCCTGACTGGAAAGAACTGAGATCTTTCAGTGACATCTGGGAAACATCCCAGTATGTCTTGTGGATCAACTTGAAACCATGATTCCCCTCCTATCGCTCCTTTTTTTAGCAATAAAAAACAGAAGCATACCAGTTCTGGAATTTGTACCATTGAAATGCAACTTCTCCAAAAAAATATAAAATGTAAAGTTGTACTTCTGAAACCCTGCAGCAGCAGTTTCCTCAAATGAATTTAGCTATCACAGCAGAATGAGATAAATGAAAGCAGAAGTATTCTTGGCACCCTTTTATCTTTTGCCCTCTGCACTGCGAAATTAAAGGAAATAAAAGTTCCTCTTTGTAAAGTCTATCAATGCAGTGGTTTTTAACCCTTTTAGGGTAAGAAACCAAACCAAAATAACAACAAAAAACATAACAACACGGAACAAATCAATTTAATGGTTACTTGTTTTGTTTCTATGTTAATTTCCTGCAAGGAATTCAAAGTAAGAATTGCCAGGACAGGGTGAAAGCATGCTTCCCAGCAATGTGAAAACATTGTCTTTTTAACAAGGGCTGACTGCAAAAATGTCCCTGAGAGATCCTTGTCAGGCTACACTGACTCCAGAACAATCATGCTTGGCCACAGCCAGGTTAGTCTTTGTCTTATATAGGACAAAAGTCTTGAACTCTGCAAAATCATCACAGCTAATGCCTGGGAGTGGCAGTCCATCAAAGTGTGTTTACAGACAGGGCTGGAGATGGATAGAGATAAGAGGCATACAAAAAAAAGGTAAGAGTTAGCAGAGAAGTATCTGAAGGAAATGATTGCCGTAATACACACAGAAAATGACAAACATTTTACTGACACTGATCAATATTTTACATTTAAAAAAAGAAAGATAGAGGACGTGGTATATGAACTCATTTAAATTAACTGCAAAGCATCAGGAATAAAAAAACAGCAACTCAATAATACAATAATACAAGTAAAGGGATATATGCAGAGATTAAATTTGCACCAGGAGTATCTGAGGACCCAACTTTAACCAACAGTCAGTTCCCAACTGGATGAACTGCTCTATATATCTGTGCTCTCTTCTCTTCCGGAGAGGGTACAGAGAGAGAAAGTGACATTTTTAGATCATCCAACAGTTCAGTTGTCAGTTGGGCATGTTGCAAAGTAAGAAGTAACTGAAAGGCAGAAAAAGCAATTAAGGCAATTGTTGTGCATAGTACAAAGATAAAGCAAGCGTGTGCATGCATGTTTGGGTGGGCATGTGTGTGTGTGTGTGTCCGTGTGTGCATGTGTGTGTAATGAATCCCCTTTTCATACAATATTGCACTAAAAGCTTTGTTTTAATGAAAACCATTCTATGTGACATATGAAGTCATGTATGGGCAGCCTTCCTCACATAGGGGAGAAAACATGACAGATTTAGACCCAGACCTGAAATGCATTTGCTTGCAGCTTTTACACAGTTCAAGGAAGCAAAGTCAGGGAGACAGGAGGGATTTTGGAGATGCAGGATGAGAATCACATAGAGACAGGGGCGTTCCCTCTGATAATTGTTTTTGCTTTAATTTGTGCACATGCCTTTGAAAGGAACTGAAAACAGAGCACACTATGAATTATTGACAGACGCTGAAATAATATCCCTTTTTTCTCCTTTTTTTATGCAAGACATTGCTGTCACACGTTTGCGCTGCATTTCAATTAGCCCCCCCCACCCCCCCATTCATTAAAATTCTCTCTTGCTGCGCTCGTTTGCTCCAAATCCTAAGTGACATCACTAAAGGCTGTGTGCTATAGTAGTCCTAGACACGTACACTACATCTCTCTCACCCCCGTAGCAATGCTTCATGATGACGGCTTATCATACCAGTTTATCATCACTGGATTGTTAAAGCAACACTATCTTACAGATGGGTGTGTGTAATAATCTCAGCATTTTCTGTTTGTCCTCAAAGAAGCTCAATTATGTATGCATGTATGTATGTGTTATTTATTCATTCATTCACTTATTTATCTCTTGCTCAGCTTTCTTAAACAGATGAAGACAGAACACAAACTTAAAGGACAGCCTGTTGTCATAAATGATGCATGGCATACACTGGTGTTAAAATGTACCATATGTTTAGGAAAGTGTAAAGAGAGGTTTGATATAAACTATCGAATTTCACACTCATGCCCTCATTCCCTTTCTTCGGAGTGGCTTTCCCCTACAAAATGGTGCCACCGCTGCATACACGGGACAGCATCTTTATTTGGGATACTTTATATTTCCAATTGGTCTCTGTGTTAATTTAGGTGGGTTTTCGAAATGTAGCAGGTGGTGATATTGTTTTATGCAGGCTACGGAGAGAGCATTATGGTGCTCCAAAACCTTTCATCATAGAAATATTAAACCTAATCATATCTACATTATGTACATTATTATTAGAGTTTCGTATACATGCTGTTTTAGTAATACTACTACTACTACTACTACTACTACTACTACTACTACTAATAATAATAATAATAATAATAATAATAATAATAATAATAATAATAACAATATATAACAAATATACTTTTAAGATATTTAGAATAACACTTAAGGCAAAGCTGCCTTAGAAACCATTTTTCAAGGAGACAAAATGTAGCTATAACACCTACGTATATGTGGGTATTGGGTTCCAAATACTTTTTAACATTAACATATGATGAGTTGTTATAGCTACAAGGAGCACGGGCAGGGAGGGGATTAGGGGTGGGGGGTGTTGTGTTTCAGACAAAGTGTTTGCAATCAAAAAAGAGACTCCCGTGCAGAAAACAACAAATATTTCATTAAATTAAGCAAGCTGAGTTAATAACTATCGAAGTCAATTAGGACTGGCAGATTTGATTGAACCCATTCATTGATTTAGAGATTTGTTAAAGATGCCCCATTCAATTGACTGTGTGTATTACAATTGCATAAATCTGCTTAGTGCCCAAATGGCTGCCCTGGGCCCTCTGCACCCTTCATTCCAGGCTTGCTTGGAGACTTGCCAACTGCTAGTATTTGCTGACAGACTCAATCTATATCAAAGCAAACCATTTGGCCTCATTATTGTACCCTGCCCTTGACTGATAGTTGGGGGTCCTGTATTGATCTAAAGTAAGAAGCACACTTTCTTTCTTACTTTGCATGTAAGTGGATCAACTTTCTTTCTCTCTGGGCAGTTTGACTGCATCATAGTTTAAACAGTTATTGCTTTTTGAGAATTGTATACAGCTGGATTTTCCAAATTTGTATTAATTATAATAATATAATATAATTAATATAATTAACTAATTTGCTTTATCTCACCAGTTTGTACCCAACATAAAGGCCATTTGAATGCCCTTTATCTTATAATACAAAGTCTCAGTCTGTGCTTACAAAAACTGTCTTCGTTTGTCATTCCGTTACCTCAAGTCACAGGATGTCTTACATCATCTGGAATTTGCGCAAGGTACCACAGACGGCATTGTCCTCATTTAATGACTTGTGGTTTGCATAGCTGTATGATTCATTTTCTGTTTAGTAATTCTGAAATTTTTCCTACCAGGGAGATATTGATATATGGGGAAACAATTGATCTGTGGATTAATAACACATGTCACCACCTGGTTCACCATGACCCTGTACTGGATGATGTTATTGAAAATTGATGGATAAAATGTTGTGATACCAGTTCAATTTTATCAAAATACTTTATGAAGCTACCTACCCTTATAAACATTACTGTAGTATACCCTAGTAAAAACAGTCAAATGTCAGAAAAGCCAAGTGAAAAGATAAAGCCTGGAGAGGTTTAGCATATGAAACTATGATCGGAACCTTTGCAAAACCACAGCAAAGTAAAGTAAATACATGCATGGTAATAGCCATGGGAAAACAAGGTCTAAAATGCCAAATTACTGTGCACACTTACTGTGCTAAACTTTCACAAGGGTATAGAGAATTTTAAGATACTTTTACAAAATTGTTATATGAAACATTTTTTTTTATTTTTTTTTTTACATTTACTATTTTGTTTTAAGGTCATCTAAATAATTAAAAAATAATAATTTCAGAGTTTCCTGGGATTACCTTTGACACAAATGACAATTCAGCACTGCTGGTCCTTCAGTCCTGTAAATTGAAGTTGAACAAACATAGAGATATACTGCATTTTCTTTTACACTGCTGACACATGATCATTATGGAGAAGGGATCATGTTCCGACTCATAAATGGGAAACAGATGTATGTTTGAAACCATGCAGCACTTGTAGACAATGTTAATCCTAAATAAAAGCCCAGTTTTATTGCTACCAGATGAGAAAAGCATGTGATATTGACCTGTTTTTATTTGTTAGCACTCAATCATTTTTTACTTTGGCGTGTTGATTTTTTGTTTTGTTTTGTTTTGTGTTTTTGTTTTATTGAACTAAAGATAATTTGTATGAAGAAAACAGCTCCATTTGTAGATCATTTGTAGGGCCCACATGACCCACATGGGGTTCTATTATTATTTAAAATAATAAATAAAGTATATATTATCTTTTTTTAGGTTAGTGTTGTATTAGCAGAAAAGATTCTGGAATTGAAAAAATATTGTCCTTGATGAATGGCAACAATACATGTATACATGTATTAACTATTCTTTAGCATGTGTGGGAGAGGGGTGTAGTGTATTAATCCTGATTTAATGGCTAAAGTAAATGTTACAGGATGAAGTGTCCCAGCTTTTTCAATCAGGATATGACTTACTTATTGCTCAGCATGGGGATGCACAGATGCTTTCTGCATCACCCCAACGATGGGCCCAAAACGTTTAGCTTTCTTATCTTGTCAGACTCACGAAAGAATCAATACCACTAAAATTACAATAAACCACATCACTGTAAGTGCATTGACATATCCCTTAAAACCCAATTCATTTTCAGAAGTATATATATCATTTATTTTCCCAAAATGTCCTTGTCAATATGGACAAAGATTCAATTACTGTGATTCTTTATTTTTATAAGAAATATCTTTTTTTTAAGAATCTCACAGTGGGACTGATGGGTTTGGACTATCGGGAAGAAAGTCTGCCCTGTCACTGGTGAGACTTCCTGAAACGATATCTTTCCAGGAAAGCTACTTTTGTTCCAGATATTCTCTAGTAGCTGCAAAAGGTTTAAATGTGATATGGCTGAAGTAGGTATGTTTTTTTTTGTTTGTTTGTTTGTTTGTTTTGATAAAACACAGCTGTGAAGAATTGTCTAGGTTTTAGGTGGTGCAAAAAGCAGAACAAATTTTGTCCTGGAGCAAAACAAAAAAACAAAAAAACTTTGAATGTCATCCTCCAAATGGTATTTAAACTCCAAAAAGGACATCAAATAGATTTTTAATGTGTCAGCTTGGCAGCAAGAACAAAACAAAACACCGCTTCAGTGAATAAAACCCATGAACACATAAATAGTAGAAATATATCAATCATTCCTCAGTCCAAGCTCAACAGTGAGGTTTGTATGTATTTATTCATTACTTTATTTTTTTATTCCTTTCCAGACTCTTACAGATGTACACGGACAATTTTTTTTTATGTGGGCCACTGTGGCACACAGTCGAAAACAGTAGCATAAATGACAGACATCTTTGAAATCAACATGCCTGAGGCTTTGAACGCTGAGTTCAAAGGAGATGGCAGCAAAAAAACACTGAAATTCTCGCAACTGGGAGGAAGAAATAAAAAAGGAGGGGGGCAGAAAAATGAACAGCATTTCTCCAGCTGTTCCTGAAGTCTGGAACTTGTCCTGATGACTTCAGCAGACACAGAGGTACCACAACACTGATTTCAGGTTCGACCCTCGAGTGAAGGACCCCACATCCTGTATGTCTACCAAATATGCCAGACACCAGGCCTCTGTTTTCATTGTCCTTCCTACCTGAGATTCATTCTGATTCACAGAACATTGTCCGCATTATGTGCTCCACAGAATTGTTGCTTCACACATCTATCAAAGCAGATGTTGAGGTAAATGTAAATACTTCCAAATTAAATTGGCATTGGAATTCATCCCTGAGGCAGTGCTATGCTTTTATTTTTATTTTTTAGTCTGTGTTTCTTTCTGTTCCATGTAAAAGAAGAAAAGAAAAACAGCATGGGGGCAGGGTAAGTCGCACAGGCCACCATACCTTCCCCGAGCAATTTTGCCATTCACAATGCTTATGCAATAAGCTGTGATGTGTCTGGTTATAATTTCCCCTGAGTTTTTGTAAACATCAATAGGCGAGAAGAGGCACTGTTATCCTTAGCAAGACTCTGAGCTTATCTTAGACTAATGATGTTCAGCTCTGTTCCTGGAGGGTCACATCCTGTCCAGTACATTTTATAGGTCTCTCTGAATGATCAGCACACAAGAACTGGGAACATTTTGTTGAACTGGCCCAGTTATACCTAGTTGAATTTGGTAGTTAAGTGCTCAGGATGGAATGAAAACCTAAAGTCAATATGGCCCTCTGTGTCTGGGTCCCGTGCACCACCGTGTTAAGGCTGGTTCACACTAGGGCAACAAATTACGAGAGTAAGCCTCTTGTGGTCCAGTCCTGAAAAGCGTCTGTTTTAAACCATGTCATGTGCCCCGACTGCTGATAACGCTACACGAGGTTCATCTATACCACGGAAAATCATATCGCTTGGTGTGCTCTACCAGCTGCAAAGAATTTGCAGCGTTCGTAGCATTCATAGCAACCGTTTTCCCAGTGTGGACCAAGCTGTGGACTGTGCACCCTTCCCAGGAGCGGTAAATGCAAGACACAGTCCACTGCATTGACCAACAATTCAGACAACTGTCAACAGCTCCTCTGAGCTCCTTCAATGTTTAGATCTCCTGCATCTGCTGGCGCAATACCCCTGTGAGTCCTTTCTGTGACTCGTTTGTCTTCAGATGGCTGTAGATGTAAATGCAATCCCTCGGCCTATTATAAAGTATATGCGGTATGAACTTGAAAAATCGGAAGCCATATCGTAACTCACATTTCATGTTAAGCCCCCTATGGGAAACAGAGGCAACAGAACATGCATGCTTGTAAAAAAGCCTTGCTTGTACAAGGCAATGTCTTTGAATGGACAAGCTGAAGGATCTACTGCCAGGCAGAAGTGTGTCTCTCTGGTGCTCTCTTGAGTTATAAATTCAAGTCTGCCTGAAGGTTCAGAGGAAAGGAATGCATCACCCCCAAGAGGAATCTCTTCCCCCAGCAGATTAATAAAATACTGAAAATGTTTCTTGCTGTTTGTTTCATTTGTATTTGTCAACCTGAGTTGAAAAAGTACATATTTTATTTTATTTTCCAACAGGTGTTCTTTGTGTTGTTGCATTTTGTTCTCTCTTGCCTTGCAGGGAAGGGCAAAATGGATTTAGTTACTTTAAAAGGGGAGGATAGAGAACGTTCAGCAAGTTTTGAATGAGCTTACTATCAAACAAAACTCGCCATGATACTTTCATTGCGAGTGTTATATTTCAGAATTAGGAGAGGGAGAGAATAAATTTTTTCCCCTTTTTTCAACGGATCAACTTTCTAAATGCAGAACTAATCATAATGTGACTTGGAACCAGGGGTCATTTAAAGTGGTTTTTAAATAGAGTTACAGTATTTGCCTTCACATAAACTAAGGCTAGTCAACCTCTAGAAAAGACTGGAGCTAAATGTGATCTATCTGAGATCATGGTGATGCAGATGAATATTGAACCAACACGTGAAAAGTACGCACCTTAAACATAAGAGACATTATTAAAAGGTTAAGAGAAAGAGAGGGATAAAGACAGTATTGCAAAAATAAAAGCTATTACAGTCATTGCTCGTGTTTATTCCTGTTTCTAAATACAGCACGCCGAACGTATACAAAAAATGTCATTCTTGTTTGGATGTATCCTGGCACCAATGGTTGCTAAGGGCTTGCAGCCACGAGAACTGTTGCTAGGGGCCACAGGGATTCTAACCTGACCTCTTTAGTCCCCCCCATCAACTCCATTATAAGAAGAAGGCAAGATTAGTCAATCACCTTGAATTTTGTTTTAAATTAAATGAAAGGTTTTCAGAACAATTGATTCTATATTGTTTATAGTTTGTGTTGCATTTACACACATTTCCGAGTTCGGAGATGTCTGAAAAAATTGTGTATTCATGTCTTACCTCACTTAAGCTATTTTGTCCCAATAATGTTATTATTATTATTATTATTATTATTATTATTATTATTATTATTATTATTATTATTATTATTATTATTATTATTTATGTATTTATTTATGTATTTACTTATGTATTTATTTATTTATTTATTTTAGTGGGTACAATTCCTGTTGATACTAGCAATTAAATAATAATTTAAAAACACAAGTTAAATTTAAATTAAAGACAAGCAGTTGTTTTTGAGATCATGTTATAGACATGTTTTTCTTAACAAACACAAACTATCTGTCAGTATGTCTATCTATATACACTCACCTAAAGGATTATTAGGAACACCTGTTCAATTTCTCATGAATGCAATTATCTAACCAACCAATCACATGGCAGTTGCTTCAATGCATTTAGGGGTGTGGTCCTGGTCAAGACAATCTCCTGAACTCCAAACTGAATGTCTGAATGGGAAAGAAAGGTGATTTAAGCAATTTTGAGCGTGGCATGGTTGTTGGTGCCAGACGGGCCGCTCTGAGTATTTCACAATCTGCTCAGTTACTGGGATTTTCACGCACAACCATTTCTAGGGTTTACAAAGAATGGTGTGAAAAGGGAAAAACATCCAGTATGCGGCAGTCCTGTGGGCGAAAATGTCTTGTTGATGCTAGAGGTCAGAGGAGAATGGGCCGACTGATTCAAGCTGATAGAAGAGCAACTTTGACTGAAATAACCACTCGTTACAACCGAGGTATGCAGCAAAGCATTTGTGAAGCCACAACACGTACAACCTTGAGGCGGATGGGCTACAACAGCAGAAGACCCCACCGGGTACCACTCATCTCTACTACAAATAGGAAAAAGAGGCTACAATTTGCACAAGCTCACCAAAATTGGACAGTTGAAGACTGGAAAAATGTTGCCTGGTCTGATGAGTCTCGATTTCTGTTGAGACATTCAGATGGTAGAGTCAGAATTTGGCGTAAACAGAATGAGAACATGGATCCATCATGCCTTGTTACCACTGTGCAGGCTGGTGGTGGTGGTGTAATGGTGTGGGGGATGTTTTCTTGGCACACTTTAGGCCCCTTAGTGCCAATTGGACATCGTTTAAATGCCACGGCCTACCTGAGCATTGTTTCTGACCATGTCCATCCCTTTATGACCACCATGTACCCATCCTCTGATGGCTACTTCCAGCAGGATAATGCACCATGTCACAAAGGTCGAATCATTTCAAATTGGTTTCTTGAACATGACAATGAGTTCACTGTACTAAACTGGCCCCCACAGTCACCAGATCTCAACCCAATAGAGCATCTTTGGGATGTGGTGGAACGGGAGCTTCGTGCCCTGGATGTGCATCCCACAAATCTCCATCAACTGCAAGATGCTATCCTATCAATATGGGCCAACATTTCTAAAGAATGCTTTCAGCACCTTGTTGAATCAATGCCACGTAGAATTAAGGCAGTTCTGAAGGTGAAAGGGGGTCAAACACAGTATTAGTATGGTGTTCCTAATAATCCTTTAGGTGAGTGTATATCTGTCACTTTGTAATGTGTGTTTTCAGATATTGTTAAATTTGAATTGAGAAAAAATGTTAATGATTCAATAAATTACCATGCAATTAAAGGCCAATGCAATACTTAACAGTTCTCCTGACTGAACGTTTCCTAACTTAATTAAAACAATGCCTGTTTCTTCTCCAGGTGTATCTGAGCCAGTTGTAATTAATATGCAATGTTACTTGTGCACATATCTCTGGCTCCAGGCCTGGCAAGACTCAAGATTATGTATTATTCCCAATAAAAAACACAGATATTTGTCATCCATAGGCAATAGAGTAGGGATGACCATGCACCGGCTCCGGGACCTGGAGCCAGAGTGGAGCTAAACAGTTTTTGTTAGTTTTAGAGCTGGAGCTGGAGCTGGCATTGCTGGAGCAGGAGCTGAGGTCATGGAGCTGCTCCACTCTCTCACCCTTCCATTAAACTCTCCCAGATATTAAGTTCAGTTTTCTTGAATTAATTAAATATGTAACTTCATAGGAATTGTTGTGTGTTGGGAGTTATACATTTGTATTAATTGTAATGATATGACACCTTTACTTACTCAAGAAGTGATTCTATAATCTTAGTGTACATCTCTCATGAACAACGTGCAAAACAAGAAAAGTCTATTTTAAATGTAAAGTTTTAAGTATCTCCAAATTATTTTATTTCAACCATCTGCCTAAATTAACCTAATTTAATAGCCATCTGAAATGTCCTGACTTTAGTTTGTCCAAAAGCTGGTTGCCAGGGAGTTAAGGTTAGAGTCATGCCCCTGCACCTTGTTTGCCACTAGGGTTGCCACTCTACGAAAGTGCTCTGTGCAGGCCAGTCAAGTTCTTCCACACTGATCTTGACAAACTACTTCTGTATGGACCTGCTTTGTGCACGGGGGCGTTGTCATGCTGAAACAGGAAAAGGCTAAAATTGTCATTGTATGCTGTAGCATTAAGATTTACCTTCAGTGGAACTAAGGGGCCAAGCCCGAAGCATGATAAACCCAGGCCATCATTTTTCCTCCAAACTTTACAGCTGGCACTATGCATCGGGCAGGTAGCTTCTCCTGGAATCCACCAAACCCAGATTCATTTGCTGGACTGCCAGATGGTGAAGCGTGATTCATCTCTCCAGAGAAAGCGTTTCCATGGCTCCAGAGTCCAATGGCAGCGAGCTTTACACCACCCCAGCAGATGCTTGGCATTGCGCATGGTGATCTTAGGCTTGTGTGCGGCTGCTCGGCCATGGAAACCCATTTCATGAAGCTCCAGACAAACAGTTCTTGTGCTGACGTTGCTTCCAGAGGTAGTTTGGAACTCGGTGGTGATTGTTGCAACCGAGGACAGATGATTTGTATGCGCTACATGCTTCAGCACTCAACAGTCCTGTTCTGTGAGCTTGTGTGGCTCCACTTCATGGCTGAGCTGTTGTTGAGACATTTCCACTTCACAATAACAACACTTACAGTTGACCGGGGTAGCTCTAGCAGAGAAGAAATTTGATTAACTGACTTATTGGAAAGGTAGCATCCTATGACAGTGCCACATTGAAAGTCCATTCTACTGCCAATGCTTGTCTAAGGAGATTGCTGTGTGACTTGATTTTCAGTGGCTCTCAAAAGTATTCACCCCTCTTGGACTTTTCCACATGTCATTGTGTTACAGCATGAAATCAGAATGGATTTTTCTTTTGCATCCACCACCATGTTGCATCCACCAAATATTGACTGAAAGGTGTGATTACTTTCAATTCAATTCAATTCAATTCAATTATTTTCGATTTTGTATTTGTAATTAATTTAGAACCATTTGCAGATTATATTTTCACTTTCCATTCTGATTTCATGTTGTAACACAATGAAATATGGAAAAATCCAAGTGGGTGAAAACTTTTGAGAGCCACTGTATACACCTGTCAGCAATAGGTGTGGCTGAAATAGCTAACTCCACTAATTAGAAGGGGTATCCACATACTTTTGGCCATGTAAAAATACCAGACAGTCGGGTCAAATACTGCCACTTTTAACGTATCATATGGTCAAGCTGCTCCCACAACAGCTCAATAGGGTTGAGATCTGGTGACTGTGCTGGCCACTCCATTATAGACAGAATACCAGCTGACTGCTTCTTCCCTAAATAATTATTGCATAGTTTGGAGCTGTGCTTTGGGTCATTTTCCTGTCAGTGGGTGGGATATATTAGGCAGCAAGTGAACAAAGCTGATGTGTTAGAAGCAGGAAAAATGGGCAAGCATAAGGATCTGAACGACTTTGACAAGGGCCAAATTGTGATGGCTAGACGACTGGGTCAGAGCATTTCCAAAACTGCAGCTCTTGTGGGGTGTTCCCGTTCTGCAGTGGTCAGTATCTATCAAAAGTGGTCCAAGGAAGGAAAAGCGGTGAACCGGCGACAGGGTCATGGGCGGCCAAGGCTCATTGATGCACGTGGGGAGGGAAGGCTGGCCCGTGTGGTCCGATCCAACAGACGAGCTACTGTAGCTCAAATTGCTGAAAAAGTTAATGCTGGTTCTGATAGAAAGTTGTCAGAACACACAGTGCATCGCAGTTTGTTGCGTATGGGGCTGCGTAGCTGCAGACCAGTCAGGGTGCCCATGCTGACCCCTGTCCACTGCAGAAAGCACCTACAATGGGCACGTGAGCATCAGAACTGGACCATGGAGCAATGGAGGAAGGTAGCCTGGTCTGATGAATCACGAGTTCAAGGTGTTGACTTGGCCTCCAAATTCCCCAGATCTCTAGCCAATCGAGCATCTGTGGGATGTGCTGGACAAACAAGTCCGATCCATGGAGGCCCCACCTCGCAACTTACAGGACTTAAAGGATCTGCTGCTAACGTCTTGGTGCTAGATACCACAGCACACCTTCAGAGGTCTAGTGGAGTCCATGCCTCGATGGGTCAGGGTTGTTTTGGCGGAAAAAGGGGGACCTACACAATTATTAGGAAGGTGGTCATAATGTTATGGCTGATCGGTGTATATATATAGAACACTCTGTAATCGATGGGGGGTGGGGGGTGAAAAAAACTAATAATTTAAAAATTAAAACCTGATAAATATTAACCCCCATTTGCTATGACATTCCTAAATAAGCTTGGGTGAAACAAATTGCCTTTTGAATTCACACAGTAAGATGAATGGAGTCCATCTGCGTGCAATAAAAGTGGTTCACATGATTTCCAATAAAATACACCAATAGGTTGCGAATGTAACCCCGGTTACCTGAAAAAGGAAGCTCTGCCCAAGGGGGAGAGGTTTCTGCGCACCCTATCAAAGCTGCCATTGGCCCCTGCGCCTGTCGCTCAGAACAGGTCCCTTCCCACTTCCTGTTCTACAAAACGTGATGTCAGCGCAGGTTCATCCTCTTTTGCCGGGAGCTAGGACTCCCGTGCGACCTTGCAACCCTTGGGCAGTGCTTCCTTTTTCAGATAACCTGGGTTGCATTTGCAACCTGTCGTTATCTTTGAAGTCGGAAGCACTGCCCAAGGGGGAGGGGTTACTGTATAACAAAATCGTCGCAAGGGAGGAGGCAGCGAGCTGATAAGGGAGCCTGCCCCAAGGTGTACCGCTACGGGTCCCTCACTTCTGTCCACACCACGCCTCGGAATGGGGGTGGACGTGTTTGAAACTGTAGGGAGTAGCCAACTGATATAATCTGGAGCACCAAAGAGTCTTTGAGAGTTGCTGGGTGTGTAAGGGAGGGCCAGAGGCTGCTGGAACGCCTCAGGGACGGGGCTTGGGTGGTGGAGGAGGTGGGGTCCGACCAGGCCCCCTCCTCTCACGAGCTGGGGGGGGCCTGCAAACACGGACAAGGAGGCTAAGCAGAGCTCGTTCTCAGCAAACTGAGAGAGTGAGATCTCCTACAGCTGCAGCTGGCAGAGGAGCACCTCACACGGGCAAGATCTCTTATGACACACCGAGGCTCAGGCCAGGCAGCCGGGCCTCAGATTTGACTGCCCCTGATACATTCCTGCTGTGGAGGAAAAAGCCATGTGGATAAAAAACCAACACAGCAAGCAGTCAGAATATATAAGGCACTATATAAACACGACTATTATTTTTAAAGTGTTCTATTTGTAGCCGAAACTGAAACTGAAAGTGCACTGGAGCCCCGGAGCACAGACAGAACAGAGTCAGATTAGCTATTAATAATAACTAATATAATACAAATAGACACAGACAATAATAAACAGTGGTGAACAACACAGCCGTGAAGCCAACCAACTGAATAATAATTGTTAAATAACAATAAGGGTCTAATGCACAGACAAGACACAGAGAGCTCACATTCTCGAGTCCAGACGAAATGGTAAAAGAGGACGAACCTGTGCTGACGTCACGTTTTATAGACCAGGAAGTGGGAAGGGACCTGTTCTGAGTGATGGGCGCAGGGGCCAATGGCAGCTTTGATAGAGTGACATTTCGATCAGGTTCCTACGGAAGTGTGCAGAAACCCCTCCCCCTTCGGCAGTGCTTCCGACTTGAAAAATAAGTCTCTTTATAGTCCAACTTGAAAGAGCTTGAACAATTATGCCAAGAAGAATAGATGAATATTGTACAATACAGATGCACAAATCTGGTAGAGACTCACAGATATAATTACTGCCATAGTTGGTTCTACCAAGTATTGACTCAAGGGGGTGAATACTTCTATAAGCAAGTCTATAAATTCCAGGTTATAACATAACAAAATGCGAAAATGTCCAAGGGGGCAAATACTTCTAATAGCCACTATACATACACCCCTTTGTCCATCTCCTCTCGTTCTCTGCATTACTCTTACCTTTAGCTCTATGAATACACCCCCTACCACTCCACCTCATACCCATCTCTCTTTCTCTAACTTTGTGTGTGTGTAATAAACAGCTGGGTTTCGGTCATAGAAAGTTTCTATGTATGACTTAATGTTGTTCACTGTAATTTGTGGCTAAATAATTTTGGTAGAAATCCAATTTTAGCACCATATATTCTCAAAGTTATGCAATTGTAACACCAGCCCTACCTCACAGTATTCATGCATGTGAAATGGAAGCACTGTGGCACATAAAGGGTGTTAATATACATGCTAAACTTCTTCAATAGCATACATTAAAAAAGCACAAGTCAAGTGTTTTGCCATTACAATCCACTACTGCTGAGTTATCGTTTAACTGTAAAGTCAACTCAGATACCATTGTGCTCAGGTTTTTTATTCTGTTCTTTAAAAAGATACTAGTTTTTCCTCATTGGAAGTATCAGAAAACCTTTGTCCTCATCACCCTTTCTGGAAAGGCCACAGTGTCTTATGGTTTTAATTTCAAATGGAGATCTCTCAGTTACTCAATTCACCTAGTCAGTCTATCAGTTTGACATATATATTTAACACAATTTAAAACTCTTTTACAGTTCATGGCCTACAATATTCTTTATGGTGTCACTACTGGGTGAATTGTTTCAAAAGTCAGGAGACATTATGGCCCTGGTTTTAGACCCAAGCCTGACTGTGTTTACATGCTCTTGAATAAGTCATGACAGTTCTGTCTGGTCACAGTTATAAATTATACAATTTGATCCCATAATGGTGCCTTCCAAAAGTACATCTTCATTTAAAAGACTAAAACATACCTTTTCCTGTTGAAACTCAGCCATTCTGCTCACATAGTCCATAATATGTGTGTTTGACATCAATGATGTCACATTGCTCCGATAATGCTGGTGATTCACAGGCTGCCCATCGCTCCATTTCAGGGCTCCTGCCTAGAGATGCCTGCAGTTTTCCATGGAATTCATATTTCTTATATCTCTTTTCATTTTTCTTTTCTTTAGGCCCACAGCTTGTTTCCACCCCCAAGGATGGATACACATAAGTGGAACTTTATATCAGAGCCGATTTTATCAGTCCTGTGGACACACACATACATGCATGTAACAGACACTAAAAAAGAAAGAGTGTATTTATTTATTTATTTATTATTTATTTATTTATTGTGGAAAGTTCGATTGTTTGCCTGTCTGTGCCTTTGGTTGTCCATTGCAAGCCACTCTGATCCCACAAAGTGTGTTTGAAATATACCATTGCAATGAATATGGGATTAATTAATTTGTTAACTCATCAAGCAACAAAAACTGACTTGCTATCCCAGATGACAGTAAATAAGATTAATATAACATGCTGTCATTTGTTTATGGATAAAAAAACAGCTTTATGAAGTCAATGACTCTTCTGACACAGAGCTCTGAAATTCAGTTTTGTCATGCAGAATTCTCCAAAACACACAAATGGAGGCCGTATATATAGAAGTCAGTGTCAGTCGCTGTGTGTAAATAAAGTGCATTAAGGGCTTGATCTTAATTAGTCGAGTGTCATGCTGAGGCCATGACCAAAAAGGAAAAAAAGGTCATGTTTATCTCATGCTCACAAGATAATTTGCCTCAAGATTTTGATATTATAAGCCATCATGTTCTGACCTCAAGATAAAAAGTTTGAAAGATACTTCATCTCAGGATTTCAAACCTGAAATTATTTATCTCGTGATCTCAGAATAAAGATTCACATAATGCTTTTGCCTGCGGACCGTAAGGAATCACAATATATTAAAGCTGTGAAAGGTTGACGTTCACTGTTCCCACATGTCCAGGTTTCTGAAGGTGCTCAAAAGAGCAATGGAGCAAGATACTATCCTCCTACTGTTGGGAGATGTTAAAAACCTAAAAGACTAATCTTTGAGGGACGTTCTTGTTGGCAAATCAGATTCAGCCTAGAGAAAACAGTAAAGATTCACTGGATTTGTGAAGACAGGTCAGCTTCTTGGCCATGATTTCTGTTTTATCCTGGTTCACTTGCTATGAACACTTTCTTGTACTGTGGCACAACTTCAACCAAAGTCAGATTTTAGAAGTCATAATTTAAAATTTAAAATGCACATAGGAGTAATGGAAGATCCAACACTGTATTTTATGTTGAGGAAATCCTTACGCTACAGCTGAAGAGTGGACTTCCCCTGACTATTCTGAATCTAGCCATCGGATTAATGTTTTCTGCTAATTTGAGGATTTTGGCTCCTCAATGGCAGCTTAATCTGTCAATCAGACTGCTCTTGACTGATGGAACATATTAAGAGGAAACATGTTCTCTTCAGCACATCTGGGTGAAGCTCAGCTTGTGCTGTCCTGGGATCTGTGTGATAAACAACATGATGTAAATTTACTGGTATGATGTCATCTCTGGGATCCTGAATGAGACTTCCAACCATTATCTCAAGATCCTATTGATAAAGAAATAGCTATGAATTTGATGATGATGCAGCCAATAAATTAAGAAAATATGATTACCAGTGAACTGAAAAATTATGTGTATGTGTGTGTGTGTGTGTGTGTGTGTGTGTGTGTGTGCACATAGATAGATATAGATATATGTTAGGTGAGAAGACTGACCTAGAATTTAGCTGGATCCCTTTACAGTGAGGGAAAAAAGTATTTGATCCCCTGCTGATTTTGTACGTTTGCCCACTGACAAAGAAATGATCAGTCTTTAATTTTAATGGTAGGTGTATTTTAACAGTGAGAGACAATAACAACAAAAAAATCCAGAAAAACGCATTTCAAAAAAGTTATAAATTGATTTGCATGTTAATGAGGGAAATAAGTATTTGATCCCATATCAATCAGCAAGATTTCTGGCTCCCACGTGTCTTTTATACAAGTAACGAGCTGAGATTAGGAGCACTCTCTTAAAGGGAGTGCTCCTAATCTCAGCTCGTTACCTGTATAAAAGACACCTGGGAGCCAGAAGCAATCAATCAATCAGATTCCAAACTCTCCACCATGGCCAAGACCAAAGAGCTGTCCAAGGATGTCAGGGACAAGATTGTAGACCTACACAAGGCTGGAATGGGCTACAAGACCATCGCCAAGCAGCTTGGTGAGAAGGTGACAACAGTTGGTGTGATTATTCGCAAATGGAAGAAACACAAAATAACTGTGAGTCTCCCTCGGTCTGGGGCTCCATGCAAGATCTCACCTCGTGGAGTTTCACTGATCATGAGAACGGTGAGGAATCAGCCCAGAACTACACAGGAGGATCTTGTTAATGATCTCAAGGCAGATGGGACCATAGTCACCAAGAAAACAATTGGTAACACACTACGCCGTGAAGGACTGAAATCCTGCAGCACCCGCAAGGTCCCCCTGCTCAAGAAAGCACATGTACAGGCCCGTCTGAAGTTTGCCAATGAACATCTGAATGATTCAGAGGAGAACTGGGTGAAAGTGTTGTGGTCAGATGAGACCAAAATCAAGCTCTTTGGCATCAACTCAATTCGCCGTGTTTGGAGGAGGAGGAATGACCCCAAGAACACCATCGCCAACCGTCAAATGTGGAGGTGGAAACATTATGCTTTGGGGGTGTTTTTCTGCTAAGGGGACAGGACAACTGCACCGCATCAAAAGGAACGATGGACGGGGCCATGTACCGTCAAATCTTGGGTGAGAACCTCCTTCCCTCAGCCAGGGCATTGAAAATGGGTCGTGGATGGGAATTCCAGCATGACAATGACCCAAAACACACAACCAAGGCAACAAAGGAGTGGCTCAAGAAGAAGCACATTAAGGTCCTGGAGTGGCCTAGCCAGTCTCCAGACCTTAATCCCATAGAAAATCTGTGGAGGGAGCTGAAGGTTCGAGTTGCTAAACGTCAGCCTCGAAACCTTAATGACTTGGAGAGGATCTGCAAAGAAGAGTGGGAAAAAATCCCTCCTGAGATGTGTGCCAACCTGGTGGCCAACTACAAGAAACGTCTGACCTCTGTGATTGCCAACAAGGGTTTTGCCACCAAGTACTAAGTCGAAGGGGTCAAATACTTATTTCCCTCATTAACATGCAAATCAATTTATAACTTTTTTGAAATGCGTTTTTCTGGATTTTTTTGTTGTTATTCTGTCTCTCACTGTTAAAATACACCTACCATTAAAATTATAGACTGATCATTTCTTTGTCAGTGGGCAAACGTACAAAATCAGCAGGGGATCAAATACTTTTTCCCTCACTGTACATAAATCATAAATGAAACCAGAGACTATCTACATTCATGTAGCCTTGTCAGAAAACCCATTTGATCTGGTTAAACATGGTCTTTAAGGAAGCCTTTAGTGGAAACCCAATAAACTTGGATTCTTACACACCTCTACCTGATACTGAAAAGTACTGCAAAATAATTGGCAGGTCCAACACCCATATCCTCTGCCCACTTCCACTCCCGGGGCTGTCCAAAGACAGCATCTCAAATGTTGGATGAATGCGTGTACTTTAAAAGAGACGGGTACCATGCAGAACTTCCACTCAGTGCTATAGGTCTCCGGGCATTTCTGTCAGGAGGGACCAGTGAATGTATACTGAATGTCTGTTTGAGGACTGACTAACAAAGACCTCCTTTTTTCATTTTTCTACAAAAGCAGTTCAGCGAATATACAACATAATTACAGAGGTTTGATCCCGAGGTTTGTTCACGTGTTCATGTTCATATAATGTGGAAACATTGTTCAGTAGTTCTCAGTGGCACACACTAGGGCCCTTCTATGAAAGTGTGTGCAAGTTACAATCATTTAAGTTGGTTTAAATATGACTCCTGGAGTTACATTTAAACTATTTTAAATTCCACATCATCGAACTTTGTTGATTTCCTTTTTTTTTTTTTTTTAATTCACATATGAAATATGGAGCTTCTGGTTATTTGGTGTCAGACGGTAGTGGTTTTAATGTTCCTGTGCAGTAATCAATAGATTATGTATTGGACTAGTAAGTAATATTGATCCCAATAAAGCACAAGTGGTAAACAATACAACCACAAGAGAAAATCGATTCAGTTCAAAGCCTCTCTGACTCTGCAGTGTTATTGGATGAATGTGTAAATGCTTCAAACACAACAATATATTTCTGTTTTCGCTTTTTTTTATTAATCTCTTCACACTGCTGTCTTTTTAGGAACTTAATAAGTGGGGGTAACATTCATAATGATGCATTACTGTAGCACAGGGTGAGATGACTAAGGAGTAGGAGCTGTGATGCATATTGCATAGAATGTAATTTAAATTGCTTTAAATATGCTGTAGTTGGTTTTCATATTTGACATTTACAAGACTGGGGAAATAAGTAACACCTTAAACTGATAATGAGAGTAAAACAGACCCTGGCTATGTCATAGTGATGCAGAAGTTAATGTTTACTTTGCAGTATTCTGCAAACGAAAAAAGCAATATTTACATTTATTAATAATATTTATTCTGAACCGTGACAGAAAGATAGAAAGAGATCATATTATACATCAATTTAGATCAACAATAGCTACTGATTCATTAGCCCTAATAGTCAGAAATCCAAACCAAACCAACAGTTACATTTGCAGCTATTATTCTAAATATAAAAGTTTTAGTTTATTGAGTAGAATCGTAATCCTATCCCTATGGGAATGGAGCCTTACTGGAGCCTCTATCCCAACCTCTATCCCAAATCAAAATGTTACCCTATTTTGATCCCTTCACTTAATCCTAGAGTACAATTAAGCTACATTCCAAATATTACAATATTACTCTAAACTCTATTACAATCTATCTGTAAGACCATTCTTAACAGATCCAAATTCCCTCCTTTACTTCCTGAAATGATATAGCCTTTCTCTGGACCAACCTAAAAGGCCACAGTCACGGGCCACAGGCAAGAGAATCTTTGGTTTAATTTTACACACCCTTGTTTGCAAACAAGCTGGAGAATGGGGCGAATGGTTTGGATCGCTGTGTAGTTTGGGAATGTGGGAAAATGTATTCATCCTACAATGATGCAGTCTGCTCCCAGTGTTGCAGTTAATTGTATGTCAAGAGTGTGCTGTGTGCTGAGGGTGTTATATTAGGGTTGTCCATGATATTAAGGGGGTTATTTCCTGAAGTTGGAAAGGGGTTTACTCCTGAGGAAGGACAGCACATCTGTTTATTATAGTTACTGTAATGCATTTACAGCTACTCGCTCTACTGACACAAAAAAGTTCCAAAGAGCCTCCATAAATTATCTGCATTTGAAAATGTAAGGCATTCTGTTTAAATTTCTGGTTTTACTCAGGAGCAGGGCTTTTACTGACTAAGACTAAGACTAAGACTTTCTAAGACTCCTACTACACCAAAGGAGGTGCCATGTGTTAGCACCGACAAACAGACCTGGGACAAAAAATATTATAATACAAATACATGTTTTACTCATATTTATTTATTTATTTATTTAGTTAGTTAGTTAGTTATAATATTCATAGGCAATAATAATGAAGTAATGTAAAGTTTATATGAAATATATTTAAACAAAGGCTACAGGAGGATTCACAGACCTCCATTCACCTAGTCCCTACCTTATCCATGACTAGTGCTAATCTAGGTCTGTGAAACCTGCCCTTAAACTATTTCACTTGCAAATGTAATATTTAACTATATTTGTCCCAGTTCTGCCTACAAATGACAATTGATCGACGAAAATAAACATTTTCAAGAAAGTAATTTTTTTTCCATTACTTACATTTTATTACTGTTGCACCATTTATACAAGTACATATAATTTTAATGCATCCATATTACAATTTCTTTTTTTTTTCTTTTGTATCAATGAGTGGTGTGGAGGTGTCAGTGACACGGAATGGAAGAGAGACGGTAATTGCAATGAATGCAGATTTTTGAATTATTATTAATTTTTTTTAATATCATTTTTTTTTCTTTTTTTTTTTTCCATTTTCCACTTGACCGAAAGACAGAACTACAGGTGCACCCAACCACGGACATGCATTAACTTTGTCAAGAGAAGAAGAGACAGAAACCTAAAGAGCAAGAAATATATATATTTATATATCTAGAGAGATAGAGCGACAGAGATAGAGCGACAGAGTTAGAGTTAAGAGTTCGCTAGCTCGACTAAATATGGTAGATATGTCAGTTCCAAAATTAAAGAAATAAAAGACAGGATGACAGAGAAAGAGAGAGAGAGAGAGAGAGAGAGAGAGAGAGAGAGAGAGGAACTGCTGCTATCAGATTGGCACTGAAAGATTCGAGAACTGTTTAGTTCTTAAAGGTGTCTGAAAGTGATGTCTGTAACCTGCGGAAAACAGGTAGCAAAAAAGCAACAACAACAACAACAACGTCGAAAAGAAACAAAGAAAGAAAAAACCTAAACGTAACAAAACAAACAGAACGTAAGTGACACGCAGCAAGAATCACAACTTGATTGATTTAGCACTGACCCAACAGGTAGAGTAGTAGACTAAGCACCCAAGAGGAGGGGGTTGGGGGGGTTGGTTGAAACTGGCGGAGTGCGTTGTACAGCTGTTAAGTAGATTCTACCCTTTCCATTTCATTTTCAGACATCTGCAGCAAGATAGTCCAGGAAAAAACGATGGTTTATGAGCGTGTGCGTTGAAGACCTCTCCTGGCAGGACCTATAGACGCAGGGATGAGTGGAGGGGGTGGTGGCGGTGAGAGGGTGTGGGGGGGGGGGGGGGGGCTTTATCCCAGTGAGAATGTTATGAAATGCGGGGCAGGTCAAACAAGACTTTGATCAAGTTTGTTTCTACAGCAGAAAAAAAAATATATAATAATATAATAATATTAATAATGATGTGGAATGGGGTGGGGTGGGTTGTTTTTTTTGTGTATTTTTTATGTATTTTTTTTGTTTTTTTTGTCGTCGTTTTGATGTTTTTGTTTAAAAGAGGCTGTCCGTTAATCTTGAACTGCTACGGTTTGATCCTTGTTGGGGACGGGGACATCTGTGCCTTTGACATCCTGCGCTGGGGTCCCATTCTCAGGGGCAGCCGTGGTAGAACTAGGGGCTACATCTTTAGCAGGGGCTTCCTTGGGAGGGGTGGCAGAGGCGGGACCGGTGGCGGCAGGGGTGGCATCAGCGGGTTTGGGCTCAGGAACAGCAGCAGCCGCCTCGCTTTTGGCTTCCTTGGCAGTGGGAGCCACCGGGGCCTCAGTTTTTTTGGCGTCGGCCTCCTCCTTGCTTTCTGCTTTGCTCTCTGCGACGGGTGGTGCGGGGGCATGGGCTTTTACCTCCGCAACTGGGGCAGCAGCAGCAGCGGCCGTGGCTGGGGCAGCGGTGGCAGCGGTAGCAGCGGCTGGCTGTTTGTCATCCGGCTTGGTCGCAGCGGGCTCCGCGCTCTTGACCGCGTCTTCCTTCGGCTCCGAGTTGGCCGCGGGTTTGTCAGCTTCAGCCTTGGTGGACTCCTCCTTACCGTCTCCCTCCTTGTCCTCCTCCTTGGCTCCTGTCTGGTTGGCCACAGGCTGCCCATCTTTCTCAGTCTTTTCGTTGGCTCCCTCGTTGTTCTCTGCTGCAGCCGGAGCCTCCTCCTTGTTCTCTTTCTGGGCCTCACCCTCCTCCGCCGACGCCCCCTCTGCCTTCTTGTCTTTGTCTTTGGCTTTCTCGTCGTTCACATTGTAGCCCTTCTTTTTCTTGCTCAGCTTGCCTCCCATTTTGTTCTCAGTGTCTATTTAAAGAGAGAGGAAGAAGGGGGAGAGTAGAAAGATAAGGACACCTGTCAGAACTCTGAGGAAATACATACGCACAGACATACATAGAAACGTGTGTGAGCAAATTAAGGCAACTGCAGAAGGTGCTAATTTGGAAAACGTACAGATTTTCATTCAATGTCCTCAGTCTAATTTCTGTGTTTCAGATAAAGACTTACTTTTCTCTAATACAGGAGAAAGGTCATCAGGTCATGTTTGTGTTTTTGCTTTTCTTTTTTTCTGTAGTGTATTTTTCGGTCACAACCAGAGGGGTGCGAGTCTTGAACATGCACAGGAAACTAATCTTACAGCTGCTTTTTTTAGATTCTGCATTTAAAATGTTGCAAAATATTTATTTAGCAGAATAAGGGGGCATAATGAGGACCAAAAAAAAAGGATATCTGGCACAACATACTGCTGCAGAAGCTTCTAATTTTCTGCAGATTATCTAGATGCAAACAGCTCATACTTTTATCTCTGTAGAATTCATACATACTATATACCAGATCACCAGAACACTTGAGAGTGCAGAATGATCACAATCACTATGCCACACAATTTGTAGTAAGAACTGCACTGTCCACTGCCAGTGGACCAGAGTTATCACTCATGAGACACAATTATGCAATTGGATAATGTGGGAGCTAAAGAAACATTATAATTTAATTGTACTAAAAGCGTATGCTAGAAAAGCAAAAAGGTTCTAATTCAGAGCTGCCAAGATAACATGGGTTACCACATTATCAATCTGCACTCAACAGCTTTTACAATCTAGGATGTAAGACCTTATATATTGCTTACTGTATCTTGTATACACTTGTGTAAATTCTAAATTTGTATTATTAACTGCACTGTATTATTGCACTTTGTATTGCTCTTATATTGTGTAAGTCGCCCTGGACAAGGGCATCTGATAATAAATAAATAAATAAATAAATAATAATAATAATAATAATAACAAGGATTTCAAATGAGTAGCCTAATTCTGAATTAATTCATGACACATGGCCACTTATTAGGTACACAAACATCACCCCCAAGCAAATATTCTTTGTTTCAGGAGCAAAACCTCAGGACACAATGGCTCTTTCATTCTGGAAGGATTATGTGTGAATCTCGGTTTCCAAATACACTATTTATCTATTGCTTAAGGCGCTAAAAAGAACCTTTTGGGGATGCACAAACAACATATCGCGGAATGTTGCTATCAAATCGACTGTGGTCAGGCGGGTGTCAGTGTGGCAGATTTGTGTCTTGGAAATACAATCTACAGGCACTTGGCACTGTGAGGTTGACAGCTTTATTGAGCTGGGCTCTGTGGGTTATTCAGGCCATCTGGTCCCTTGCTGTCCATCAAACAAAGCATAGCTGCTGACTTAACTAAAGAAATACGGACTCTCGTACTCTTTATTCTGCACTTTCTGGAGCAATGCAAATTGGTCATTAACCCGTCATTAAGTGGTTGGCCAGTTCTAAATTGCCATGCCACCTCTCCCAGTGCCCAAAAGGGAGGCAGGCCTGGAGATAATATTGAGATGTAGGGTATCTTCTGCTGCAGTTCTTATTGGAAGCCTTACTTCCCTTTCAAAGCCCCTTCTGACCGCTTCATCTTCTCTGTCCGTTGCTTTATCTGTATCTGTGAATAATGATAGTTCCTGTCACAGGAAATGTAGAAAACACCAGAACTGCCTGGCAACCCTCAGAGAGAGAGATATTCAGTGTGGTCAATTCTACCACTTGCCCATGCTATGCCGAACACTACCGACCAATTTTGTCCGACAGCCAACAGAACCTACCTCCTACCCTGAAGTGCATAGTGCATGACAAGTGCATAGTGAATCCACCAGCACACTTTGTATGCATATATCCTAGACATACGCTAAACAGACTGCCCTCAAAAACTGAACGTATTGCATGTAATACGCTATTTAGCACAGATTAACAGGACAGAGTGGCGGCAGCTGTAATTTAAGCAAAGGGAAGAGGAAATCCCTTTCTGACCCCAGCGGGTTTAAGCTCCGAGAACTCGCTCTGCAATCATTTTTCACCGCAGCAACCGCAGTGCACTGAGCACGGGGCCGCTGGGTTATGAACAGAGGCAGCAGAGGGCAGGAAAAAACCCAAAACAAACAAACACACAATAAAACAGGAAGCTGCTCATCTACAGCTTTCATTTCTTCTCTTGATCGTACAAGGCACGGCAGCATAGCCAGGCTGAAACTGATCACATTGCTGTAATCTGCACTAACAGGCTTGTTCAATTTCTGCCATTGTTATATCACAATGGCAGACCTCAGATTACAATTTCCTCTATCCTACAGGGACTTACTGCTTTTTATTTAAGTATGTATGTGTATGTACATACAAGATATTTTGCTACAGGTACTAACATTTCCCATTTTGTCTGGATCTAGATTCACATGTCCATTGTCTTATGAGGAATAAAATCCTCCTTCCATTAATCGAAGCATTCAAACTTTATCTCTAGCTTTTGACACTTTCCTTCTCTCTTTCTCGAGCACCCAATTTAAAAGCCTTTATTTCCAGATTTTTCATCTTTCCTTCCCATCAGTTTGAAGGCGTCTCCCTAGGATCAGCTGTGTTCATACTTTATAGACAAAATAGTCTGTGCCCTTTCTGTTTGCCATGCTTCCCCTATTATAAAAACTTATTTTATCAGTGAAGCCATGTAAGGGGGTTTGTTTCGGCCAGATTTAAGTTATCTCCTGTGTTGGAGGCTATATTTCAAGATCACAATGCCCATGTAACTCTTTCCTATCCTTCTTTAAAAAACATTGCTCTCCCTTGTGTACTACAGTTCAAGTACAGTACAAGTATAGTATAGCACAATGAAAATATTACAGACAAATGAAGAGATACATACATAGAATAGAAAACCATGATCCAAAGAATGGCAAAGCAGGGTACATGCATTGCAAAATGAGCACAAAGATATTTGTAATGTATAGGTTTTTTTTTTATGCCTGAATTGGCCCTCAAATGACAAAATAAATATATGGATAACAGGCTAAAATGTATAATATATCCCATATATTGTAAATATACAAAACATTTGGCAATTTAGGCATGTGTTAAATATATGGATCACACATTTTATGATTTTAAAAATATAGGCCTATTTGTTCTGAATGGGAAAACTGCTCAATTACCACAGATATTCTTTTTAAACTTCAATAAGGGCTTTACGGTGACTTTTATTTGATCTGAATTGGAAATTTCTGCACAGAATTGTAAGAGCAGGTTACTAATGGCAAGCTGTAATATACTCATTATAACACATTCAAAACTATGTGTTTCCTGTGAAATATCACACTCTATGGCTGCTTAAAGACATTGGGCAGACCATATACACCAGGTAGATTAAAATTAGCTCCCCATAATATAGTGCAATTGTCTGCAAAGAAATAAGTATCCCAGAAAAGAATCTACACCCATGGTAAAAACATTGTCTGCATACCCATGCTGGCATATACTGTACCAGATATGTTCTTAGCAATAACCTTTCAATGATGTATCCAAATACAACAAATAAGACCTTATACTTGTTGATATAGATCTGCAGTATATCAGATAATAAAAACAAATGTATATTAACAAGTTGAGAAAAAAAGTATCAGAATTGGAATCTGTGAGGGTCATTGAGTAAAGAAAGGTCAGGAAGAAAAGTTTGGTCTGCCCTTCCAACAAATGTGACCTTGCTTTACTTTTCAAAAGATACTCGCCTCATGAATTCTGATCCTAATACTTAAGTAAAGTTACACTTGTCATTTTGGAAGGAAATGGAACAGGAAGATAGAAACAAGCATGGGAAATGCCTTCATTCTTCACACAATAAAATCTGAATAAAACACTGATCCGGGGTACAAAGAAAAGTCACCTAATGTTTCATGCATGATTTCACAAGGAGTGCAAATCCTAGAGGAGCTTTTTACTGAGGAAAATGTAATGTACCTTAGCTGCCATTAATGCAAAGTAAGCAAATTTCTATTCCACAGCTTTACTGTGAACTGTGATACCATGAAAAAGAATTGACAATACACACCTATGAATTACACCACTAAGATACCTACCCCAGTACTAGCCCTAACAACAGTCAAACCCCAACCCTAGCCAACTCCCATATTTGAAGCTACACTCTATCTGAAAAGATGTCTTAAGTAACATTGCGCTTATGTTTTTTAAGTCGCCCTGGATAAGGGCATCTGCCAATAAATGAATAAATAAATAAATAAAACGACTACTACTACTACTACTACTACTACTACTAAGAAGAAGAAGAAGAAGAAGAAGAAGAAGAAGAAGAAGAAGAAGAAGAAGAAGAAGAAGAAGAAGAAGATTTATAAAACACAACCCTATTCCCTAAATGGAAGTCTGTGTTTGCTGGGTACTCTAACCCTGACCCTAGTTTGGATAATTAAAACTTAATTCTAGTGCACAATTTATCAAGTCCAAATATTACTCAAATATTGGGGATAAATGTGGAGGTTAATGTATATAAATGTAATAGTTCTTAGTTCTCCATGTAATGTAATAGTTCACTTTTGTAATTGTTCCACTGCATATTTTTCCATTAATTCGAGAACTCACACACCTATTCTCACTTCCTTAATGTTCCAGTTTCCCCGTCTGGGATCAATAAACTTTAGACTCCATTCAGTCTTGGGTGACCCTTTCTTCATGCCAGAAATGCCTGTTCTAATGAGATGTTTATTTTATTTTCGTAATTCTTTATATTCCCACATAAGGAGTTGCAATCTTAACGAGTGCAGAGCTAAGCTGTGAGTTATCCTGACTGATGGATTCTTTAAATTAACTGACTGATAGTCAGACCCAGCAGTCAAAGCCAAACAATGCCAAGTCATAAGAGACTGCTGTCCCTCCTTAAGTTTGACACAACTGCAAAAGGAATGGCAGAGAAGAGATCCATAAGGGGAACCATAGAATTCTAAGATACACAAAGACTGAGTGCTGCATCTGTTACTGGAGTACTGCCTCCTAGTATCACAGAAGTCATTTTGTTATTCCCTGTAGCAATTCACAAGTATTGTATGACAGCAAATGGAGGGTACTGTGAACTGGTCCCAAACAGAAACCACGCCGTATAAAATCAGTTCGATCGCTACTATGGCTTGTCTGGACCCATCCTCCAGCCTCTTCTCCTATGAGGAAAAATCATAGTGCCCACCTGAAAACTAGTCCGTCAGTCTGCTCAGATCTATTTGGACAAATGAAAAAAACCTGAATCTGAAGAGTAGTATTTTAACCATCACAAATAATCTAAGTGATGTTTCTACTCAGATTATTTTTAGTATAAAGCATAGTAGACTTCTTTCTAGACTGTTTTCCACAACCTCGATTGCTTTGCAGAAATGTAACAGAGCAGACGACTGCCACAGACTGCTGTAAGCCAATGAATTTGGTAATAAGATCACGGTAAACACAAGATAAGGTTATGGTCATAATTCATTTTTGTTTTTCATGTGCTCGTCAGTTTTTTCCTCTCTCTCTCTTTCTCTCTATACTTGTAGACCTGAATGATCTTTTTTAATGGCCCATATTTGAAAATAAATTGAAAATGGTTATATTTTGACACTAGAGTCTGGTGCAACTCTATATACGTGGAAAGTCTGTGCGGTCAGGAATGGTGCTTAAAATAAATTATCCACAACCTCATCAACATCAAAATCACAAATCCTACCCTATGCTTTCAGACCTAAATTCTCAAAATAAATTATAGCACAATATGATACCTTCAGGTTCCATGAAATGCTACATTAGTCAGCAGGAGTTCATGTTCAATATCATGCTAATCTTTCAATGAGTGGGATTCTGGAAAACAAATTTAAAGCAATATTATCTTAATTTATATATCCTTTCCTTCTCATTGTTTAAACAAAAAAGATTGCATGCTGTCATTTGGCTCCTACAATTAATCACTGGGGGCTCCAGTGTATTATTTGTACTACTGTAGTGTTAGCGGTAGAAAACTAGCACCCTATGATATCCATGTTGGATGGGATCTCGGAATTCAGGGGGGGAAATGGAATCAGGCCCTTGAACACATTAGAACAAAGTCAGTTTAAACAAACAATATATATGTTTTATATATATTTAAACACATTGAAATAGCAGTGTTTGTATAACAAGAAGCTTGGAGAAACACACATCATGGGAACCCATGAAAACATTTTTTTTAGCACCTTTCAGTCACCATACGTGACCTTAATAAAAAACGCTGCCACTTCACTCTCGCTACTGTAGCTAAGTTATCGCTTGATTGAAAATAACACCTAATAAAAGCTATAATTTTATTCTGATATGTCAAAGCGACCTTCACTCACATATTCACTCACAATTAAGTCCTACTCTCAACAGCAGTGTAGATTTGTCAGCTGTTTACCTCAGCGCGCAGAATATGTCAGGTCAGTGGGATGTCATTCCTAACAACGGGCTTAGCAACGATGCTGCTAGTCCGCGTTATTTCAAAACCCACTCTCCTCTGGGCAAGCTACGCCAACACATGCCCAAACAGGATTCAAAGCGCTGGCATTGGTCATTGGAATAATGTTAATCATATTTTATGCAGCCAATCACCTTGCAGGAAATGAATATCAATATTTTTTTTGTGTGGCCAATCACTTGCAGAAGGAACTTCTCAGTCATTTTTATGTGGCTAATTGCCTTCATTTATAAAGTAAGAGCGGGAGAAGAAACGAAGGGGAGGGTGCAAATGTGTCTCGGTGGTGTGTTTGAGTTTGAGGTGTGTTGATGTTAGTGGATAGCAGGTAGTGGTGAGGTCATTAGGAGATTCAACAGCTAAAGTAGCATGCTTTATTTACACACAGGTTTTATAACTTGTGTGTTATAAAAAAAACAATGGAAGTTAGCTGTAGGCAAGGCTAGTTTGATGGGACAAACAAACCGATGTGACGTTTAACATATGTTAAAAAATATATTTTGATATTTTGATGAGTTGTGCTTACACAAAAATTACACACAAATGTATAAACACATCCCTTCCTGTCAACAACCCCCTTTCCAGCCCCCAACCCCCCCCCCCCCCCCACCGTCAGGAAAAAAATAATCAGAACAATTTCATAGGTTTCATAGGGCCCTAGAAAACCTAAACTGTTTTACAGGCTCGGATACGTGGTCTGTCTAAAAAAGTGGGGAGTGTTAAATGAATGATTACAGTGTGCTTGCTATTCAGTTTGTCATAAGCCCATGTCATATCCACAATAGTGTTTATCAGAGATTTTACATTAATTGTGACAAATATAAGCTTTTGGAAAAAAGCTGAACAGGATGTAATGTGCTTGGAATCAGGATAAAGTTTCCTTCTTTTGAGAGCCAAAGTAAATAATGGAGTGTGGATTGCCAACAATGGGTTTTGCATTTATTTATGTATCTATTTATGAATTATATAATGCCAGAATGCAAAAATGAATCCTGATAATAAACACCTAGGATTTGCCCTTTAAGGAATAAACCATGAATAAAATAAAAACGTCAAAAACACACATCATGGTAGTAATATCAAATTGAAGAACATGAGTTTACAATTGTCCTGAATATAGTATAGGATCCCCAAATCCAGAGTGGTATGAAAGTTGACCTAAAGATATATACTGAACTGAACATAAAGTTACTGAACAGTCCCTGTAGTACTCCATCAGAACTTTTGCTGGAGGTGGGGCATCATTCAAGCTGGCAGGGAGTGGATTGGCTGGAGCTGAAACAGTGCTACAGTTTGACTGACTGGTTTTGAGGCAGAGTGACATTTTGATTTATTTCAATGTGTTTCATTCTATTGAATTTACAATTGGGCATTTCACCGTTCCAGTGGACATTATAATTTGATAATGCCTGCTAGATCTGGAAGCTGATGGGCTGTTTGCATACAATCTTTTTCTAAATATATATATAGAGAGAGGGCATGTGAAGTAAAACCTTGTATAGATGCAAACCCCTGATCTGCCCAAACAGAGAGACAAACCTGCTATGCCAACAGAGCAGCCTCCTATAGAATGGACTTTGAAGTTAATGCATGTGATGTCATCGTAACAGGCTCATGTACATAATAAACTCTCTTACATATACACACAGCTCAAGATGTCTAAAGACAAAACAGGCTGGGAGAGAAAGATACAGTCAGACATAGAAGTACACTATTTCTTATGCACCCCTCCTGCTGGTAAGGGATTCAAGTATTGAAGACTTTGTGGGGAGTTGCTTTAGATTCAGTTCTAGTCAAAGTCACTGTGACAAGCACAGTGGATTCTGCCAGTTCCGTGTAAGTGAGAAATGGTTTCATCAATACAGCCTGAAAAGAAACAATCCTCCAGAAACTCTCAGCTTCAGGATTTTATTGTTATTTTTTATTTTTATTTTATTTTTTTGGGGGGGGGGGTGGTGGTTGTCTATGAGCTATCCCAGTCTACCAGCTATTTATTGGCAGAATTTGGGAACAGTCCAATGACTTCTAGACTCAAGGAAAGGACTGGACAAATATCATGATAGATGGTTCAGGAAGGATCAGAAAAAATAAACTTGCACTGGGAAAATTTAAGTTTGGATGGCAAAGCTGTCACATCTGGAGAAGAAATCTGACATGTATTGACATTTTATTCTATATCCCACATGTGAACATGATACAAATATTTTGCACACATCGTTTTCAGGGTCTAAGACAGGAACAGAGGTTGGCTTAAATGTCTCTTCTTGGCAAGGTAAGACAATTGATAAAATTGGCAATAAAACATTCTGATTCTCCTACTCATTCTAGTGGATTAAAATTTCTTTCGCAACAAATGAGAATCACAGATGCTGCACAGTGATCCAAGTACTAAGGCCCTTCCTGAAAGACTGTCAAGACTTATTTTATTTTTCTACTGCTGTCTGAAAACCTACATAAGCAGATATATGGATTGTCACAGTTTGACCTGCATTACAGTTCCTTACTCAAACAAGTGTTATCAGTGAGGTTCATAAGAGAACCGACAGTCACGGTTTTCTTTTTCCAGAAATGGTCTGTAAAGCAAAAAACGAAAGAGTTGGGGGAGGATTTTTAGTCCTTAAAACCACTGTATGTGAGCTAGCTCTTTATAGGCAGGCCATTATCTCTCATGTACAGTTACAAATTGTTCAGATGCGTCATTGACACACCTGCATCACTCCTACTCAATTGTTATGTTTCTATTGTCTTTGAGGTACAGTGTGGTCCCCTATACATTTGTACTACGTGATAAATTGGTGCACAAGATTTCAGTTTATAACTCCCCTATGTATGTTAAGTGTTCTGATCATGGTGAATTGACCTTTGAAGTTAAAGCCAAGCAAAACAGTCCAAAAACAGCTGGGGCTTGACCTGAAGAGCTCCACTACATGTCTATTAATCAGGGATGGGGGTTGGGGGGGTGTTTCATGGGATCAATATCCAGTGTGGGCTGCTGAACATGCTGATCAGATCCTGAGCCTGAAAAGTCAATTCGTAGCTATGTCAGCATAGAGCATCAACAATAAGCATATTCAAGCACCACTGTCATGGCCTGATTAAGAAGATATTTGTATCCATACAATTACACATGGGTAAATTGTTGGAAATAGAATATTGTAAACTGATTGCATTTAATGTCATTCTACTTGGATAAAGTGCTACATGATACTATTACTAATACAGAATAAGTTCCAGCAAAATCCTGTGTTCAGAAAACCTTTAACGGGTTCATCCTATAAATTCACATTTATTATATAGTCTTATTAAATGCAAACTCAAAAGTAATTACATCTAGCACAATTTTCATAGATGTTTCTCTCCCATTTTAATCTAGTGTTTGCAAATGCCAAAATACATAGCACCAGAAAACTGCGTAATTTCCATCAAGATTCAATTATATTTCAAGTAGAAAAGCTCTTCATGTTGGACGGCTCTAAAAGCCCTTTCTCTCTACAGCTCATTATCAACAGTGCTGAGAGAGGGGCCAGCCCAAGATAACTGTACCATTGTCCATACTTGGGAACTGATTTGCTTTGGTTGTCAGTCTCTCTCTCTCTCTATTCTCTTGACAGGGGAAGAAAAGAAAACATGGTCTGAAAAATCTACTTGCTTGTGAGATTGCAAAAAACGTTGGCACGATTTAAAAAACTCTGCCAACAGCCAAGTTGCAAATTTCCAGCTTTCAGTTTCACCACAGTCTTCTTGAATTGAAGACAGAGGCCTGAGAATTGGGTTTGGAGTTTACGATTGACAGGTGGGTCTAGACCCTAGTCCTGGAGGATCCATGTCTACAGTTTTTCTGTTACAGTTGAGCTACTAATTAAACTGATCTAATGATTGTCTTGTTTCAACATTGTTAGTAATTTCCATCTCTTAAACAGTTTAGCAAGTGGATGACAAGGGGGCTAGATTAAAAACCAACAGACACAGGGATCCAGGGATGGGAACCACTACAGGCAAAACCATCTTTAACCCACTCACGAATCACAAATGACAAACTTGTAGCCAGTTGTGTTTTTATTTACAAGTAGTAGAAGTGGCCAAATTAAAATACAATTAAATATAATAAATTAAACCATGGGCAGATCATAATCTAGACCCAAGTCCAATGTCCAGCTGCCTAAAACACCTAAAGTACTGAATATCTTGCATATTAAATACAGCAAATACTGATTTTTTTCCCTTCAAATTAATATGTTAAATGACTGGGTAGGAAACTTTTTTTTTTCTGATATGCGAAATGCGAAATGAGAAATGGAAAGGAGGATTGGCAGAGTTAGCAGGTGTAATTATATGCTAGTGGATATTTTGCAATGACTCAAAGCACACTTTGTGGCGTTATGTATCCATGTATTCTCCACTTTTCTTCATCAACAAATACGGACAACACTGCAATTCACGATACAGTTACATTCAATACAATTAAGTCAAATGCATATTTTTATAGTCTTACACAAGAGAGCTTGGTTATAAATCTTCATTTAAGTCATTTAAGGTTAGGAGATCAGTCCCTGAGGAATGTCCCATCGAAGTTGCATTTCAAAGTGGTAAAAATTTTAAATCAATCAATAAATAAACAAAGTGTACAACCATATATGCTGGTACATTCAAATGAATATGAAATGCACCGATATTACAGTTTTGGAGCTCTATGCCCTCTTTTCGCGTTCATATCCTCAGAAAACCAAATCGGCAAATTAAATTACAAAGAAACATATATAGACCAATCGTTTCAAATTGGATCTCTGTGTTGCATTGTAAGTTATGTATAGATTATCTGCACTACTGTGTCTTACAAAAACAGATTAGGGATTCTTTATAAAACTGCAAAGCTGGGAAAATTCATCTCAAAGCCTCTTTTCTGAAACTATCAGTAGTAGTAGTAGTAGTAGTAGTAGTAGTAGTAGTAGTAGTAGTAGTAGTAGTAGTTCATACCAATACAGTATGAAATGTTTTATCATGGATTATATTTAAGATAGGAATAATTTATTAAAAGGTAACATTTTCATCCTTTTCAAATACACACTTTCTCTGTGTAACAGGGCTTTTGCAGTGCATGGATTTGAAGAATACTCAATAATCTAATAGCATACACAGTATCGCTATGCCACACTATTTTCTAATGCAGAGGCGTCCGAGTTTTTTCAATAGTGGGCCACATGATCAGAAATCCATACATGTGCAGCCCGCATAAATTTTTTGATGATAATGGTGAAGTATAGCCTGTCAGCTGTTAACAAATATGGATTTTTTAGTGTAATAAAAAAGCAGTTCAAAGACTAAATTTAATCAACTTTGTTCGTACAAAAGTGCACAGTAATAGGCCTAGTATTTGAACTATTCTCAAGAATTGTGGCGTGTATTCAGTTACGCCACATCTTATTTCTGCCTGCTAGCATGACTGGCGGCAGTCAGTTACACAACGGTAGCGGCAGGCTATCAGTTTTGACTAAGCACTATTCGCCTACTATTTCATGTGTGCTAGCTAATTAGGTAAAAAAAAAATGCTGCTAAAAATCTCAGGCGGGGCCGCATCTCTATAGTATTAATCAATGTGTAACAAAAGTGTTCTCTGTTTACTAAATCCCAAGCAATGATGAAGACTAGGCCTATAAGCTGTATTCAAAATAAACATTGTACAACAATATAACAGTAAATAAATAAATAAATAAATAAATAAATAAATAAATAGTCAAATTCAGGAGATGAAACTCATCTTGATGTTTTGCCCTCAAAACCGAGATAAACTCCAACAATGAGAAAAAACAATCACCTTCCAACAGCTGGAAGGCAACAGCATATATGAACAGTGACATCTCGCAATAACTCAGTGTGAAATAATGCTGATAATATAAATTAAGCAGGGTGGATGCTCTTGTCCAGAGGTGATGACAAGAAGTTCCATATCTCCTTAAAAAAAGAGATAGGACATCTCTGGGAGCAAATGAATTTCATTTAAAAAAATATATATTATGTGTGGAGGAAGGGGTGTGTCTGTGTGGGAGAGATTGACATAGCAGGTTGCTCCCAGGACTGTAACAATGCTGTAGTTTGGGGCTGTAAAACCTGCCTATCAATGCTGTGACAATTTAGTTGTGATTTTTTTGTATGTATCTATTAATCTATTTATTGATCTGTGTATATATGTATTAAATCTATATCTATTAATTGATATATTATTATTATTATTATTATTATTATTATTATTATTATTATTATTATTATTATTATTATTATGTATGCTTATTCAATTGAATTGATTATCCTATACACCTATGGCATGACATTTTCAAAAGCTGGTAAAGGATTTACTACTGAGTAAGTATTATAGTTTGTATTATAATTATTTTGCTTGTGATAAATAGATAACCCAATACTCCACACACACTTCATGTGATTGTGATGGAGTACCATTTTAAATCCGTGAGATCCACAGAGTTACTGTCCCATTGATTCTGAAAACCCAGTCGATGTCAGCTTGTGAGCATGTGCAGGCAGTTTTACAACTCTCACATAAAAGTCAAAGAAGCTAAACTGTTGCTGCTGTAGACACCTGATGAAATTATGTGTGCCCTTATCCTGGTAAAACTGGATATTTGCACTTTTGGTTTTACTGTGGTTTTAGCATAGTTTTACTGTGGTTTCCTACGGTTTTAACATTGATTTTACTATACTATACCATGAATACATTATGGTCTACAATAGCAATAAGCATTCTTCTTAAATGTTTATCATGGTTTATCACGGTTTATCATGGTATTCCCATAGTCCAGTGTATTGAAGCACATGAACCCACCAGGGTAAACTTACATAAGGGTAATTATTTTTACAGGCCTATATATTAAAATAATATGTACAGTACAGTAACCAGCTTTGGCCTTGGGAACTGACAGTTTATAGTTTACTGACAGTCTTTGTCAGTTTACAGGAACATAAGAATTCTGATAGTTTAAAAAAAATATTAAAGCTGATATCAAAACGGATGCAAATGTGTATTGATGTTTTCCAAAAATGTTACCTAAAAAGTACATTTCAGATTTTATACCCATATCGTAAAAATGACCAAACTGATATATTTTTTCCCAAAAAAGTATTCCTGTAATGTAATTGCACACGTGCAAGCTGACCTCAATATCTGCTCAGCCCTACAGCTGCGTCTGCGTGAGTGGTCTAAGTTAGAAAAAAGATTTATGAGCGCTTTAGCTGGCTTATCATGCAAAGGTAAAATGTGCACATTTTCTGATTCAGTCTTCCAAAAATTTGAAATCATGGAAAATACTGATTGTACCATGATTAGCAAATCTTCCCTCTCTCTAAATCTTTTTTATCCCAAATATATATATATATATATATATATATATATATATATATATATATATACATGTTTCTGACACTTTTTCTTAAGGCACTTTGTGTAATCATGATGAGGTATGAAAAGAGAACATACTGAACATACAGTGTAGGCTAATAATGGCACACGTAATCAAAACCCTGGGAGTAATAAAACTATTTACAGGAACTAAAATAATGTGCATGCGACTCAACTCAAAAGTGATAAAAAATTATAGAATTTACACAATTTGGAAGGATCTAAACTTTATAAATAAATAAATGTCTCATAGGAAGATAAATCAATCAATCAACTTTTAAAATTAATCGGGTAATACTGAGAAAAATATATAAACTCAAGATGGGACTTTTTGGGGGGAAATTGATAATTCTTAATATATATTGCAGTGTTTTGCTTTCTTTCACACTGTACCTTTGAATAAAGTTGTTGAATTCTTTCAGTGTCCAGACATTCATATTAAGATTAATGTTAGGTAATGAAGAAGCATTTAATACATGCATTTATAAATAATAATGTGCATGAATCTGCAAGCTAATGACATCCTCATAGACTTTTAATTACAATTTGTTATCCCACCCACACTTTGTAATGAGATTCCACCCACTTGATTGACTCGCAATTAGCTCCATAACGATGTGTTTGAAATGGTCCTTGTTAATGAAATATATATAGATAGATATATGGATAGATATATAGATATACAATACTATTACACTTAATATGTGGTGAAACCAAAAGTGCTTAATACAACATTTGTTTCAGCTTTGTCCCAAAATACCTCAGGATCAGAGTGAGTAAGCGACAAGAACAAAGAGAAAGGCAGCTTCTATGAAGACCAAGTACAAGCAGAGGTCTGCATTGAAATAATAACCACAGTCACTCTGTGTTTCTTTTCAAGTTTCCAAGCAACTGTGTAAAAACTGCTTTGCCTCCCACAGAGCTGTTAACACAGCTTCTGGTTCACTTTGAGCATGCACTTTGACACACAAGCACACAGAACGTTTACATTACTTTACACCCAAATCCCCCAATATCACTGCATTTATTAAAAAAAAACAATAACAATTACATGGGGTCATTGCATTGGTCTAACACAGGGGTTTTCAAACCCGTCCTGGAGTACCCCCTGAACTGCTGGTTTTTGTTCCAACTTAGGTCTTAATTACTTAATTGAATTGTATATTGCTTTGTTAGGTCAATTAAGGATTTAATTAAGCAATTAAGACCTCAGTTGGAACAAAAACCAGCAGGGCAGGGGGTACTCCAGGACTGGTTTGAAAACCCCCGGTCTAACGGAACAACAAACAATGTGTTAATCACATCCTAATAGGAGTTATAAAAGAGTGTGGTATGAAAATGCTGAAACGAGAGTTTCGCTCTCCAATGTAAGGCTTCTTCCCCCTGACCTATATACAGTGTACATTCCCTATACCTTCCACTCCTTCTCCCTGTCTCTCTCTCAAATACCTCAATTCATTAAAGGTGACAACATTATCTTATAATCTTATAATTGTATAATAAAAGTTAAGGCTCACTCTTGAACTTCCAAGATGCAGTGTTCAGGTCTGCATTCCACTGTGACCCTGTGACAGCCGTTTGACACTTGCTTTGGTTCATCCAGCAGACGACCGAGATAGATGGGCAGATACTGTGAGTAATGGCAATGTATTGTACTGCTGGCAGCTTCCCAGTTACTGCATGTGAGACAGTGCTTAAGGTTTGTGGGCTACTCACAGTACACTTTAAGAGGGGGACAGAAATAATATTCCTTAGTTTCACTGTTTCAACAAGCTGTATCATCGATCAATATTCATTAGTACAGTGTAAATAAATAATAACAGGCTGTCCTAGTAATCCTCGAAATTGGGCTAGTACTTTAAACACTGTGTGAATCAATATGTACACATCTCTTACTTGGAACTGTACCAAAGCAAGAATGGTCTCAGGCCTATGATTGTAGTTTGCAATAGCTACCACAAGGTGACAATTCTCATTTTATCTAGCCATCAGCCTTGCTGGATAAATAACAGCTGTTGAAATGAAAAGTCTGCATAAAAGGATTTGTGGACTGGATCCAATCAAGCAGATTTTTTTTTGTATATATATATATATATATATATATATATACTGGGGGGCGATGAGTAATTTATAGAAACACTGTGACACTAAACTGATACCAACAGCTAAGCATGCCATATTGAAGTAGATAGCTTCTCCAATAAGAGGTCTGAGCAGTTCATCACATGTCAATGTAACATGTCACATGATTGTGCCATTTCTTCTCTCAAATTAGGAGGATCCAGATCTGTTGTTGTATTTTCTTTAATATTAAACCATGACAAAAGCATTACTTTAAATGTTAATTGTGCCTCTGAGCAAAACCCGAGGGTACAATTGTGACTGGTTGTGTAAACAGCAATTAAATATCAGGATTGTTTAACAGAGCTGTCGCATTTAACTTGCAAAATGTATAAAGCCAATAATCACTACTGTTTTGTTTTGGATTATTTTTAAGATCTCTAAAACACAAAGCAACACATTATAGTGTACTGTAAAGGAAGCAGTGCAACTTTAAACAAAGCTGGGATTCACCACTATATTGCAAAAATAATGTAATAATGTTGCAAAAAGTTATAAGATGTGCTGCATTCAGTGCAACTTATTGATCAGAAGAGTAAATGGAGATGTTTTTAGATTGACACTGGCTTGATGTGACAAGCTAGTCAGTGTATTATAAGAGTACTATTAGTACTTTTAAAAAGGCATTGATTAATAACACTGTCAGACTTTGTAGCTAATTGTGTAAGTGCAGAGACATGTGTTTTAATGACCTGAAAATAAACTCTATTCCCCGATATCTGTAGCCCATTTAGACTTAAATGGATTTCCCCTTCACCATTATTTACATTTAGAAGCATGACAAGCAGAAGTCATTCCCTGGGGGAGTCAAAACCTGCAGTGTTAATTAGTTCTCCAAGAGCAGCAAAATTTACACCTGACGCTTTGCTGGCTACATATCTATCTGTAGACGGCCAGGGGCTAGTTCGTTCTTGCTTCTACTGCATTAAACTCTGCATTTGATAAAAATCTCTACACCCTGAGGACCAATGCAGGTTAACATGCAAAATGTAAAAAACATCTAATAATAATAATAATAAAAAATCTCATATCTTGAATTAGTTATGTTTTTGATCATAATTGATCAGAACACTGCTTGTATTGTAATGTTAGTTAGAATGGTCTAGTGCCTTGTTTAATATATCAATAAATACATGAACAAACAAATACATAAATAAAAATAAGTTTGCTACAGTTTGTAAGTATCATGACTGTCCATTATAATATTGTTCGGCACTTTGAAATGGTGCAGTACAAAGCTGAAAGCAGTGTATGCCTCATTGTGCACAATATCTCATATATATAATCCCTGGCAAAGCTGTAGTCCTGAGGGGCACACAGTCCAGTCCCCCAAAAAATTTGAAGTTTCCTTGAACTGAGGACATGTTGCTAAATTAGTCTAATAAAATTACTGTAAAACTTTCCATACACCTAGAACACTACAATAGTTCAATGAGCTAGTTCCTCATTCTCCTTCTCTCCCCTTGCCTGCCCCTGCACAAAAGCATTTGCATATTCAAACCCTCTTCCTGTAAACCCCCCCGTGCATGGCCCTGCCAGTACTGTAATGTAATGTAATGCAGACATCCTTGATCGTCGCCATACAATAAGACTGTTACTTGTACCGTCAAAAATATATATAAAGAGAATGGGAGAGAGAGACAGAGAATTAAATGCTTGTCTACGTGCCCGCTACTAATTAGGATGAGTGTCGGCCTTTAGGTTCTGTTCTTACCCGTGTAAATGTTTGAAAAACATCCCTTAGGACACCAAGATGATTTGATCTCCTCTCCCAGTCACTACCTGCTCTGAGCGTGCCTCTTGGTGTCCTTTTAATTGCACAAGTTGGACAGAAGTTCTATGGGTCACACTCGAGGTTGCTGCACTCGAGGTTGCTGCTGAGGATAAAAGGATCTTTTCTCTCAGCGCCTTTGACATTTTCCCTGTCCTTGCACCCAGGTTAGCAGGCCGGCTTATTCTGTGTCCTCCTGCGAAAGTGTAAACCTCCCCTCCTGTGTAGCAAATGTCATAAATGAGAGCCAAGATTTCATGTTGCTGCTGTTATTTTAATACAATATAACAGGAATAACACTGATGTGGATTTAATTAATTTTATTTATTTACTCTCAGGAAAGAAAGGCAGTACATAAGTGGGTAATGACATAAGAGAAAATGACCAAAATCCCAGTCACAGAGCATTTGTTCGTGAATTGTACAGCTGAGAGCAAAGACTCTGACCTCCCATGAGCGTAGAGCAATATGGAAATTTGTTTTTGAAGCACTGTAGATAGGCTAAATTACCATGCCAACATCATTGATTAGCTTCACTGTGAGCTGGAGGAAATTGCTTTTTGAACTTTCCTTCTCTGTGTCATAAACTCCATGGAAACATACACCAAAGACAATAATGAGTAACTGTGCATGCAAAGTAACTGATGGAATTGAAGAATGCAACTGTTAATGCCAAACAAAGAAAGAAACCGCCAACTGATAAGAGCAGGAGAGCTGACAGCGACACATTGCCTGCGAGATTATCCATTTAAGAGGGTTGTTGCAGACACAAAACATTACAGACAGGTGTTAATAAGTGTGTGTATTGCGGCATATTTAATCTTAAAACAAAATAAAGGAGAGAGAAAAACAATCACAGGAAATCACACCACTCACTGATCTGATGAGATCCCCAGGGAATATTGATTTTTAAATAAATAAATAAATAAAACTGCTTCTAAAAACACTCCACTATCTGTACCAAAGGCAACACACTTCTAATAAAAAAATCGTTCAAAGCAAAATTAACCAAAAACAAGAGCCTGTTAGATACTCTGTATTTCGCTTTCATCTTCACTGACCTTAAATGTAGATCTAACCTCCTTATAGCCACTGTATGGTTCTAGGTTCATGCAAGCTTGTATTTAAAAGGCCATTTACTGTGTCTTTGTGCCATTATATTAAATGTGCAAATATATAAAAGTGTACTCTACAGATTATTATCTACAGCTCTGAAGCCACTGCTTGCATGAATGCTAAAACTCTTAGTGCCTCCTGACCCTGTTACATACTTTAGTTTTACTGAACCCATAGCTCTTGTGGTTGTCAAATCTTAAAACACAAAATTAAGCTAGCTTCTCAGCTTGGCCTAATGTAAGCTGCTCTATTATGCCAAGGCCTCTGTTGTTTAGCATAATTTACCAAACAATTACAATACGAAATCTTGAAATACGCCGTAACAATTTAATTACTCTGGGAATGCATCTACCAGGCTGAAGTTACCAGTGTCTCCGAGCAATTACACGCAAGGATCCTGCTTGGCTCGTTCACAGTTCAAAACAAAAATACTTTGGGGGCACATGGGAATGCTTTTATGAACGGATTCGGACCATTGAGTCAGAAGCTAACACTTCTGAGCCAAGACTTGGGGAGAGACTGCGAAAAGCATGGGGTAATAAAAACTGACTGGCAATACAGGGACCATTGTTTTGCCATGATTATGCAAGAAAAATGACAAATCAATAGCCCAAGAGAGGTGCAGTACAGTAATTACCCTGCTACAGCCACCTTTTGTTTAGTTTTATTTATTTTTTCATAAAGGGAAGGGGGAAGGGACAGCCGTTTGACTGAGAGAAAGACGTCCAGTGCCTTGGCCTGAGAAGGTACTGCAGTAAGCCAGAATCCCCTTGAGCTTAAGGTATTTATTTGTTTTTTCATCTAGAAATATGTGGTTGTTTTATTAATCGCCTTTCCTGTGCCATTTTTGAAGACAACAGCAAGCAGTGGTACTCTCCAGCCTTCCCTTAAAAAGCAAAGCAAAACAAACAAAATGCATCCCCTATTGGTTAAACTCCAATAGGCACACAGTTAGCTATTTAAGGGCCTTTCTGATCAAGTTAACAGTAAAATTTTGATCTGGCTGTCACTTTTAATTTTGTGCTGTAGTGTAAAAAATATATGTTTCTAATAAGATGTAAAAGTACACACTGACGCATTGACGGTACTAAAAGCATTGTGACCTGCCTCTTTATAAAAGCCAGAAACCGATATTATTATATATAAAATAATATAGTTTCTGGCTATATATACACACACATATAAAGACAATGTTTTATTGGATGCAGAGAAATCCAGAAAAACCCAAATGCTATTCCCAAAAGGGAGGTGTTGCTTCTCAGTAGACATATGTTCATCTTCCATACGAGGAAAGGAAGCAAAGAAAACATTCCACCACCATAATACAATTAAGAAAATTGGCGAACACGACTGTTTTCCCAGATTTTCTACTGACAGGTTTCCAAAAAGCAGTGGCTGCAGTTAGAAACATGCCAGAGACAACTGTACAGCCATAATATATTCATCTGTGACAAAGGCCTCCATTGCCAAGTGTCTGGGGAAAAAAAATAAAGGAGACCATAAAAACAAATAAATAAATATATGGAGACAGTACTTGATTATTCAATTGTGAAAGGCCTCAGCTAAAGTCACAGTGCACATTATTACAATTACTTTTATTAAAAATAATAAATACATAAATAAATACATACATACATACATACATACATACATACTCCTGGATGATGTTACTAGAATGTATATATACACTCACCTAAAGGATTATTAGGAACACCATACTAATACTGTGTTTGACCCCCTTTCGCCTTCAGAACTGCCTTAATTCTACGTGGCATTGATTCAACAAGGTGCTGAAAGCATTCTTTAGAAATGTTGGCCCATATTGATAGGATAGCATCTTGCAGTCGATGGAGATTTGTGGGATGCACATCCAGGGCACGAAGCTCCCGTTCCACCACATCCCAAAGATGCTCTATTGGGTTGAGATCTGGTGACTGTGGGGGCCAGTTTAGTACAGTGAACTCATTGTCATGTTCAAGAAACCAATTTGAAATGATTCGACCTTTGTGACATGGTGCATTATCCTGCTGGAATTAGCCATCAGAGGATGGGTACATGGTGGTCATAAAGGGATGGACATGGTCAGAAACAATGCTCAGGTAGGCCGTGGCATTTAAACGATGCCCAATTGGCACTAAGGGGCCTAAAGTGTGCCAAGAAAACATCCCCCACACCATTACACCACCACCACCAGCCTGCACAGTGGTAACAAGGCATGATGGATCCATGTTCTCATTCTGTTTACGCCAAATTCTGACTCTACCATCTGAATGTCTCAACAGAAATCGAGACTCATCAGACCAGGCAACATTTTTCCAGTCTTCAACTGTCCAATTTTGGTGAGCTTGTGCAAATTGTAGCCTCTTTTTCCTATTTGTAGTGGAGATGAGTGGTACCCGGTGGGGTCTTCTGCTGTTGTAGCCCATCCGCCTCAAGGTTGTACGTGTTGTGGCTTCACAAATGCTTTGCTGCATACCTCGGTTGTAACGAGTGGTTATTTCAGTCAAAGTTGCTCTTCTATCAGCTTGAATCAGTCGGCCCATTCTCCTCTGACCTCTAGCATCAACAAGGCATTTTCTCCCACAGGACTGCCGCATACTGGATGTTTTTCCCTTTTCACACCATTCTTTGTAAACCCTAGAAATGGTTGTGTGTGAAAATCCCAGTAACTGAGCAGATTGTGAAATACTCAGACTGGCCCGTCTGGCACCAACAACCATGCCACGCTCAAAATTGCTTAAATCACCTTTCTTTCCCATTCAGACATTCAGTTTGGAGTTCAGGAGATTGTCTTGACCAGGACCACACCCCTAAATGCATTGAAGCAACTGCCATGTGTTTGGTTGGTTAGATAATTGCATTAATGAGAAATTGGACAGGTGTTCCTAATAATCCTTTAGGTGAGTGTATATATATATATATATATATATATATATATATATACATACATTCTAGTAACATCATCCAGGAGGGGGGTGTGGGGGGGTGTCATACAATAGCTAGAGTGTACAGAAAAAAGTAGATAGCAAGAAAGGAGCAGAAACATCACACACACTGTACACAAGAGCAGGACTGTCAAGTCTACACTTCACACATGTTCCAGTCCCTGCATGCTTTGAACCCTCATCTTTCCTACTGTATGTCCTCACATTGAATAGCACTATTTATTATGTAAGTGCAACCAAAAAAATTATGAAATATTGTTTTTTCTAAGAAACATGGTGTGTTGGATGAAGGACAGAAGCACTGCAGTCAGTCATGTAAACAAAGCCTGGCATGCAAGGAATCTTCTGGAAAGAGAGAGAGAGGAAAAAAAAGGCCTTCATACTGCCTGCCGTAAAAACAATTCTCCTGAAGCAACAAAATGGTGGGTTCCATGGCATAGTACTGTATTCCTGCACACTGAAGAGCACAGATGCATTTTAGCCTAAAGGAAGGGAATAATTTCTGCATATGTTTTGCTTTTGAGCTGCACAATACAGCTTGCTTTTCCATATGAAAATATTTGGTTAGGCTGACATGGTTAGGATCTAACTTGGATAGAACACTGCTCTCCATAACCCTTTTATCATATCAGTCAGGCCAAGAATGAAAAAATAAAAAATAAAATCTTTGTGCATGATTCCAATGCCATTGCTTTCCAAATTGTGGTCAGACTACCTTTTGCTTGATTTCAGTTTTTGCTGAGTTTGCACAAAGCCTGGAATTTATTTGTCATCGTCATTGTCAGAAGGCAGCATTTCATCTCTACAGAATGTGTCCACATTTTCCTTGTACAACAAAGAAGCCATTTTCTACCTTGCTCTGTTGTAATTTTTAGTTTTTCTGGTATGATTTTCTTAATATTTGTTCAACAAACAAGGCCGTGCAATTCAAAAGTCTGTTCTGAATTATAACATTTTTCTGCTGTGTTGTCACTACATTTCTGCCCATCAGGAATTCAAAGCTTGCATTGCACCAACTTGAATCATTCCCAGAATACAATGTGGTAATGAGTCATTATCATTATTTTTCTGTTTGTCTCATTAGGAGGAGGGAAGGGATGACTGTTGAATGAAGTATGGCTGCATTTTGTTGTTTTCCGGGCACTTCAAACTGCTGTTCCAATGCGCTCAGGTTGTTCAGCACTATCTCTCTGCTTACAGATCACAGCATTTACAACCCAGTCTCTCCAGAATCACCCAGCCTCCTGCTTCCCAAAGACAACCATAATGTCAGGTCAAATATCTTTCAGACAGTATGTTAATGAATTTCCTGGATGGTTCTTCTGAGAAATATGTGACCTCTGACATAAAAGAAGAAAACAAAAAAGGTCTTCGATTTCACTAACATATAACCATTCGGCATTCAAGGTTGCCATAAAGAAAACAAAAGAGGCCCCATGAAAGAATAATCTAAACACCATGAATCACAGAGATTTTGCACTTAAAGGGATAGTGTATGCAAAAGTCTGGAACTTCTACCTAAATTCCCAGCAAAATCAGAAGCTTCCTGGCACAGTGGGGCTGAATGGGAGTTGGAATTCTCTCAAACTCGTTACACAGTCTAGAGTTTTGGTTGATCCTACTTCCAGATGTTGAGAGACCTGAAGTCTTTCTCAAGTCACAGAAGTACTTCAACAGGCTAATGTATTTTTTGGTGGGGATTCCTTTTCCAAGTTACTGTATTGAACGACTGCCTTAAACATACTACTGTGCCATCATCTATTTATATCTTGGCAGCAGAGAACAGCTAGGTATATGAATATTTATATATAGTTGCTGTTAATGTCGAACCATAAAAACAACAAAAAACACATTTATTTTAAATGTTTAACTCAGAGAAAGGTGTGTATTTATTGAAAGCTGCCAAATTGGATGGAGAGGCGAGAGAAGAGCAAAAGTTCAATTTTCAAGACCACACACCCAAGAGAGAGCAAAATTCATGTGTGTTTAAAACAGAGAGGCAGTAAAGGGAAAGAAAAAGGTGTCCCTTAAGAGGTAGTGGCAGAAGGGTTTCTCACAGTGCAACACGCCAACTCCCGGATGTCTGGATATTACTGACAGGCAAGAAAACATCTATGAGGCCACTGGGTCTCCCACTGAAACGCAGGAAAAGATCCAGCTGTACCTTTGCACCAGGTGGGAATGAAGAGATAAGAAATCCAATAACTCCCTGAGTGGAGCCCTGTCCTGAGTGGGTGTGACAATTTACATCTTCGCACAGTAATCTTTTTTGACCAACACGCAGAACACATGCTTAGCTTCAAATAAAATAGAAGAAGAAGAAGAAGAAGAAGAAGAAAATGATGTGGGCTGTTCATTTATTGAGGCCCTACACTGCACACAGCAGGATGCTCCACTAGCCTGGAGGTTAGTAGTGGTTCTGTAATGCAGCCGTGGGAGATCAGGTTTGCGGCTGAAGTCTTCAGTTCACCACATAGTAACACATAAGGTTTATGTACTGTAGGTTGTTGATGTACAATATAATTCTTCTTTACACAGTTAATTCCAATCCGTTGTACTGGAGCCATTGGACAGATTCAAAAGCACGGCTGAAGCTTTTGTATGATAGCAGTAATGATCTTCTGCTTTGTGTCACGAATCCAGCTATGGTTTCTTTCTCTTTTAAACATGTAAACATTCTCTTCAACAAAAGAAAAAAAACACAGTGCTTAAACAGGTGAGGATCTCTTGGACAGACTCGGAAGAACTATCAAGCACACAGGGTTACATAATATCTCAATAGAGCCGATCCCAACTGTCAACATCCTTCACATTCTTTAAATCGATTTGACTTTGCTTTGCATAGTCATGACTCTGCAGGGGAGCCTTCTTCTGCCGAGGTGTCCCTGAGGTACATCAATGTATTTGCCAGTGTTAACATCAGAAAATTATTAGTAAGTCAAAACAGGTGTTCAGTTTCTGGAATATTCAAATCCATATCCTGGATTTATTAAAGGATGCATTCTTAGTTGAGGAGCAATTCAGACATGCTACCAGGTACTAAAGACATGTCTATGTGCATATAAGCCACAATTACAGCCCAGCTGAGGTTGAAAAGTTCAAGTGTTTTTTTTTTTACATGATGGGAAAATGTAACTTAATTTGAATACCCTCCTTTTTCAAACATGATTATATTTAAACGTTTAAATGATAGCTTTTTCTGAAATAAAAGTGCTTTTATTTCCATTATGTTGGAACAATTGCATCCATTTCATGCTTAAAACGAAATATTCATATTTTTAAAACACAAGGGAAAATGCTCTATATACTGATATCTATTGTACAATGTATCTTTGAGTATGTGTACCATGCTATAAAATATAGTAATCAGTGACATTTGTCCAGATACAAAAATCATTCATCAGTGTTGTGTCAGTGTTTGAAAAAAATACTTTGTTTTCATTTTGGTTAGATGAACAAAACAGATTACACTGAAAAAACATTTTGAGATCAAATTTAGTTCAATAATCCGTAACCACTTTGAAAACAACACATATACACTATGCAGAGGGCAATCAAAGGTAAAATTCCTATTTCCTATATTTTACTATCAGTCTGTTTGTTAGGTCTGTCTGTCCCCTTATGGAAATGGCTTAGAATGGCTTCTTTAGAATTTAATGTATTATATATGTAGCTCTGGAAAAAATTAAGAGACCACTCCAAGTTCAGAAATCAATGAAATCAAAATCTTAATTTTTTACAGAGCTGTATTATATTTATTCCAAAACTAAAAATCCATAATGGTCATGTTAATTGCTGTGCGTGGGTACGACACAACTTAATTAGCTTTTCAACAGTGTGTGTTGAAATATGAAAAGATGATGGTTATTGTCTATATTCATTTTGCACCAACTCCAACTTCTCTTGGAATACAGCTGGGGTATCCATGGCAACACCATGCTGGGCTAGCAAATTTGATGCTCAAATCCTAAAAAAATTATTTAATATGCCACCAAACACTGTGCAAATGGAAAAAAATCTTACACGTCCACAGAAACCAAATATAACATAATAACTGGTGGGGAATCAGAATCAAATGGAAAATAGGCTGTACAGTATTGTATGTTTTTTGGCTCAAATAAATCAAAAATAGTTTAGGTTCTAAACCGCACATTTTTTCCTACAAAGGAATGATGACACAGGTAATTATGTTACTTGTTAACTTTTTTACTTAAGTGTTCTATTTCTATACATTCATGTGTGTGTGTGTGCGTGCATATTTTGCTGGATTTAAACCAATATTAAATTACTTACTATCGAAAATGTTCTAGTTCCCCTGTCATTAAATGACATATGAGTGCTACTCAGATCTGATCATTTTTCTCTTTGTGTAAATATCTGTGGTAGACTTTACAGGTTGTGGTTAGGATGGTTGCACATGGTCTTGGACCAACTGTACAAGCCCTACTGCTGCTGGGCTTTTCAGGAGATGGCAGTGATTTTCGAAGTCTTACAGATCTTGCAGTTTGCTGGAGTCTGAGGGGATTTTTTTTTTAATATCATGATAATATAATATCATGAACTAATAAAAGTTGTATTTTCTCTAAATCCGTAGGGTTGTTCTGCTTGTATATAAATATATGTAGCATATTAAGATGTGGGTATGGGTATGTTTCTTTCTTTTGTATTAAAATTACAATCCTCAACAATTTTGTGACTCATTTGTGGCCTACTTCTCTAAATAAAATATGGAGACTTGATATTCTTCCTCAATGCTGTGAGTTTTTTATCTTTCAGTCTGTGTCCACTGTATTGTGTGAGTGTGTGTTTGCTTATGTAAGTGTGTGTGCGTGTTTTATTTCCCTTTAATATCACTATGATTTTCACTTTTTTTCCACCACTCAAAAGTTTAATTTTTCATCTTTCTTTCCAAAGGAAATATATATATATTCTGCATGACTATTAACATTCCAGGCTACAAAAACACCAGATGAATGTCAGCTTTTTCCAATAGCTCTTCCCCCTGACTGACACACTGGGAATGCAAGGCTATAATTCAGGCCTTCAAGAAGGGACAGAAAGAAAAGAAACTAAAAGCTTTTCTTTGGTAAAACACATTTTGGCTACAGACCATAGAAAGAACTACTCAGCTTTGACGAGCTTTATTCTGAACCACGCATTCCAATCAACATCTATGGGTTACAGTCACATTTTGTCAAACATCACAAGCAGAAGTGAAACACCAATGCACTTCTTTTGTGCCATTAACAAATGCAGAAGAGAAGAACATCTGAATGGGTGTAATAACAGAAGTTTTGGAAGGTACAGAATAAAACCCTCCATAGCATAGAAGATTATTATTATTATTTTTCGATAGCAATTGATTCAATACAAACTAAGGAAATACCAGGTACATCACTCATATGAAAATACTCACATTAAAGCCAATTCTCCACATAGACAACATGGTTACTGCCTTGTGTTAGGAAAACAGTGATATTGGCATGCCAGCTATTAAGACACGCTTTCAAACAAGAACAATTACCAGGTTACTTACATTCAGCATTTTAACACCATTATGTGAAACCTGTAAACATGCCCTAGAGCCTGTGTTATAAAAATTAACTTACTTAACTTAGTAACAGGTCACAAATCTGTATTTAAAAAATCTAAACTTAATTGGACAAATTGATAACAATGGTGTCAGGTAGACCTTGAATACAGTGCCCATTTGAGTTCAAAGGCTGAAAAATACATGTGACGGCAAGTTTAGATACCCCTGCCCTAACTTTCACTACATAAAAAACATGTAGGCTAAGTATAACGATGCATTCTGCATTCTTTGCTATAAGAAGTGTGAATCTTAAATCCATTAAAAACCATTTTTCTGTATACTTTTGTTATGCTGCAGTATACCATTATGTGCTTTAAATTGTCCCCAAGTGAAGCTTAGCTTCTCATCAGTATTCATTCCAGATGACAGTCCACACCAAGACTCTCTGAGGTGGAAATTTAAATGGCAGGTGAATACATTAATGCTAAGTAGCCAGGTTAAGAAAAACCTGCTTTCTTTTTTGATTCTCAGGGCATATCAACATTTTGAATTTTTTTTTTACCCTTCATTTCCCAAGTAAAATAACCATAAATTACAATGTTCCTTGGGGATCTTTTAAAATTGAAAATACCATTTCCTTCTTTTACGTTTGTGCTTTCAAGTTTTAACATCTGATTTGAGAGCATTAATTTTTGCTCCATTCAGTTGGTCCAGAAACATCCATGTAACTTTTTACATTTCTTGAGCCAGCATAAAATTAGGCATGAACTTAATTAGAAATGAAGTCCAAGTATCTTATTCATCCCTGAGGTCAAGAGCAGTCTTATTATGAAATGAATGAATGCATGAATTCCAGAATCTGTACATGTATGATCAGTGACTAGTTTCTTGATTGGAAACTCATGAAACACAGGACACAAGGTAGGACTGAGAGCACACTACTGTCCTCACCCCCCTGGAGGATGGCACACCAATATCCATTGCAGAGCAGCCAAGAAAGGGACAATTTATAGCAGCCGATATGTCAGCATATTCTTGGGAGGTTGGATGAACCTGCAAAATGAAACATTGGGGAAATGCATGCAAACTATCCCCTCTATGAAAAAATAAATATCTTACATTGCTACACTTCCCAAAATAAAAAATAAAAATATGAAATGGTTAACTGTTCAAATGTAGCCAAAAAATAAAAATACATTTTATAGCTGTCTCAAAGCATCAGTCAGCTCTTGGGCCTTCAGTCTAATGGCATTAACTGACCTCACATTTCAGCTGCTCTGTAATTTTCCATTGAGAAGGAAAGGATAAAAGCTGTACCACAGCGTACATTTCTGCTATCCTATTCTGTGACACAAGAACGGACACAGGTTTCCCTGTTTTACGGATGCACTCTGCATGTGTCCACAATAAGGATATAGTTTAGGAGTCATTAGGAATCGTTCAAGCCTGAGAAACATTGCTTGTGTCCTCAGTGGAATGCTGGAGAGAAAAAGGGGATCTATGGCAACAAAAGCAACGAGTTGTATGACCTTCTATTTGCAGTTTTCTGTGAACTTCCTTTTTCGGTCATCTTTCAGTCCTCTGATTAGAAACTATGTTGAACTATGCTAACTACGTTTATAAAATGCAGCTTCCTGCATGTGTATGTTTGCAGAATGAAAGAGAGAGAGAGAAATAGAGAGAGTGAATCAAAATTTGCTTACAGGGTTTGGCAGGTTTATCTAGGCAATCAATAGCCAAAGCTTTTTTCCACTGATATTAAAGTCCATCACACCCACAAAGTTAACTTAGTTTCTAATAAAATGTGAAGTTCTCATGTAAAATACATTCCAGAAAGCAACATAAAATACAGACATCTGAGTCTTTCCAGGCTGTAGATCTCCAAGCTGTGATGGATGATAAATTGGAGATTATTTATTATTTATCTCCTTTGTCCAGCTTTTTGTTGTTCCTAGACATTTGTGGAATTTTCATTTAATCAGGTTTTTAAAATGAAGCGTGTGGTTGAAAAAATAAATCTCCATTATGCACAAGGACAGACTGTCTCCCCGTGTTACACAAAGTTTATATTGAAGCAAGTCTAAACAAGGGGAAACACCATATTGCCCATGTTAGCTTGAGGAAGAGATGTCTACAAGAATGAACCCAAAGGCTGAGGAACGTTATTGTCCAGAGATGTCAAAAACCACCAATGAGGTGCCTCTCTGAACAAGGGCTGACTTCTCTATCAGAGTCAGGAGCTATCCCCTGAGGAGCCCAAGATGTTGTCACTGGCTCCCTGTGGTGTCTGAAAAAATCACAAGCTCTGCGGAGATAATTTATGTTTTATTTTCTGCTCCATAACCAGGAATGAAGTGTGGATCTATCACAGGGAACCTGAAGCTAAACAGTAGTTGATGTAGTGGAAACACACTCTTCTCTGTGATGCTAAACAAATTTCACAGTCGGCCGTCAACCAAGAAAAATACTGGAAAATTTTGTTTTGTGAGAAACATTTAGAGAGCAAAAAATGAGAAAAGCCTGCTAATGTATTTGTTTTTTTCTCCTTTAATCACCATCCACCTACAAAAAGACCCCCCATGAAGAGATAACATCTTAAGAAACCCCAAAACCATTTTGGCCAGACACCAGAACCAGAATTTTATTTGCCACTTTACACGTTGTCTGTAAAAGCATCAGTTTTTACTTGATTGATGAGGCAATTGCTGCATGCGTCTGCTCTCCTGAATTACCTGACTCTCTTTCTAATTCAGGAAGAGCTTTATTAAGAGCTAGAAAAAGTAAATTATTTAATCCCATCTAAACTTAAGTATAGGAGCACTAATGCATCGTGTATCTTGCAGATGTAAACAAAAGCCTAGCCTAAATATTTACACACCACTTCTCCCAGTGGTGAACAGTGATATTCTTTAGTTGTTTGTTTGTTTGAAATTCACTGATAAAGACTGCTCCATACATTTTGTTTTCTTCTTGACGTGGAGTGTAAGCTGGGCTAAAGTATATTGCTTCAAAGCAGGTGAGTTGTCTTATGTGATTATGGCATACCAAACAGTTCTTTTACAGTCACCACAAGATTATACCATTAGCACAGGAACAATACAGCAAATCATTAAGCTGTATAAAATGTCATATTACCAGCAATTAAATCCCAAGCAAATACCTCATAAAAGGGTGTGACTGCATTTCCATGTAGGAGTTTCTCGCTGTCTCGCTTGACATCCTTGTCCTGGTCCTTCTTCTGGTGTTTTGATCCTAGCTTTTAATTAGTTTGGCTCCACCTTTTTAACCTATTGCATCCTCGTTGAACATGTCTGATGTTGTCAGGACCAATTTATTTTAGGATTTAAAAGAGAAACTATGCCCTTCTTATATTAGGGCTTTTTTTTTTCAAAAGCCCTTGCGGTTATACAATAGTATATATGTCTCCTTTTCATGGCAGATTGGTCTTCAATTGTTAGATTTTTCCCCTCTGAATGAGAACTGAATTATAAATGTGGTGTATATGGTGCACTTGAGTTTTCAAATCCCATGTCCAAACTCTGGCACTCACTTTTTGCCTCGAACATCTGCACTAATTCTGCAGGCTGGACCTGTCTTTATTTTCACCTAGATGCACTTACACTCACCCTGCAGTCTCTGCATTTTCCTATTCAACCAGATTTTATATGTTTTTGCCTATCTTCCCATCTTAAACAATTGGGGAACACCTTTGGATTTTGTCAACACAGGTCAGTTAAAACATGTTTTTTCCGACATTGGACTGAAAGGAATTTTCGCCACATCAGATGAGCTCTGTAATAAGACTGTAAAAGGTTAATTTGGGTATTTTCTTGTTTTAATGTCCTCAAGATTATAAATTATTCATATTCTTATACGTGTGCTGGGTTCCAAAACCCTCCTAATTTTTATTTAAAAAAATCCCAAGATTAAGAAATTAAGGACATGCAATAAATAATAATCCATAACATACTGTAATCCCCAACTATGGTATGCACAGTTCTGTAGTGTGGACCCTAGCTGTATTTAGCACTTTTATAATGTTTCTAATTATCCTCAGAAAGTGATTCAGTGCATATATACCGATTGTATGTCCCTTAAGTGTAGTACATGCTGTAGTAATCCAGAAAAACTAGAATGCCACAAAATGGAAGCCATAACACTGTGTACCAACGAGGCTAATATACCATTTTGTTTCTTTAAAACCCCTACCAAAGCCATGTCAAGGACTATGCTTGTATACAGGCTGCTGGATCTTGACAGCACAGTGGTGGGAGAGCTGCTGTCTGCTTTAATCGAACCTGTCTTCTTGCTAAGTAGATCTTTTTATTTCTGCTTAGGCTGCTGCTTATTTTTCCAGATAAAAGGAAGTAGACTGGGTTTTATTTCTGAAGCAAAAAAAAGCATGGTACCCAAAAAGATGTCCACTTTCAAGGGACAATGGTCAAAGGGCCACTGGTGACAACTGTCACTCAATCTCAATCATTCCCATCATGCCTTGTGGCACATCAGTCAAGGTTCTCAATTTGTGCCGGATTGCATTGGTCAACATCCCCCCCGATATTCAGTTTTTAGAATATCATTTTCATAGTAAAATAGGACACAGATTCCGTTCTCCTCCAAAAGTATACATGTACAATTGTTTCCTCATCAGTGTATTCCATGCATGACATGCTTTACCAATGGTCTGAAAATCAAACGTTACACATTAAAGGGGAAATAAAACGTCCAACTGTATCGACAGGAGATTAAAAATAGCCCCATCCCAACTCAGGAGACAGTATGTCAAATTGAAATGTGAATAACTGGCCCCTTGAAACATTTTGATAAAGTCACCAGGGAATATCTCTTCAGATGCCTATTTGCATTGTCCCTGCAAATGTGCAGTTTGCATTGCAGGAGGTAGTGAGGTGTTCATAAAAATACAATGCAGCAGATCCAGTTTACTTAAGAATTCTCTAGAAGTAAATGGCTGCTAGCAATTTCTCTCTCTCTCTCTCTCTCTCTCTCTCTCTCTATATATATATATATATATATATATATATAAACCTCATGCTTTCTTTAGTCCCACTGTGTTCCAACATGTTGAACACACTTCCCCAGATCTGACCATACAATGCCTTTGAGTTTTAAATGGCTCAAAAAAACATGTCTTGTAAGGACAAAATGATTATGCTGCATGTAAAATGTAGGGGAAAGTCATTAAAGATCTCAAAAGAATACAGACATTTCAGTTTGTCTCACGTACATGTACAGTATTGCACAAGCAACAAAAACTGAGAGCCAGTAAGGAGAAAACCCAGTTCTTATCATCAGTTACCAAGGCAAAAATGATTTACCAACGCATGTTATTTGATATAATGAAAACTGCAGAATGCAGAATGTATATCCCTAGGGCATTTCTCACTAAGCAGTGGGTGTAATGAAGCAAATATATTGCACTACCCAGAATATTTTGAACTCCGGTGTTAGGCAGAAAAACAAAGGAATGGCTTCAGTCTGCAGCCAATTTAAGCTGCTAAAAACAAATAGTGATTTTGAGATTAGGATGCTGCTGAACTGATTAAACACAAATTCTAACACACACAGAGGAGCACAGTGAGTGCATTCAGTAGGTAGCCTTATTCAGAGCCAGATATATTCTTTTGCTACACTTCTTTTGACAGGACGTGTGTTTCCTGCTATCCTGTGTTTTTCATTAGGCCCTGGTCTTTCTGTTTATTTGAAATTGTACCCATACATTTGTGTTTCTTTATTTCTTTATGTAAATATGTATTTTACTTTGCACACTGCAGAGTTGAAGTAGAGCACAAAGTACAACACACATTTTCCATAGTGAACTTCCAAGTCGTGCAAAGTTAGGAATCTGACCAGCAGGGCAATTCTGTACATAGCAATTTGCCTTCCACAGCATTCATTCTATATTCTCCACAGAAATACAAGGAATTCCACTGGTTTTATTATTGAGCGTTTTGAGTTACAGATAAATAGCTGAGAACATCATATTATTCGGCTGCTTACTATTATTATATTTTTTGTTTTTAAGAGTAGGCTGATAGCAAAGTCTGGCATCAGTCTACCCTGATGGCCGTAATAATGATTAACATTTATTTAGCCTATTTATTTTTAAATGATTTAGCTAGTGTTTATGAGCTTTTTTCAATGTCCGCCCTTGTGAAATTGCACCAATGTATTTTTTTTCCTTTTATTTATCTAAGGCCTAGACCAAATAAAAATATTGACGTGCCCCATTCACAAATTATAAACTTGTACCCTACTGCAGCTGGATTTACTGTCAGAAGTCACTTTCTACTACTTATACATTTTAAAAGATTGGGAACAAGTTTGTAATTTGTGGGAGGGCCAAGTTTTGATTTCGACTTGGCAACAGTCTGAGCAGTGTGTTCCTCAAGCAACAGGGGAGTAAAACCGACTAGGCCTATATGACAGGAATACCCATCAACCACAATAAGGTCATATTTGCAAGAATTTGAAAGCGTGTTCCTAAGGGCAACCGGAGCCCCACTAGCCCTACCAAAAATGGGCTGCAGAGGACTTTCAATTGTGTGGACTCGTATCCACAAGGAACTGAGCAATGTAACCAGGGTGTTTGAGGATGCCAGCTCCTCTACAAGCAAAGCTTTCATTAGGCAATATTCACCAAGCATAGGTAGCTGGACAAGCAGTTTAGTTTTTTCTGTCTGTCTCCTCTTTGTCACCAACATTAAATAATAATAATAATAATAATAATAATAATCTTTAGCCCTGAATGCCAAAGTACTGTTTTCAATTTAGCAACTGATTTGTATTGAACCATTAAAAACCAAGGCATGATTTTTAATTGACGGTTTAAAATGAGAGCAAAACGCCTAATATTTAAAACCTTCTTATTCAAAGTAATGATGGAAACTCTTTCATGACATTTTGGCTTCTGAATTTGATAGTGGCGAGTAATTGGTTGAATGGTTACTTCATGGTATTGCTATACTGACAGCAATATGAGGTTTCAAGAGATCATTCATCAAAATTGCCACTTCAAAGTAATGGAATTTTTTCAGCAAGGGCTGAATTTCAAGCAGATTGTATGCACTTAAATGTGGTTTATTTATGTATGTATGTATTTTATTTTTTATTTTTTATTTGATGTATGTGTTTATTTTGCACCACAGTACTTTTATTGTTATAGAAGAAACATAATTTAAAAATCATTTTAGTGTCAAAATGCAATAACAGAAATTTATGAGGGGGGAAAAATACATAACTCATCAGTTTTAAAAACATCTGAATCCATCTTTGGAAAAAAGCTCACATCTCTGGGGTAGTAATCAATTTCTCAAAAATATATAATAATAATAATACACATACAGTTGTCAGAAAATAATACAAGTATTTGAGGTTTAGATGGTAACATTTAGTAAGTGCTTTGGAATAGACTCCCAGATAGCAGATCTTTAAAAAAAATGATAGTTGCCCCGCATCTTACACGTACTTTACACGGTTGGCCAAAAAATATATTAAAATTAATAAAAATGAAGAAAAACTATATTTCTTATATTTAAACCGCAAGCCGACTAAGCATGCAATTTTCTGTTATCGTACAGCATACATAGGCTACATCATCATCATCGCAACATCATCATCATGGTGAGTACAGTATTAAAATGTATTCATTTTATTGCTCTATAATGTAATTTATAAACAAATTACAGTGCCTGTTTATAAGAGCAGTCTTGGCTATATGTGGTTTTGGCTTTACGCGGGGGGCCAGGAATGTAATCCCCCGTGTAAGATCTACCTGCCGTTCTGAAGTAACTGAACGTTACAATATTGGTGTAATGAGCCTTTTCTATGGCCCTTAACCATATTGTCAATGTAGAAATTTAATTTACCTAATACTTTATTGTGAGATGCAATGTCTTTTCCTTCTGAGCTTCTATACAGGAATGCAGAGTATTTTGTAGGGTCTGCATAAAAGCCATAAGCCACCACCCTTAACAGCTCAGTGACTTTCTACCCCTTTATATAAGCGCTCCTTTGGCTCATCATAACCACACTTGCTAATGACCAAAAGCACAATACCATTATTATTTTTGTCATTTAGCTGACACACTTATCCAGGGCGACTTACATTTGTACCCATTTATACAGCTGGGTATTTTACTGGAGCAATCTAAGTGAAGCACCTTGCTCAAGGGTACTGCACTACCAAGGATTTGAACCCACAACTTTCCAGTCATGAGTCCAGAGCCCTAACCACTACTCAACAGTGCTGCCATGCATATTAACATCCATATATAATTACTTCAGACCATTTATGGTATTATTATTATTTTATTGTTGGTGTGAAGGAAAGTTTGTGGTTGGTCTCCACTAGGCATGGGCCGGTATGAGATTTTGGCGGTATGATAACCTTAAGCAAAAAATATCACGGTTTCCCGGTATTGCGATTAAAGCTATAAAATGTGTTATTTTTAAGTGTCTGGGTGAAAAACAACTTTTTTCCATTGAACACAATATATTTTATTTTTAAGCAACATATAGAATATTTGGAACAGTAGTAAATATGTATGTCAGGTTAAATAATTAAAAAATTAAAATAAATACTTGAATTCTTCTTAAATTAAATTAAAATAAATGCAGTCACTTAAGTGAGCCTAAACCTGCAGCTCAACAAGGTTTTTGTAGACATGCTCACTTTCTAAACATTTCTCTTTCAGTCCAAGTTATGATGCAGGAATATTAGCATGTTCACCTTTGGAGCGGTGAGGTACGAGGACATGTCCACTAGAACCGAACACCCTCTCTGAGGGCACACTGGTGGCTGGGATGCAGAGACATTGTCTTGCTAAGTTGCCACACACACACACACACGGTCTCTCTCTGTACAACACACAAAGCGGCAAAGACACCAGAGAGCCAGCAGTTTTTTTTTTTTTTTAAATGTCGTGATTTTGAACAGATGTAAACAATGGTGGAAGACTTAAACAAAAGTATAGACATGATACCAGCTAAATTTAATTATTGTACTAAATCGCATAAACGTAGTACTCTGCTCTTCCCCGCTCTGTGAAGTAACGTGAGGGGGGAAACTAACTGATGTTAGTTGGTTAATTAGCCGTGTTATCTGCTTCGGTAGCAAGCCAACAGTATTTATTTCACCAGTGCTAAACACGTGAACGCTCTTAGCTTGTTGCAAATGTTCATTTCAAGACAGCATTACCTTGAATCTAGCGAAGAATGACGAGTGGTGCTCCCGTAGATGGGATATCATATCGTATTGCCTCCTCTAGCAACCTCTCCTTAAACACGTCTTACAAGTTGGATGTCCTTCCTCCTCCAAGCCGTGGCTGACTGAATGTTTTCAGTACCCGAAAAATTCCCATACTGTAGACTCCGTCTTTTTCAACGGGGATAAAGTTCCAGGGGTTCACCTCCTTCAGCCATCCTACACACAGGTGACTGACTGCTTGTACCAACCGGAGGGGAAGGGTTGTGTTACTCTCTACGCTGTACACAACACAACCTGAGGGATTCCTTCATTTTCCGTCTTTGACGAGCCATAATAAAACAGCTCATACCGCAGGAACGGTATCACAGAAAATTTTAGTGGTTTTGAAACCGTGACTTTTTCAAAGCGCGGTATACCTTGAAACCGGTAACCGGCCCATGCCTAGTCTCCACAAGGGTTTGCCTAAAAGCAGTGTCACATTTATCAAATCAGAATCTACAGAAAACACCTACAGAATCTACGGAAACCCGTTTTCTATGGGGCGCCGTTTGTACCATACATAATTTCGTGCAGGAAAAAAAACGAGGGAAAGAGGGTTTTCTTTTCGACCACGAAATTAAAAGCAACTTTTACATTTTGTGGACAAAATGCATAATTGGGTGTTCATTCTGTCCAGGGAAAGCAAAGTACATTTAACATTTCATCCACAAAATTGTAGGACAAAATACTCATTATGTGCCCGAAATGGGTATTTCGTGGGACAAAATGTGAATTATATACACACAGTGTAAATTATATGCACGAAACGTATATACATAGTTTTGTGAGACCTCTGCACATGTCCAGGCCAGATGAAGGGGAGTACAGTCTGTCAGTGCGACATACGTTTCGTGGATGAGGAGATTCAATACTTTCGAATGTCACCACATTGTTTTTTTGTCACCACAACCCCTCAAAAACATTTTCCTGACCTTCTTGCTCAAGTTACCCCCTTCTCTGTAAAGGCACAAGACTCCAAGCTTACAGGTTGAAATTAGTTTTCTTCTATAAAAATGGCAGTGGTTGTGGAAGCCCCTGTTTCGGGTCTCTGATAAAGTAATGTCTCTTGGCATTCAGAGTCAGGTGTGATTAAAGACCAGCTGGACTCGGTGGGTGTGTAGAATCTGTTGTTCTCTCTCCTCTTGGGCCTGCCTGCAGATATTCTGGAACCCAGCCCCTTAACTTCCGAGAGATCCGGAGATTGCCAGCGTCCATCACAACCAGATGGAGTTGAGCGCCAAAGCCGAGCTGAGAGATTACCACACGGACTTGTCTTCTACACAGGATGCCATGCCACACAAACAAGGCTGTGCCGATTGTGCACTCAAACACTGCTTGGTTATGGGCGTGTTTAGCCGATGTGTAACGATCCAGCATCCGTCACATTTGCAGTTGTCACTGGGTACCAGAACACCTACTGTTGTGGATATCAGAGGGGCACGTGAGAGGACACGAGATTGCAGAGGCAAAGGAACACAGAACTGCTGGACTCACTATCCAACTAACCAAATAGTGTGGTGGCAAATTTGTAATAAAGTGAACTTTGACCAATTTGACACTGTGTCAACTCAGTTTTGTAGACTCCAGGGGATGTTGTTAAAACATTGTAAAATGGCATTAGGAAATTAACTGTAAAAAACTAGATTCCAAAGAAACAACATTAGCAAAAAAAAAGGAACTGCTGAGAATGAAGAGTTTATTTTAAGAGAAATGAAAAAGAAAATGAATGTGTTGTTACTACAGATGGAAACTGAATGAATGAAATGGACAAATTGTGCTTGAGACACACTGGAATTCTAGAGCTGGTCCAATGAAATGAACACACATTACTGAGTGAAAATCAGACATTATCGATGCCTTGTGGTCAGGGTAATGCGTTTCTAATACATTTTTTCTCGCATCATATTTGTCGGATACAACCAAATTACAACACCAGCAGATTAAAATGTGTTAGCTAGGAGAGTTTAGAGGCTCGGCACCTGATCCTAACAGCACATAAGCGAGATGAGAGACGAGAGAGCGAGAGAGAGTGAGACACAGTACTGGTCATTAATCTTTTGACAACAATGATTTGCTCTCTGGATGGTCCTGGCTCTACTTTTGCAGACCTCCCCCACCACTGGTTATGGTCAACCAAGAGAAGCCTTGGGAATACTTCTATAAATTACACACAGATTCTTCAGAAAACCACAACTTCCCCCCAGAAAACAAACACACACAAAAAAGGGTTTTTTGGTTAATCTAACACACACATTAGGTCATCTTTCATAATGAGGAGGATAGGTAATCCTGTTTATGCAGCATTAACAGGTTTACCAATCATGGGTCATGTAGGATTCAGACCACGCACACCTTAGTCCAATCGCTCCCCTGATGCAGATCTGAAAAATAAGAGCTGTGACATGAATGTGTCAGTGGTCTTCTGGTGTAAGCGCACCTCCCTCCTCTCTCCGCGTAAAAGCTGACTATCTCTGGCTCACACTGTCATGACGCCTCTCTCCCTGTCATCTCACTTCCACGTAAATCCTTCGGAAAGCCTCCTTTGCAGAGCTTCACCTTAAAAGGCCTTGTCAAATCAAGCTTGTCTACCCTTTTACAAGACTGAGGCCCTGTAATTAGCTACATTTTTGCCCTGCAATTATAAATATAGCTTTTTCCTGAGGAACAATGTTACAAGTGCCTTGGAGAGGGGAGTGAAGGAGGTGGCAACAAGTGAAAACGAAACTAATGTCTAGACCAATTAAAAAATTACAAAGTTGTACCCTGTCGCGAATTGATTATAAATAATAGAAAGTGGCTTCAAAAAATATATTAAACTGTGATAGGGTACCAATTCTGCTTTATGATTCGCAAATAGGTAAAAGTTCTGGTTTGGTCTAGCCCTAAGTTTCAAGGCATTCAGAACAGAAATCAGGAGTCACTTTTTCACACAAAGAATGTGGTGGGTCTGAAACTGCCCAACTTCTTTGGTTTATTCAACAATAGACTGAAAGTGATTCTTGAATCTAGTAAGCCTGTAAATTGAGCTTTTAGCTCAAAAGACTAAGAACTCCTTATTTGCTGCAGTAGCTATAGGAAAATAAAATAATATGCAGAATGTCCTTATTTTAACTGGAATGTCCCTTTCAACTAAAAAGACAAGATGCTAGAGTCTTAAGAGTCTTGTGTGGCATATAAAAAGGTTTTCTTAGGAGCATTCGATTTTTCCACTCCTCAGGACAGGCAAATAAAAGGCGCAGATCTAAGCTATTAGACAAACAATTCACTCTATTCTACGAAAGTATGAGAAGAGGAACCTGAGTCTCCCACTCAATTGGATGAAAAATAAAACATTCCCATTGTTTTGTTTCTGGTGCTCATTTTATTTTTTCAGAGATTTATCTAAAGAGACTTCAATATCTCTCATAAATTAATCAGTAACTGACTGCAAATGTCTGCATACTATGTACAGATATGTTATCTGCACATGCTTTGTATTTATCAAAGTTTTAACTGTATTCAAGCAGAAATCAATAGTGTTTTGTGTCAAAAAAATCGCTGGTTAAAAAACACACTTGATAAAAGTATAATGTATTATACACAAATAGCATGTTTCCTTCCATATGAACACATTCCATTAACGTTTCAAATGATTTGTGGGAAAAAATATCTGACTAGTCAATGTATCAGTAGGAGGATGTTAACACAAAGGCTCGATTGACCTTATCTGGTAAAAAGTTTATACCATTTTCATCCTGAAATGAATCATATTTTATTTCCAGTTAGTGATAACAAACAGCCCGTTCAAGAAATAAGAAAGCTTAATTAATAAAGATAAAAGTGTCATTTTCATAAACAGACAACTAGACAAATTACTCTACAATTTCCCTCATCTAAATGGGCAGCAATAAATACATTTCCTAGTACAGCTTAAGCTACTGTATGCAAAGCCTATATGTACATTTAGTGATTTAATTCAGCTGCACCAGTTATTTGTAAGTATGTCTTTAAATTATTCCCATCATCAGTCAGTCAATGACCAGCAACAGGAAGCATTTCTTAATTAGTCACAATGCAGCTGTACAGCTTATGCAGAAAATATTATTATACCTGTGTGAGATGGCTTCCATGTCAGTTTCCATAGCAGACTTGTAAAGATAAGATATTCGTTTGATGCAAGGCATCCGTTTGGAATAAAACGAGATACAATATTATTGCGTCCACCAGGGCCCCAGAGAAAAGACAGCACTGGAAAACTACTTAATAGGATGCAGGTCAGATAAAGCCTCAAAGCAAAGTCCAAACAGTGAAGTGAAAATTACACCTGAAGGGAAACAGCCACCAGTATATGTTACATTACAGCACACCAAACAGACTTCGATTTCTGAGTGAATTCTCTTTGTCATAATTTACAGGTCAGACACTCAACACAGTCTAAGACTAAGTAGAATGGGGGGGAGATATATATATGTAACCTTGCAGAAACATAATCTATATCTGACATACACTCACCTAAAGGATTATTAGGAACACCATACTAATACTGTGTTTGACCCCCTTTCGCCTTCAGAACTGCCTTAATTCTACGTGGCATTGATTCAACAAGGTGCTGAAAGCATTCTTTAGAAATGTTGGCCCATATTGATAGGATAACATCTTGCAGTTGATGGAGATTTGTGGGATGCACATCCAGGGCACGAAGCTCCCGTTCCACCACATCCCAAAGATGCTCTATTGGGTTGAGATCTGGTGACTGTGGGGGCCAGTTTAGTACAGTGAACTCATTGTCATGTTCAAGAAACCAATTTGAAATGATTCGACCTTTGTGACATGGTGCATTATCCTGCTGGAAGTAGCCGTCAGACGATGGGTACATGGTGGTCATAAAGGGATGGACATGGTCAGAAACAATGCTCAGGTAGGCCGTGGCATGTAAACGATGCCCAATTGGCACTAAGGGGCCTAAAGTGTGCCAAGAAAACATCCCCCACACCATTACACCACCACCACCAGCCTGCACAGTGGTAACAAGGCATGATGGATCCATGTTCTCATCTGTTTACGCCAAATTCTGACTCTACCATCTGAATGTCTCAACAGAAATCAAGACTCATCAGACCAGGCAACATTTTTCCAGTCTTCAACTGTCCAATTTTGGTGAGCTTGTGCAAATTGTAGCCTCTTTTTCCTATTTGTAGTGGAGATGAGTGGTACCCGGTGGGGTCTTCTGCTGTTGTAGCCCATCCGCCTCAAGGTTGTACGTGTTGTGGCTTCACAAATGCTTTGCTGCAAACCTCGGTTGTAACGAGTGGTTATTTCAGTCAAAGTTGCTCTTCTATCAGCTTGAATCAGTCGGCCCATTCTCCTCTGACCTCTAGCATCAACAAGGCATTTTTGCCCACAGGACTGCCGCATACTGGATGTTTTTCCCTTTTCACACCATTCTTTGTAAACCCTAGAAATGGTTGTGCGTGAAAATCCCAGTAACTGAGCAGATTGTGAAATACTCAGACCGGCCCGTCTGGCACCAACAACCATGCCACGCTCAAAATTGCTTAAATCACCTTTCTTTCCCATTCAGACATTCAGTTTGGAGTTCAGGAGATTGTCTTGACCAGGACCACACCCCTAACTGCATTGAAGCAACTGCCATGTGATTGGTTGGTTAGATAATTGCATTAATGAGAAATTGAACAGGTGTTCCTAATAATCCTTTAGGTGAGTGTATATTGTGCAGGAACTGTGGAAGGTCAATCCTTATTATGTGTGATCCGGAGCCACCATTTCTTCAATAACTTTCTCCAACCAATAACTGAGAAACAGAGCTCTCCCCGCAAATCCGACCAGTCAACACCTATAGAAGAAGGACAATCTTAATACCTGAGGACCTGGAGGGCTACAGAGCAGTCCAGCAAAGCTTAACGATCTCTGAATAATTTGCACCTTAAGGGCAGGAAAATGTTGTTATGATTTCCATAGGCATTTTTTGCTTGGTTTTACGCTGGATTTACCATGGCTCATCACACCTTCATTGTGCTTCACAGCACTAGACTAGAATTCTGGGTGGAATGCAAACCTGAATATGCTGTGCTGTGCTGTACTGTACTGTGCTGTATCGATCTGCAGCTCTCCAGGACCATAACTGTGCTATGATGCTTCTGAAGCACTGCTACAAACGTCTTCAGTCCTGCCCTGACCAGACACAGTAACATAGAGACTTTGTGTATCTTTTCTCACTTGCTGATTGAGTATCCTCTGACAGCTGCTAGCGAACAATCAAGTATAAACTGAGTTCAAAATAAAGAAATGTCACCAATTACGACTACTGAAATGAATATAGGTGAATGTCATTTTATTTAATAATAATAATAATAATAATAATAATAATAATAATAATAATAATAAGCCTCCAAGTAGCACTGTACCAAACAGCTCAGTGCAGCCTTGTAGAAAGACTCCTTAATATTGCAGTGTGGCTTGCAAATACTTGTGGGAAAATTCCTCCTCCAGAACCACACACATCCAACTGGATGAAAAGTGACAGAACAGGGACTCATCAAACAACATGGCAGCAGCCCAAAAATGGCAGGGTTGCTGCTGCACTTCGCAAAGCGCTCTCTCTATCTCCCTCTCTCTCTCTTTTTTTTTCTCTTTTGTTGGATAATGATGCCAACGGAAAGATCTGCTCCGATTTTGGCAGCAATCCCTTCAAACGCCATGTTGTGAAGATAAGGGTTTCATGGTCAAAATGGACAAGAGAGAGGGATATTGTGCTTGCTAGCCTGCTGTGTAATTCCTACATGCACTGGTCTCAGGTGAACTCAAGGCCTGTCACTCTCTGGGCTGTGAAAACCACACCTCAGTGACACCAGCTATTGGTTTGGTTTACAGGGTTTCATTCTGTTTTTGTTTTTTTGTTTGTTTGGATGTTTTTAACTGAAATAGCTTTTTAGTTCTGTTTAGCAAAGCATTTGTAGTAATGAGTGGGAGTAGGGGCTTGACATTAAAATTAGAAGTATATGTTATTTTTCACAAAGTATGTATATGATAAAGTTAATTAATAAGAGACACGCACACCACTCTCTCTGATTGGATGGCTTCTGAAGAAGGCATTGTGGGATTTTATGAAAGAAGAAAGACTTACAAGATGACTTCCTCATCCATCTGTAAAGTGTGTTTATAACATAGCCTGCAACTAATAGCCATTACATGAGCACTAAAACATTTTCTGTCCCATTTGTTGTTGTTGCTGCTTGTTTTCTATTCAAGCATTTTCAGAACCACCATTTTCTGTCTCCAAGCTATATCATTATTGGCTCTCTCAGATGTAATATATTGAATTCCTTCCTTATAGCGCCTCAGTAAAATGATTACCAAAGTGTTCCATTGGTCATTTAAACATTTACCTTTAAACATATATCCCCAGATCGATCACTACCGCTCCAGTTTTCATGTCAGCAACAGAAATCACTAACCTACTTAACAGCAGCACCCTACCACAACACATTCAACATGTCCATGTGAGTTTATTAGCAGATTGGTCTTTGGCATTCACCTGTAAACAATATACAGAGGCGTTCTCTTTGGCAAGAACCTAAACTCTCTGTCAACTCTTTATCAAACTCTTTCTGTGGTTCTTTTCAGTGTCATTAGCTGTGCACCATATTTCTGCACTGGGGAAATAAATTGCTTGGAGGATACGGTCTTTAAGTTTGTTCTCTGACATCCCAAGTGCTGCCTATCCTTAATTTCAAACAATGTCACTTGGTGATGCATTTAGATCAACAAATACTGTTTATTACAATATACTTAATCAATTATATATGTTTTCAGAGTTTCCTGAACACTGGCTCAGTCCAGAGAGAAAACTGTAAAAATGTCAGTTGTCTGAACTGAATTACACCAGGGAGGGGGGGAGGGGAAAAGGGTGGGTGGGTGGTGATGGCATATGTCCATTTATTTTCAACGAACCCTTCAACGATTTCATAAGCAATAAACATTAGATAGAACGAGTCACCAATAACACAGGATTGTGTCAAATTAAGGCGTGTGAATAATACTTTCGACTACCGCTGATATTCCAGTGCTTTTTCTCTGGGCTAGGGATTCCTGAGGACTCCCAATGAACATAGTCAGAAGACAGAGGCATCAATTCTAAGCCCTTGTCAGCACCCAACTTACCGAGTCCTTGAAGTCACTGCCCTAGCGATTAAAAAGTAACTCTGAGCTCTCCAACTCCCCCCTTCCTATCTGGTTCTACACTACTCCAGTGTACTCACTGGGTGAAATCAGTGATTATTTTCTGTGTTTGTACCTCACAATCCCAATTCTCAAGAATTGGATAATGCTTCACATATTTTCTACGTGCGTACATGTGTGGTGGTGGAGGAGGAGGGGTGGGGTTGGTAGTGATCTACTTTTTGAGGAAGTTCTAGCTGTCTGTTCATTCTGCCACTGGGGACAGTGTAAAGTGCAGTCACAATAAATGTATGTCCATTGTTGACATGCGGGGGGAGGGGGGGGGGTAAATTGGCAAGGGCCCATGAATCTAAAGAAATAAAACAGGAGGTTCAAAGCACCTCTTTCTTTTAGGTATCAAGCAAAAGACAGGAAAATTCATCCTTTTTGAACTAGCTCATTTTTTTACATTTTAAGTCCCCCACCACAGTTAAGACAAGTAGCTCTAAACAGCCCGGTAATTATTTGCCCTAAACGTATTTACAAGAAAATAATGCATTTAATTGAACAGATTACAATATAGCCTACACTGCATTCTACATACTGACATCTACTGTCCAGATTTAAGCAACTGACTTTTGTAAGGAACCAAGTGCAGGCCTTGGATGTTAATTAATATCAGACAATTAGTGCTGTATCCCCCTGTTGTATGTTAGTCTAGTTAGTAAGTTCTACCCATCACACACATTCACACAAAAAAATGTTGACCGTCAATTGTTAAAAGCCTTCTGGCATTTATGAGTCAAAATATTCAGTCATTTGGACGGATCCTTTATTTCTACTTCAAAGCATCAGGAAAGGTATAGAATATTAACGTTAATATTCTATACCTTTCCTGATACTTTGAAGTAGCTATCATATTGAATACTGCATTACAGCCCCCCCCCAACACACACACACAAACAAGAGCATTCAGGACTTTTTCTATGTAAAAACATACATAAATACATAAGCAAATGATTTATCCCTTTTCACATTGCAGGATGAAGCATAAGACCCAGATTACTTTCTGTGATATTTTCTGGTTGCTGATTGGCCTGATTGTGTTCTACAGCTTCCAAAACTATAATGTTTTCCTTGCTTTTGTTCCATAAATAAATAAATAAATAAATAAACAAATAAATAGGCCTTTCTGCTTCCCCAACATATTATAGCAAAACAATACATCATGGTATGAGTCCACTACTTAGGCTATATCTTAACAAGTTGAATTATGGTAGCTTGATTATGGTAGTTTACAATATTCCATCCAAACTCCTCTAGCCTCTTCCTGCCATCCAACATTTAAACTCAAGCATGTATTTATTCATGTTTTTATTTACAGATATAAGGGGATATAAACACAAAGTCAATAACTGTAAAACAGAAACGAAAGGAGAAGGCATTTCTTATTAAAACACATAATCGACCTGTCAACAGCCTTTGCTTTCAAGCCTACATGCCAAATCCTAACGTGACCAAAGGCTATTCTGGATTAAAATGTCAGGACTCGATTAACAGTCTAGATTACTGTAAAATGGTCAGACAAATCTAGTTGTATGTGCGTGTGTGGACACACGCACACACATACAACCACTGAAACCAATACAGATTTCATAGCTTTCATTACATACTTCAGTTCTAGTCCAAAGACACAAGACCGACAGAGGCACATTCAATCTATAAGTGTCTGTCTGTCTGTCTGTCTGTCTGTCTGTCTGTCTCTCTCTCTCTCTCTCTCTCTCTCTCTCTCTCTCTCTCTCTCTCTATATATATATATATATATATATATATATATATATATATATATATAATGGGTGTGTATTAAATGCACAGTAAATGTAAAATAAAATGGTAAACTGGCATACAAAATACCATCAGAAAGGATTAAATTAAGCACAACAGTTTCTATCTGACCATGTATCCAATGGCAGACAGAATAGCAAATGCAATGCACGTCTTGTACAACACATATATGTGGCTCCATTTCCTGCAGCACAAAGCTGAACAGCAGATATGTCTCGCCGACTCAGCCGCCACACACGTACCCTGCCCTATCTTAATAATAAATCGATGTCTATAGCCCTAACGTAAGCACTTGAAAAAAAATCGAGGTGTGAAATGCAGAGCAGTCATTAAGTGCATAATAATCCTAACATTTGCGGCGAGAAAAAGACCGTCATATCAGTGGCTCGTAAATGAAGCAACAGTCAATTGATAAGTGCAAAGAAAATCAATCGCTCCCCCACACCCAGCTTGCAATGCGCATGTGCTTTGTGGAAACAAAGGACCCCGAACAATTACCAGACTGAATTCATTCATTCCCAATAACGACGGGCTGCAACAGAACCGTAGCACAACCAAACACAACACACCGACAGGACTTAATAACGCATCTGTTAACGAAACTGTACAAGATGTGGGGTAATATACGCGTCATATGCATGATGATTTAAAGACACCTTTTAAAGCGTTTACATCGCGTCGAGAGCCACGACTAGACGCCTTTTATCTGTATCACATCAAGACAGCTCCCAAAGGACCAATTCAGTCGCCGCAGACGAACAAACAGCGAGAATTCACCCGTAACATTGTCTGAGCGGCGATTAACAATTCGCACTGTCAAAATGCAACAATGGGATAGTCAACTAAACCATTTGTAAGTTATTTTTCATAAACTGTCCATTTGAAATCATATTACAGTCAATGGCAGATATGTGCAGTGCAGCCAGATGTGAAAGAGAACACACCCCCTAACACAGACAAAACGAAGGGTGGGTGTACAATATCCTATTATAAAAGCATCACGCTTTCTATTTGCTATGTGTGATTTTCTTCACAAAAAAATCCTGTTTCACAATCAAATATACGAAATATATCATTACTTTTCCATTATATTTTTCCAGTTGTAAGCATCCTCTTAAAAACCCGTTTTTCCCTTTAATGTAAAAACAATGGTAATCCAAATGAAAGAATCCCCATCGCCAAAATATGATTTCAACAAAACAGTTCATATGAAAAAAAAAGCAATATTAAAAATATTTTTAAAGGAACACGTGCACATTATTCCCATATTTTCTTTTTACACACATTTTTTTGTCTCCTTTCGACAGCAGGATAAGACATTTCTCAGATTATTCGCAAAATCAGAACAAAAAATGCAACAGGAAAACACACATACAGCATAAATAAAATACTAACATCTGTTTTAAATCACAATATACAGAATTTAGTGTTGGTGTTTATGTGTTTTGTTGTTTTTCCCTCCCTGTCGAATACACCCTTTCCAAATTGGGCTAGTACTACAGCAAATTGGTTTCATCAAGATCCCAAAGAATATCAAAGCAATAGACTGGCTAGGTACATTAAAAAATAACACCAGCGATGTGGGAGGGGGGGACACACCGGGGGTACATTTTAGTGACTCTTACCGTTGTTTGTGGTGAAGTTGTAACGGGTTCCTGGCTGTAGACTGTAGATGAGTGTTCCCAGTGTCCGTCTCTCTGTGCTTTCTCTAGCTGCGCCTATTAGGGAAGTGCACAGCGCGGCTGTCTCTGCATTTCCCACTGTCTTTCTCAGTCTCTACTCCTTGGCTGTGGGCAGTTCAAATCCTACACACTCACAGTGCAATGTGCGAGATTGGAACCAGGGGGGCGCTGTTGGACAGGTTTGTGCGGCGTCAATACTACATCCATCTCCCTCCCCGGTAAACCCACCCACCCCCTGGCAAAGACGCAAATAAATAAATGCATGTAAAAAAATGGTTCTTTAGTGTCCGAGTACGCTTTCTTAACGAGTGGTTTTCGGCAGTATTTTTTGTATTATTGTATTGGGTTATGATATGCAGATACAGTCGTGCATTGAGTGCAGCATATATGTACGTTCCATTGCAAATTATGAACGCAATTTCATTACTGAGTAAACATATAGGTCACTGGCTAACGCACACACAGCATTTTTTTCCTAGCCGACTAGTTATCTGAATTACCGGGAATTGTCTGTGCATGCATGTGTTGATGCGTGTGCGCGTTAACAAACATAAAAAATGTTGTTGTTTTTTATATCACATAAGCAGCATTATTCGTTGATAAGCGGAAATTGAGCATTCATCCAACAGAACCGTTCTGTTTCACAGTAATTTATCGCACCTCTCCGGCTCTTTGGACACCTCTGTCAGATTATGATTACGAACATCTGGCGCCCTCTGTCACACACTCTGTGCAAATACAACACAGTTATTATGTTGATTCAAATGTGAAATTTCTATCTCAGTTACAGTCAGATACAGCGTCTGGTCGATTGTATATATATATCGTACAGTATATTATTATATAATATTATTATTATTTATTATATAGTGTATGCAGTACATATATAGTAACAAATTCTAAGTCGCTCTGTATATGGGCCTCTGCTAAGAAATGTTATACTAATGTCATTCAATTATATTTTTGAAGGAAATGTCTTTAATTTCAGTGACACCCTGCCCATGATCTTCTTCAGATGGAAGTGCTCCAGTCCATGCACCACATCGATAATTTTTTAATAGTTAATAGTTTTAATAGGTGGTTTCTATCTTTCCAACCTGGGCTCTGAGATGGAGACAGAGATACAGGGAGGGTTGGGAGACAGGGAGACAGGATAGAAAAACTGTGAGAAAGAGTTGGGAGGACACTGAGAGAAGACACTAAATAGGGCCTGAGAAAAAGTTTATGAACCCCTTAGGATTTCCACATTTCAAAACTAAAATGTTATTAGATCTTCAATCTAAATCTTAATAGTAGATAAAGATAACCAGATTAAATAAATGACACAAAAACATTATACTTTTTCAAAAGCTGTTTTCAACAAAATATTCAACATTCAATATCAATGTGTGCAAAAGTAAGTGGACCTTTAGATTCAGTAAGTTGTGGCACCCCCTTGAGCAGCAAAGTCTCTCACATTGGTTTAGAGGAATTATGACCCATTCCTCTTTACAGAACTGCTTCAACTTGGTGACATATGAGGGCATTCTTGCATGGTCAGCTCATTTCAGGTCCTGCAACAATATGACGATGTGGTTTAGGTCCAGCCTTTCACAAGGTCATTCTAAAAAGTGGAAGTTCTTCTTCTGCCATTCTTTTGTAGATCTGCCTGCATGTTTTGTATTATTGTCTTGCTGCATGACCCACTTTCATTTCAGCTTCAGCTCATGGGCGGATGGCCTGACATTCTCCTCTAGAATCTTCTGATACAATGCAGAATTAATGTTTGTGTCAATGATGGCAAGCCGTCCAGTTTCTGAGGCAGCAAATCACCCCCAAACCATCACACTGCCACCACCATGCTTAATGGTTTGGATGAGATTCACATGAGTGCAGTGTTTGGTTTTCTCCAAACAATGTTTTTCATTGATTGAAAAAAGTTCAACCTTTTACTCATCTGTCCAGAGAACATTGTTCCACAAGTGTTGTGGATCATCTATATGCTCTTTGGTGAACTTCAGATCATCAGCAATGTTCTTTTTAGAGAGCTGTGGTTTCCTCCTGGCTATCCTTGGATGTTACTCTGGGGTTCCTTCTGACTTCCTGGATCATTTGCTGGTTTATGATTGGAAAGATTTTGGTTGGACAACTGCTCCTGGGTGGAGAAACTGTCGTATTGAACTATCTGACAGTGAATTGGTGGAGCCCCAACATCTTGGCTTTGTAACTTTTTCAAGACTGGAAAGTATCAATAACTGCTTTCCTGAGGTCCTCAGAGATTATTATGTATATGTATTTATTGTTATTATTGTTATTTATTTCTTGATTGATTGATTGATTGATTGGTTGATTGATTGATTAATTGTTTGTTGCATGATGTGTTTCCATGATGAATACTAAACTCACAAAGTGTCTGATCTTTATATAGGGTGAGGCCTCCCAAAGTCACCCCTGAAGATCTACCTAATAATTAAATCACCTGATTATAATTAGCCCCTTTAATTAGTAATTAGCCCCTGACCTGATTGAACCAGGGTTCACTTATTTTTTCACATACCCTGACTCTTAATTACTAATTGTTTTTCTAATTCCTACATCATTTTCTTTCTAAAGACATGGAATTGGTTCTCATATGAACCCTACTGAATATTTAAGAAAAGACTGCTTTTTATTCAGGAAAGTTATCATAGTATAACTATGGAAATTCTGTAATTATCATTGGAGTTCATAAACTTTAATATTTTTTATCCAACTAACAAAGAAACATCAACTTCAGATTGTCCAAGCTTATGCTCCTACATCAAACCACTCAGATGTGGAAACAGATTGTTCTGAAGAAATAGGACAGCTATATGAAAAAGGCAGGACTTAAATCATCATGGGAGACTTCAATGCAAAAATTGGATTAGTGGTATTTGCAGAAAACAAATGTTTTATCATGATTAAATTGACCTGGAAAAGCCCCAGTGAAGGACAGAGTGAAATTGACTACATCTTAATAAATAGAAAATGCACTGCTCTCAAGAAGCCCTGAACTTCATTCAACTAAGAGAACAAGTAGGATTTAGAAGTAGATATAACAAGGTGGATCATATTCAAGTTGTCTGAAAAGTATTTGAAAGATGTAGAGAATATGAGCTTCCTCTGTGCCTGTACTTTGTTGGTTATGAGAAAGCAGTTGATTACATTTATACAAGGATCATCAGCGATCCAAGAAATCAAAACATTGAGGATATGTACATACATCTATCTACAACAATAGAACATCAACAATCAAACTCCACCAAGACAACTTGTAACATTTTTATATTCAGTGACCAGGTTTCAGAGCAATGAGTAAACACTGGTAGTATGTATTGATCAAATCATTTTCTTTTTTAATGTGCAAAATGGTATATTGAATCAAATGCTTTCTCATAGTCAATAAAGCCCAGGCACAGAGGAAGCTCATATTCTGTTATCCATCGTGTCATATCCACTTCTGAATCCTGCTTGCTCTCTTTGGCAAAGTCCAGGGTGTCTTGAAGGTGATGTGTCAATATCTTTGTAAATACTTTACACTAATGGGCCTATAATTCTTTGTCTCCTTTCTTGCCAAAGAGAATGACAATTGTGTTGTTCCATGTATCCGGTATTGGTTTAATTCTGAGACACCTTTGACAGAATCTGGTCCACTGTCATCTCCAGGTGTTTTTCCATTTTTAATTTTCAGTTAAAAATTTTAAAGTAGAATGGCATATTCTACTTCTTCTGGAATCACATCTGGCATATGTGTGTGTGTGTGTGTATATATATATATATATATATATATATATATATATATATATACATCGATCAGCCATAACAATATGACCACCTGCCTAATATTGTGTAGGTCCCCCTTTTGCCGCCAAAACAGCCCTGACCCATCAAGGCATGGACTCCACTAGACCTCTGAAGGTGTGCTGTGGTATCTGGCACCAAGACGTTAGCAGCAGATCCTTTAAGTCCTGTAAGTTGAGAGGTGGGGCCTCCATGGATCGGACTTGTTTGTCCAGCACATCCCACAGATGCTCGATTGGATTGAGATCTGGGGAATTTGGAGGCCAAGTCAACACCTTGAACTCGTGATTCATCAGACCAGGCCACCTTCTTCCATTGCTCCGTGGTCCAGTTCTGATGCTCACATGCCCATTGTAGGCACTTTCGGTAGTGGACAGGGGTCCAGCCCCATACACAACAAACTGCAATGTACTGTGTGTTCTGACACCTTTCTTTGAGAACCAGCATTAACTTTTTCAGCAATTTGAGCTACAGTAGCTCGTCTGTTGGATTGGACCACACGGGCCAGCCTTCGCTCCCCACGTGCATCAATGAGTCTTGGCCGCCCATGTCCTTGTCGCCGGTTCACCGCTTTTCCTTCCTTGGACCACTTTTGATAGGTACTGACCACTGCAGAACGGGAACACCCCACAAGAGCTGCAGTTTTAGCCATCACAATTTGGCCCTTGTCAAAGTCGCTCAGATCCTTACACTTGCCCATTTTTCCTGCTTCTAACATATCAACTTTGAGGACAAAATGTTCACTTGCTGCCTAATATATCCCACCCACTGACAGACATTATACACACACATTATATTGTTAGTATATTGTTATAATCCAGGAGAAAGAGTACAATTCCATAAAATATATTATTGTACAACAGTCAGTTATAGATGTATAAATATATGCACACATGTTACCACACATAGGTGTAATGGCACTACTCCCTTTTAGCTCTCTTAAAATGTATCAACAACACCACCTAATTGTTAGAAAGGAGAGACCACTAATACACCTTATTAATACCACCTTTAATACACTGGGTTATTGTAAAAGGTACCACGACAAAAATCCAATAAGTACAAATTGAAAGGGAGAGGACAGAAGAGAACCCCCCACAAAAAAGCAAATAAATCACACCCACTATACATGCACAATATAAAGCAGTGGTTCTCAATCCTGGTCCTGGAGGATGCCTACCCTGCTGGTTTTTGTTCCAACTGAGCTCTCAACGACTTAATTGAACCCTTAATTGAAGTAATTTGATTACATTTCAATCGTTAAATTGTGTAATGGATACAAAGTTGGTTCCTTAATAAGATAATTCCCTTATACTTAACTTAAAACCCCTACTGTTAAAAATAATTAAATGGCTCTGATTTAGTAAATTATTACTTCAATTAAGGGCTGAATTAAGTAATTGAGAGCTCAGTTGGAAGAAAAATCAGCAGGGTAGGTGTTTCTTCAGGACCAGGATTAAGGACCACTGCTTTAGAGCAGCAAAAGATCCAATACATAAAACAGTCAGTGCCAAAATCTAAACACATAGTATGCAGCACAGGAGCTTAGACCACAAACTCTCCTACTATGTGCATTTGTCCATTTATTGAGTCATCAACTGTCCTTTCAGAAAACCCGCTGGGAGAGGAAATTGAGTCCAGGCCATCCTCTTCCCTCTGTGCTGCAGGTGTATATAGTAACACTGGATAAAGAACAGCATGGATCACCAATATGCCTCCCACGAGCACAGCCCACACACTCAGCAAAGTTTAACTTATTTTCCCCAGATTACCTGCCTTAGTAAGGTCTTGACATTCTGCTTTTATTCAGCAGCTGCTCCCACGACCATAGACAGACTGCAGCAGCTCAGGAATTGACATAGACCTCAGAAGACAAAACATGTTTTACTAGGGGTGGGGTAGGCATATGAACAGGTGAAGTTACAGTAAAATTATAAAAGTGCCAAAGATTATCAGGAGTATAGTCAAATAAAGAACAAAAGTGTCAAGATGTCCAGGAGATTAGGCTGTGGTAATACAGGTAGCCTGAACAGTCATGTTTTGAGCAGACACTGGAAGGTGGTCAGGCACTGTGCAGTCTTGAACTCAGTGGGTAGGTCATTCCATCACTTAGGGATGATGCTCGAAAAACGAGTAAGAGGAGATGAGAGTCTGGAGGTAGCTAGGTACAGACCGGTCGAGACAATTGTAGGCAAGAATCAAAAGTCTTGAACTGGACTCAAGTGGAGATCAGGAGCTAGTGGAGAGTGGAGCAACACGTGGAAACTGAGGTAGAGAGAACACTAGTGCCCAGTGTTGCCAACTTAGTGACTTTGTCGCTAGATTTAGCGACTTTTCAGACCTCTTTAGCGACTTTTATTCAAAAAAGCGCCTAACCACAAATCTAGTGACTTTTTGGACAAATCGCCAGCACTGCCCCGTGAGTGCGAGGTCTTGCTTTCCTGCCCGGACTCGGAGGCACACCTCTCTCTGCGGCTACTCTGACAGTGAGACTGACAGAGAGGTGGGCAGCTGACATAGACATGAATGAGCTGCGCAAGTGCAAATTTGTAAATATGCACAATTTTTTGTATACATGCAGTTTTTTTCTAAACATGCACATCGTTTTTTGTAAATATTCACATAGGTTTGTTTTGTAAACATGCACATCGTTTTTTTGGAAAATATGCTCATAGTTTTTTTGTAAATATGCACATAGTGGTTTGTTATGGCTGAGCGCTGTGTGAGAGAAAAGTTTCTGTCGCTTCTAACTTTCTCTCTGAGTGATTGATAGATATAGGGAATTAATAGGGTATTACAGTATGTACAGTAAGCACAGAGAAGCAAACACATGTAAAGGGTGGACACTATGCAAAATGCAAATGAGACGCGGGGACGTCACAAATATGCTAATTATGCATATTAGGTCATCTAGCGACATTTAGCGACTTTTCGAGCAGGCTTTAGCTACTTTCCATTGAAACTAGTTGGCAACACTGCTAGCATAGTTCTGGATGAGCTTCAGCAGACAACTTGCAGATGCACGTAGGCCAGCCAGGAGGGAGTCGCACAAACCCAGATGGGAGAGAACCAGGGTCCAGACGAGGAGCCAAGTCAAGTAGTTGGTGAGGAAATGTTGAATTCTGTGTATGTTTCTCAGGAATAAAATCTGCAAGTGTGTGCAAGAGTGGAGATGTGCTGGGAGTAGGACAGAGCAGGGTCATGGATGACTTCAGGATTCTTAGCAGTAGGGGAGGGAGAGAGTGCCGTGGAATCCAGGAGAATTGAAAGATCATAAGAGTGCAAAGAGGAGGAGGGAAAATTATGATTTGGAAAGGTAAAACTGGAGATGAAGCAAGTATGCATGTGAGGGGATGAGAGGATCGGAGAAGGGAAAAAAAAGGAAGATCTACTACTTCTATGCAGATGATGCCCAGGAGAACCCATGAGATGTTATAAGGGAGCCCAGAGAGCAGGTGTAGAGAGATCAGAAGAGGTAACAGGACAGATCCTTGGGGTGGACCGGTTAAGAGAGGTTGAGGAGTAGATGAAGAATCACACCATGTCACCTGGCAAAAGCAGTGCCAGAGATTCCAAGGTTGGCAAAGGAAGAGAGGAGGATGGAGGGACCGACAGTGTCCAAGGCTGCAGAGAGAGATCTAGGAGGATTAGGACAGAAGAGAGGGTGGCTGCTTGAGCAGAGTTATGTGACTCAGTAACAAATAGGAGAGAAGCTTCAGAGGAGTGAGCAGAGCAAAAGACATATGCAGAGTGTCAGGGACTGACAGACTTTCCACGATACATAGAAGTAATAAATAATTTAAAATATACAGTGTTTTGCAAAGGTATACAGATCCCTGACCAATTTTCTCATATTTCTGAATTAAACACATTACATTTAAATTTCATTCCGTTTGATATATTTTTAAACACAAACTCAAAATCAGTTATTGTAAGGTGACATTGATTTTATGTTGGGAAATATTTGTAACATTTGTAAGGAAAATTTAAAACTGAAATATGTTGCTTGCATAAGTATTAAACCCCTGTGCTACCCTGATCATTGGTCGGGCTGTGAATCTGAAGGAAATTAGGAAAAGGATACAAAATAATATCTAAGTGTTTGGATATCCCAGAGAGCACAGTTGGATCAATAATCAGGAAGTGGAAGCTGCATCACACCACCCAGGCACTGCCAAGAAAAGGCCGTCCCTCAAAACTCAGCACTCAAACAAGCAGACTTGTGAGAGAAGCCACAGAGACCAACAATCTCTTTGAAGGAGTTACAGAGTTCAGTGGCTGGGAGTGGAGTAATGGTGCACCAGTCAACCATATCAAGAGATCTGCATAACACTGGCCTGTATGGGAGGGTGGCAAGAAAGAAGCCGTTACTCAAAAAGTACCATCTGAAAGCATGAGAGTGACCCAGCTGTGATGTGGGAAAAGGTTTTGTGGTGAGATTGTACTTAAAATTGTTATAATAATAATAATAATAATAATAATAATAATAATAATAATAATAATAATAATAATGCCTGCTTTCCCCTCTCTCAGTGCTGCTCCAATCAAATGCTACATCCCCTTGCTCTACATCAAAGGGCTTAAACAGGGCGTGCCTAGTTGGGAGGTTGTGACGCACAGCTGCAGGTAGGCAGGGCAGCCGATACCCAGTCACATGGCAAGGTGTCTCTCTTTTAGTGACCATGGTGATTAATTACAACAAGCAACCAACAATTGTAACATACATACACCGAGGCCAAAGATGACAATGCATTTTTAAATGTTACCAGAGGGAACTAGGGTCATGTCTCATTGACATTTTCATATAATATAATGGTTGAACACAAGCTACAGAGACAAGAATAAGAAGAAGCCTGGTTTCTTACTTTTTATGACCCCAAACAGTGTGCTCACATAGTTTAAAAAGAATGTTATTCTGCCCCCCAAATAAACTGGTTTAACTAATTCAGGCTAATCAGATATTAGCTGGATTCAGTTAACCTGATAATTTAAGTCAGGCTACCTCCGTTCCTTGAAGGCAAATAGAGGCGATTCTGACTTAACTCTGAAAACCAGAAGACTGGTCCTCCAAAACCACAGAAGTGCCATGAGTGTGTTCAGCATTGCATTGTATCCACAAAGGGGAAAGCCATGCAAAGCAAATGGGGAATAAAGTGTTTTTATATTTTATATGTCGCATGAGCACTGAAACAATGACCTGCACCAAAGATGATGTCAAAACAGAGCAACGTTTGTCAGCCTGACTGAGCAAGACTTTTTCATATAAAGTTTTGCGGAATATAAAGACATTTTTACAATTAAATGCAACACTGCTGTGACTGCCAAGTCCAGAAGGGAATTTTGGCAAAAAATACCTTCATTTTAAATATATAGTTTTTATTAGGCTATGTATTTAGTTAAATATAATAATTTCACTCATGTCCAATTTAAATCTGCATGCTCGTTGGAATGGAATGTAACATGGACCGAGTTTGCTGCATGAATGTTAGCTCTCTATTGTTTTGTCATATGTTGCCTTTTTTCTTTTCTTTTTTTAATGTGTAATACTGTAGTATTATGTTGCACTGATTAACCTGTCTGATATAAATGGTTTCTCTGCCTTTATAGACAAATTAACAAGAAATTATCCCATCATAGCGACATATGAGATGAGCACTGTTAGATCACTTCATAAAACAAATATTTAAGCAATGCTTTCTGACAAATAAGATTATTTCCTACACCTTCCTCGAATCTCTGACACAATGTAGACTCTCTGAATACTCTTGAGTCGTGGACAGAGCCTGGGCACATGGCTTCAATATTTGAAATGAGGCAGGTGGATTCACAGATCATATGAGAATAACTGAGGTCAAGTCATGGATGATGTAGCCTACAGTATTATCCAAAATCTGATACCCTACTGTCTAGCACAGCATTGTATTATTATGAAGGGTGATTACTGAGGGGAAGCATTAGTGTATTATTATTATTATTATTATTATTATTATTATTATTATTATTATTATTAACAACAACAACAACAATAATAATAATTTGTCCGATATCTGTGTCCATAGATTATTGTTAATTAAGTGCAATGCAAAGCAAATAATATGAATGATGATTATTATTTGCTTTGCACATTATTAACCCTTAATGTATGCCATTGACATTTGTATAGCCTATAATACGTCAAACAAACACCATTATACAGCACATGATACCGAAAGTGTTTCAGGACACTGCCAGCATTGTGCTCTATGATTATGATGATGATGATGATGATGATGATGATGATAATAACATTAATAATATGTATCATAATAATAATAATCAACACCATAATAAAGTGTTAAAACGTGCCCCCAAACTGAATCAAATTAAAATTGATATAATTGCGTAAATTATGTTAAATTGGTCGCATTTATTGTAATTGTTTTGTTCATTTTCTTGTCGTTGTTGCTTTGTTTGCTTTTTTGTTCTGTTTCCATATAATAAAGTAGCAATTGATTTTCTATTCAATAAACAAATGCATGTTCTGATAAACAAACCTTGCCTGATGTGTGTTATTAACTTGATTTGGAAATAAGTTCAAATTATGTCCGTATTCCAACACATTGCAGTAGTACCTGCCGCTGCAGACAGACAGGTGGAATACAAAACCTTCCCATTTCAATGTTGTACTTTGGATGCGAACAAATCAATGAAAGTCCTGCGCCAATTTAAAGATATTCCACTAGGTGGCAGTATATTCCCGTCGAGAAGTCTCAGAAAAACTAAACGTTAAGTACCGCACGGTCTTACGGCAACAAACAAGAACAAATAACTAGATCATCATGTATAATGATATCCCTTTATGACAAGCTATCGTTTTAACATAAACAACCTGTGTCCATATCACTCCTTTAAAACCCTTTAGCACTTGTAAGACTTTTACTTTTACATTGTTGCTTGAGAAAACCCGATGCTCGTTTTTGTATTCTTGAACACGTCCCGCAGCTCTACTTAATATCATGTAGCCTATACCATCTACATGCACAACTATATCACGTTTTCACGTAAATATGACATTGCCATAGCCAAAGAAAACAACAACTAACAACTAATAAATGATACTCCACATGACCCTCATCAGACCCTCGACAGACTCTCACGCCTCGGCCGCTATTCCCGGCGAACATGTGTCCCGGATACAGTTCCGCTCACCTGCAGTCCCGCTGTGAGTCGCGACTGCAGACCGATTTGAATATTATTATTGCTCTGCTGTATGACGCAGGAAACACCAGCCTGAAGATCCCAGAGCCATCAAAAGTGCATGGCGTTCATACCCAACACCTTTCAGCATGGACATCGCCAGTTTTCTGTCCAACAAAGCCAAAAGCAGAAGTCGCGATGGAAAGGTGTTGTTGGACCTTTTACAGGTAAGGGAACAAAACCAAAGTAAACGAGGACAACAAAAAAGTATTGTGACGTCAGTAGATTTAGGTTCAGTGGAGGGGGGATTGTTGAAATTAGTTACAATAATATAATATGAATAATTCGTCTTTAAAGTTGATCTGTGTAAATTGAGTTTGAAATGGAAATCGCGCATAGGAAAATGTGAAGTATATAATTTGGAAGTCTGGGACTTGGCAACGGCTAGTGGTACAAACGTGTGTGTTTTAATAAACTCACATCTATTGCAACAAGGTCATTGTTTCTGTTGCTGAAATGGTACAACTGACGCAGAATTACTTTTCTAAATGTATTAACCTTGCAGAAGATAAATAATATTCGGTCATTTACATTCTCACTGCACTAGATAATTAACAAAATTTGATTAATCTGTGGTTTTATTTATGTAGGCCTGTTTATACACTTTTTAAAGTTTTGGATAAGTTTCCTTGTAACATAAAGAGGTGGTACTCAGTTTTATAAAGGTAGTGTTTCCATGTTTGCTACTGAGCTAAATCGTTGCTATGAAAATGTATGTATTTGTTAAATTGATTGATTGGATAATTATCAATGTGTTTATCTATTGGCCAACAATTCGTTTTATTGAAAAACATTCAATTTCTTAAAATTCTAGGAATATATCTATATGACCTGAACTTTTGGGGCAACCTAGTTAGTTGTTACATTTTGATACTTTAATCAGAGTATTGCAGTGTCAAGCTTCAGTCCTTAGTGAAAGTAGGGGGTTCTTCTTTAACTACCTTTACAAACAAACAAACAAAAAAATAGGCTAACATTATTTTTCAATCATTCAGGCATATACACTTTATACAGTTTGTGTTGAAATAATCTGTTGGCAAATTTTGATTTTACTATATACAATTTTTATAATAATTAATGTGCTTTGCAGTACATATAATAATAATTGCCAGGTCCAGAAAACCATGTTACTGTGTTCTATTGATCCTTATACAAAAATACAGGACTGCAATATTAAAGTCATTACTTGTGACAAAACTCATTTTCTCTAATTTATATTGTTTGCAAAACAGTCTTCGCTGCATCTTGAAATGTTTGGTTAAAACAACTCTGTTTGGATTCCACAAGAGCACATACTGACACAAATAATGATGTATCCTTGGGGGTATATCTACAGGAAGTGAAGGCCTTGCAGCTACGTTGTTAAAAGTGACCCTGGCAGTGTGCAGCCAGCCAAGAGTATATATTTCAACACTTGTGTGAATTATTTGCATTCCATGCTGTCTTGACAGGAAATGGTTTAGGACTTAAAGCAATCTAACTCATTGCCCTAATACATTTTGACCACAGATCACAGCAGCCTGTTCTCCTCAGCGAGAAACAGGCAACAACCCCCCTCTAAATCTGGAGGCGACTTTTTGAGATTCCTCAGTGAAACAACATGTCCAAATAATAGCCTGCATTGCAAAACCCAATCAGGCTTGTTCATTCCCTTGTGTAATGCAAAATGTGTAAAACTTTATTTCTTCAGAGGGAAAAAAGTGCCTGGTTCTTGTGTCACAGAGGAGAACTTTTATTTTATTTTACACAACAATCCTTGGCTCTGACTCTGAGGGAGCGTGCCAATGTTTTGCAGTTTTGCTGTACAGTGGCAGTCAGATGTGTTCACACCTTTCCCTGGCATGCATTTAGCTGAATAAATCTTGTGCACTGAACTCTCCACATTTAACAATTATACTATTTGTGATCGCTGATTCAATCTCATTGAGAAAAATGATTGCAACCAAGTCTGGGGGGGTGGGGAGGTTGGATATCAAACCTTTGAATGCCACTCTGTTGAAATCAATTAACTGGCAGTCAAAAGTGTACAGACCTCGCCCCTGCCTGACCTAACTTGGTTGTCCCTTCTTTGATCCTTAAACTTAATTATAGTACAAAACTAGTCAAATGATTACTCTAAAAACTAAATGTAACCATAAAACCGATACTACCTTGAGTTGCATCTGTAATTAAACCTCACGTGCTGCTCTCTTCCTGTAATTATGTAATCTTCCCAGTGGTCCATGGGAAAACTGCAAGGAAATTTGCAGACCACACATTTGGGAACCTCTGATCTATAGGGTTTATGGACCAAATCCAAGTTTGCTGTCATATGTGTCCTCACCTAATGGAACAACGTAAAGTGTTCCTTGTTACACTCCCTGAACTTTGTTTCTCCCAGAGGATACTTAAGTCCTCTCAAGCTCTTCAGCAGTGCTAGTTTTGTCCTAGCATGTGCAGTACTGCTGGACCGCTCTTCGGGTTCACAGAGATCGAAGACTTACAGTGTGCAGCAGTTGTTTGGAGACTGTTGGTAGTTCTTATACAGATTGGGGGGAATTTGCAAATGTATCCCACTTGCAGATGCAGTGTGCATCAAGTCATTCTGTTGAAATGCCAAAGCAGTCCACAAAGTAATAAATGCCATCCCATCATGTCAGTCAAGTCACCCCTAAGGTTGAAGCATAGGCAGATGGGAAAGGTTATATTCGTGGCTAGGTTTCAGACCAGTGTCCTAGTTTATTTATTTTATGGGGCCATATTTATAAATTGAGGATGAATTTCCTTGTAAGTGTTTCATGCCTTTAGTTTTGTCGAGTGTGTTTTCAGTAGAATTGAATATTAGGCTATTATTTATGAGATGCATCATTTTCAGGTTTGATATGGAAATGTTTGTTTTTCCTTGGAGGGACACAGGCCTAATCTGGCCCCCCCTTACCATACTTTAATAGGAATGGTTTGTTATAGACCAAATAAAAAACTCTGACCTACCCGCGAAACACAAAGCACAAATCTCTACCCTTTCATGGTTTTGTTTATTGTAAGAAGCTACTTTATACTATGTATCAAAATGCCACAGGGTAGAACTTCCTAATTTGCGATTCGCGGGTGGGTCAAAGTTTTGATTTGGACTAGCCCTTAGTCTTGGAAAAACAGCAATAGGGAATGTAGGCCAAATAACCATTTAAATTATATGAAACGACAAGCGCAATTATTTCTATTCATATACTTCTTCCCGCATCTTCCTTTTGTGGCAACAAGTAGAGGAAATAATTTCCGAAAGGCTTCATATAACAAACTGCTGTTATCGACTGGAGAGGAAAGGCAAACCATTATCTTCAATCTTAGATGAAGCCCAAAATGGCTTAGGAAATGTTTGTTTTCCCCTTCCTGTTGATTCTAAAACTTCAAGCTTGGTCTGCTCCAATGCGTCAAACAGTGTTATTCACATGGCCTGTCTCTTATCAGGAAGCTTAGAAATGGGCCTCTGTAAGGGCTCTTAAGCAAACTCTGATTGTGTCTTCACTGACCCAAAACAAGTCACATAGCCCAGTTGTGCCTGTCCCTGTATTGCACTGGCCTCTGTAGATAGATATGCACCCTGACATTTAAAATGTAAACTTATGTAATGTGTGTATATGTTATTTAAATATACATATTTTTATGGCTGGACATACATGGAATATTTTTCAGAGCAAACCTCCAAGGACAAATGAGAGCATAGCCCAAAACATCCACAAATCTGAAATGATTTATTATCAAAAACTTTTCACCTGACATTACTTTCCAAGGTTATAGATTTCAAAAGTAAGTAAATCCACAATGTTTGACCACAGAAGAAATAGGTCACATTTTCAGGATTCAACTAAAGTGTTGATTCTGAAGACTGATTTGATCTGATTTTTAAATGATGTATCCCTTTATGTAATACAACTGAAAACATTTAAGAGAAGGAGCACAATCTTAATTCTACCAGACTGATATAATTACAGTGTTATAAACTATGATGTCTCACTTTGGTATTAAGATTACAAATAGAGACAAAAGGTTGCTTAAACTTTTCAAAATATCTATCTTGCTATCCATTTAATCTCCTCATTGATATTGTGTGTGGCTGAATACAAATATAAGCATATATATTTATTCTAATTATCTGCCTGTGATATGCAGGGGATATCTATAGAGTTGGAACTTGACATTCATTCATTTTATTTCCAATGTCTTCTTGACACTTTCTGAAACGGAGTATTACTGGCAGCAGTTATGAAAGCTGGGCATTACTTGAAAAGTGTTTCATATTAAGTCATAATTATGCAGCATGTTTCTCATAATAAACAAAAAATGAATACATCTCAAGAAGAATTTGCTTAGACAACCATATGTTGTACATTCTGTGTTTGATTAAAATCATACCTTGCGCCCTAAGTGGCTTAATCGACACAATCACGTTTTATTTATTTATACATTAGCCCTTAATTAAAAGCTCTTTAACCTGTGGCTAGTAAAATCGACTTTTCCACTACCATATGTTTTGTCAGAATTAAGGTAACGATTGGCTCTAGGGATTATTATGTTACAGGATCGCATCACAGCAAAGTCCCAGGTTCCAAGGGAATTTATCTTTCACTCATTGAAAATGAAGTTATGTCATGTAAGAGCTTTGTTAATTACTGGTTGAAGCCCCAACTAGTCTTCTCATAGGTACTAATTCAACAGCATTGTGTATTTATTTTTGATTTAGATTTTTTTTTAAATTGCTAAAATTGTCCTGAAGTCAAATGAGAATAAAGTAGTATTGACCCATATGAACTAACTATCTGTAAGATCTTCTTTTTGACTTCCTTCAGATAAACCTGTGCACCAGCCAAGAAATGCCTGCATGGTTTTACCTCACACAAGGCCTTTTGCTTGAGGGGTGTTTGATACCTGTAATTGACTAGCTGTTAGAAAGCGATACAGCCTAAGTTTCGTATGGTCTATAAATGTTTGCATTCAAGTTCAGCTATGAAGCTTTGATGCTTCACTCCCCTTACCCTCACAGTGTATTTTGGCATTTATTTCATCCTTAGTGATTTTTTGAGAGAAGATTTTGACTACCAGATTTTGAGATTTTGAGACCAAAGCTATGACTAAATATAGGCAGCAGATTGCCAGAATGATACTTAGTGTTTGCTTGAATGATGGCAGTTGGAGTGCCACTTTTACCTAGTTTGTACTTTGTGTCTAAGGAACAATGTACCTCATGTCGCAACACGTCCTTTAATAATTAGGCTGGACAGAAAATCCACAAATCTTGATGGGATCCATGCAGGTTTTTAAGTGTGACTCCCTGGGCTTTCCAAGGGGGCTGGCAGCAACTGAAGATTACAAACCCCTCATTCACGATTTGTAGATCATGACTCATTCGTACAAGCTACAAATGCAGAGTAGTAGTGTGTGTGTAAATAAATCATGCACTGGCCATATATTGGGCGTGTTTCCCCAGAGGGCACAACACCACACGGCTCAGTGACTTGTTCTCTCTGTCCACTGTTCTCTCTGAGAAAAATGCATTCGACCCAGGGTCTGCCCCCACGAATGTCTCCCCTCCAATAACACATAAGCCCAGGTCATTGTAATGGCTAACACAACAAATCATCTTGGGTATCTACATATTTTTTCTTTTTTTTTTGGGGGGGGGATAAAACTGCTGTTTTTCTTTCATTCTTTCAATTAAAAATATATTTTTAAACGTTATGTCTAAGTATATATAGGCCTACTTTTTGCATTCTTTTGAAATATGATTTAGCTGATTGCAAAAGTGCTAAAATGCAGGGGGGTGGATAAGGTAGCAGCACCCTTGGACAATCTTGTGATTGACTGGTGGGAAATCAGAGATTTCTGTTCAGCACAAGTTTATTTTTGTCTGTGGATCTATAACAAGCCTAAATGTTTTAATGGGTACAAGAGACATGTCTTGTGTTCCCCACTGAGCAGAGAGCTTCAGAACTAAACAAGTATGATTCATTTAGTCAATTAATATTTTCAATGCAGGATATCATGAAAAAATGTGCTGTAAGGAATTGTACTGCATGATCACTGTAGCATTCTTTAAGCAAGTTATGAGAATGTGATTTTGATGTTTTTATTGTGCTCTACAGGCCTATACCATTCATCAATTTTTTTTAACCGTCTCCAATTCACAGTTTATTTGTTTTTTGTTTGCCAAATCACGGCTGCTAACAATCATAATGTCATAAAAATAAAAATCACATATCGAAGGTTGTAAACATGTTTTTGAAAGTATACACATTTTTTGTATTTGTATTTACAACTCTACCCATTTTGAAATCTGAATGCTGTTCTGTGGCTGAAACATTTGCACATTACTAGAGCTATATTGTAACTTTGTATAAGTTTTGTAACACTATGAAGTCCAAGTGTGGCATGTTGCACAGACCATGTTGAAGGAAGGGAGTCCATACTATATGTTTTTAGTAAAATAGGAATTACTACAACATCAATGTAAATGTAATCGTGACTTACCAAAGTAAGTAAACATTATTGGATTTTAATTTAGCAATGCTGCAATCTTTGCAATTCTATTTTTAATGATATAATGAATTGTTGATTCTTGTGTTGATCAGAATTCATTCAAAATGCACATGCTCCTGTTCTCCAGAAATAGTTATCATTAAGTAATAAAAAGTAATTCCCAGTGTAGCTGAATCACATAATAAGAAACACTGCAGTACTAGAGTACATTAGGCATTAGAGACTCTATGGATGGTTTCTTCCGATGGAGTCTGGTCAGGACAGTACACAATTAAGGCCTGCTTTTCGAAAGCTGGTAAAGGATTTACTAATAATTAGGGGCAGTACATGTGTAATAAAGTTACTGTAGCATAATCACAGTTTATCTACTTGGGCAGAGTGGTTCGATCCCATCTCCCTCCTATCCCCCCAACCATATGTGATCTTATTCTGAAAAACTGCAAAATGTTATACATTGAATTAAAACTGCAGGTCTCCATCATGAATAACAAAATGTGAAAAGCATTGTCTTTAGGAGGCAGTAAATCAACCTAGCTGACTTGGTTACAGTTCTGCTCATAGTACAGTGTGCAGGACTGTCAGTTTGCATTGATCCATTTCTCAGTGTTTTTTTCAGTCTTTGTAGTATTAAAGTCACAGAAAAGCAGAACATGACCAGGAGGAAGGCAAGGGTCCCACACTATGATTCACCATTATTGTTGAAAAGGGATGCAGAGTTTGTTTTTTTATTTAGTTTTTTAAAACATTGTTGCCACCATATGTTCTGTTCCCTAAAGCCACAGAACAGAGGCTGACTTTCAGAAGAAGAAAGCTGTCTAATCAGGATTAAAGTGCACACTAAGTGCAATTTGTCTTTGGGGGATTTTAGGGTCGAGGAGAAGTGCTTTGCTTTGATGTTTCTAATGTTCTCATTTAAATATAATCCTTTGTTTGTAAGTACTAGGCAAGTCCTTATTTTTATAGATAACAACCCAAGAAACAGACCTGCACATTGACAATTAAGTGTCCCAAACAAAAGTCTTTTCAAATCAAGGGTTTGTTAAAACATGGTTGAAAAAATAGTGAAAGAAGTGCAGATGTTTCAGTCAACTATTGGCCATAGTCAGTAAATGTAATGTGATGGACCTGTGGGTTCACATGGAGTTCCTTAAACTGTTAAAAAAGGTATCAGGGACAGTTTGCTAGCAATTGCTTGGCAGATCTGTATTCTAGCCAATTATGTATGACACACATTGTTATTTTGATTTGGTATATAAAAAGTCATCATATTCAGCTCTCTTAACTCAATCACAAAAATGTATGGTGGATATTTTATTTCATTTTAAGGAATGCATATAATTTAATACCAGTTTAGCTACTTCTGTTATATATTTCATATGGAAGGTCTCAGAAGTCTCCAAAGAACAGCAAATTGTGCACCAGGACACTAAATTAAAAAAAAAAGAAAAAAAAAAGTTATTCACCTTTATTGATGAGCTTTGAAATGCAGTATGCTTGTACCTAATCATAATCATGTTGGTGCTTGTAGAATTAATCAGTGGAGTGGGGTCAGTTTTACACAGTCCTGTCTTATTTATCTCCAGCTAGCTGGGATCTTATCTGTAATTCTTAATCGGTGTTCAACCAAATCTGAAAATATTTAATTGATAAGTAGTTTAACAACACATTTACTTAACTAAGTGAATCACTGAGTTTCAAATAAAGGTGGTGAAACATGTTAGCTGTATATGGAGTGCATTTATCTTAAAATAAATGGAAAAAGCTGTATTTTCAAACGGTATAATTTAAATAATTACTGTGAGTTGTGTTGTTTCAAAAACTAAAAGTCATCATACTGTATTCTTGATATAGACATCGAATCAACGAAAATGTAGTGTAGTGTGTAATCAACCAATATTATGAAAACAATGATAAGATTCTTATCCTGGATATGATTGAGTTGTAAAACAGTAATAATACAAACATTACCGATAGGCGTACTTTAGACGTAGTTTATCTTATTTTACTTGGCTTGTTCTTAACATGTGCTTATCAATACTTTCAAAGTAACTTACAGTATTTACAGTTATTAATATGAATAAATAAACATAAAATGGGAAATAAAACAAACACATGAGTTATTTACAGGGGTCAGAATAAAATCAGATTGGTTTATGCCGGGACACAATGATCGCGTTCTTGTAGCTCAGATTTGCGCAGTTCTGCGCAGATTTGCAGATTCCCACCGATCCCATTGGTGTAGCCGCGCAACCCCGCGCAGAACTGCGTAAATCTGCGCTACTCGAACGCGACCGGCGAGTTGGACAGGCGGAGTCAGACAAGGGGCTGTGCTGGAGATTAGCTTTCAAAACTCCCTGGGTGGAGCTCCAAGATGCAGAAAAGTCCGACTGGAGTTAGCTCGCCTGCTTTACAACACACGCGTAGTTTGTATGTATTTGAATGTGTGTATGTGTGTGTGTGTGAATGTTAGTACCGTGACACAAAGTGCCAGAGGAAAACACGTTTGGCTTCTTTTCTCAGCACTATGTTGCCCTGTCAGGTTTAACTGGCCGTCCGGTACAGACTAAGGATAGTCTTGTCGGTCTTTAAATAATAAAGGACACATGGCATTTTTTAAGTGACCTCTGAACAAAGGATTGTCCGTGGATTTGTGTGATTTCTTTTTTTCTTCTTCTTCTTTTAACACTTTGAAGATTGTTAACTGGGAATACATGGAATCGGAGACGTAACCAAAAACTCCACTCATGCCTTAGCTAGTTAAGTGCATCATTATAACACATGGTTTGTCCAGCCGTTTCCAACACTGTGATCGTTGGATTAAGTGACCAAGAAGCATGGATAATTTATTTTCTGAGGTGAGTTGCATGTTTGCGGTGTAATCGGGCAAATTGTGTTTGCTTATTTTGTGCACTTTGTATAGCCAAAGTGAGCGGCTACGTTAGTTTATTATATGGGATTAATACATACATATTGCTAAATGAATCACAGTAACCTAGCAGACTTATTAAAATGGGATGCATTAATTTGTAATTATTACTGCCATGAACAAGTTGTATTATTATTACTACTACTACTATTACTACTATAATAATAATAATACAACCCCTGTAGTAGTAGTAGTAGTAGTAGTAGTTATTACTAGTAGTAGAATTGTCAAGTTCATTGGAGAAATCCCTTTTTTTAATGTACTCTGTGTTTTGTTATTTAACTGGCATTGGCCATACGTTGCACTACACAATGCAGTGTTGAACTGACTGGACAGATTTTGTGAGAGGTCGGATGATTGGAGAAGCAGACTGAATCTCTCTGGGGCTGAAGGTACAACACACCGATGCAAGTACAAACTGTGGAAGTCTGCCCAAGTGCTCAGGGCAGGGGGTGGGGGAGGTCGGTATTTCCTTAAAAGCTCCCCCAATCCCCATTCTCCCGTATGTGCTTTGTAAATTTGACACTGGTGTAAATATAGCACAAACAGCAGGTCAAGTAATATTCAGCGATGTCTCTGATAAAGTGGCATAACTATTAGACAATACATCCATTCACTGTCATTTTAGAGACTGCGCCAGTATTGAAGATGGGTAGAACAAAACAACTGGGATGTCATCATACTTTGACAATAACTTACGCAGACGTTTTCACTCACAAAAGTGTGTGAGCTTAGTCATCGCTTTCTTGTGCTCTTACCTGAGGAAGTGTCACACACACACCCTGCAACCAACCTCAGTCCTGAAAGTGTTGAGTGCTTTATCATCAGTCGGACTTGCCCCTGTTATGTATTATTAATGTTTGCTGAAGGTATGGATGATGGCAAAGTAACGTGTTGCTTTTTTTACCTGTCTTGAGAGTAAGGGTAAAAAACTTGTGTGAATGCAAGACCTGGGTGACACTTAACACCTCCCAACACCAAGACACACATACACATACACTGCTTTCTATTAGTACTACTCAGTACAGAAGTGTACCCCTCCACAAGAATTAAAAAAAAAAACAGCTGACAGATTCCTTTGCCAATGCTGCAAGCCATCTCACAATAGTCTCAGATATCACCCAGCTTCCTATGGTTCTGGTAATCTTTCTCTAAACAAAGAGTCAGTCTTTTGGGGGGGGGGGGGCAGCTTAAAGGGACTTTCTCCCAAAGTGAATTTCTAAATGTTAATATATTTTGCTATGTGTACTTGAAGAAATGGAGAGCGTGAAATTAAGTGAACTGTGGTGTTTGTCTGAGTGTGTGTGTAGCAGTTCATATTTAACACTTCTAAAGTGTTGAAGTATACAAACAAAGCTGAACAAATCATAAAGTAAACCTTTTCTTATAGGCTTGTGGATCCTGAGTTGTTCCTTGGATGTTTTCATGGACAGCTTTGCAGTGAAGCTTTTTTAATGATGATAATGATTATTATTTTGAATATTATTGAATATTATTACTTTACCTCAAACACCTTTTGTTAATACCCCACTCAACCATGTCGTTTCCTATTCTTCAGCTTTACCTTCTCTTCTCCGTTAAACAGGTTGTTATCTTTCAGTTCTCCTTACCGCATTGTCTGTATTTATTTAAATTGCAGGTTTGTGCACAGCCATTGGTGCCTTCAAGGTGAAACACCAGCCTGCTATCCTATCTCAGCATGTCAGGAAGTGAATAACTATTGGTGTTGATTAGAAATGATTACTCGTCTCTTTGGTTACATATTAATTGATTTGCTTAAAGAATGGGCTGGACTTTGTGTGTTTCAACTGGCTTCAGTACAAACTGTTGAATCAATGTGTGCAGTTTGTCAAGAGAGAGTTAACAAGGATCTGTCTCTCCTCCCCTCTTCTCTTCAGTTGTGAAAACAGGAGCACACTTCTCAAAAAAATAAAGTGGAAAAGTACAGATTCCCCAAACTTCCATAAACCCAAAGATATTTTGTATATTGTTTTGTCTTGACAACTTCCCTCCCAGACTGCATTTTTTATTTGTTTTAATTAGTTATCAGATAGTTTTAATGTTTACAGGTAGTGCTGGTTAGATAAATAAACACTCATTGGAGGAACAGGACTCCTAAAGCCTTAAAGAACTAATAAACATATGAGGCTCCTGTGTAACGCTGTGAATGCAGGACTCTGTGGGGGTGTCTACTTTCTTGAACTCTTGAGCGGCAGTGGTAGGCTACACCCTGAGCTGGACAAGCCACTGTTGCCAAAACCTACACAAGCATGAGAAATCAGCAGTGTTACTTGCTTCATTAGATCATTTAGCGGCACAATTTTTTGAAAGTTAGTTTATTTGCAGTTTCTCTCCACAAAGTCAATTTGAGGGAGAACTTTTATGCAGTGACCTGAATGGTTGTAAAAATGGTCCTCATTGGCCAGTTTCACAGACCACAATTAGCACTAGTCTAGGACTACTCTAACTTAGACCCTGTTCACACATGAGATTTAGATAACATGGACTAGTGCTAATTTGAGTCTACGAAACCAGCTTTACATTTTATAGACAGTAAAATGTTTGGGGGGAACATAACTTTGTGACAGTTGCAAATCTAAGTAGCAGTCAGTTTGGAAAATAATCTCTGTTGAAGAGTGTATTAATCTGTAATGAATGTGTACATTCAAATAGTAATTGGGTTTCTTTAGTCCACAAACTGCAGTTTTATGTTCTATCAGAAAGTTAAATTGAAGAGCACAAACCAGATATGACTTGTACATTTGCTTCCATTCCACAAACAATACACTATGGGGCATTGCATTCTTCCCAAAGGCAGCAATACATATGGTTTTATAGGTCTGATATATCACCAACACCTAGACAACATTTAACCAGTTTTACTGGTTATGGTTGGAATTCTGTAGTTGAGAGCTCTGGTGGAAAGAAAACTGAGACACCACAGGCCTGATCTGTTTGAAGTGTTCGTAACCAGTTCTTGACAGCTACAGCTATTTGTTTTTTCTCAGTTTCTTCAGCTGAGTTCCCAGTTGCCTTCCTATTGAACTAAACTAATAATTGGCTCAACCAGGCTCGTTTGTTTTCAGTTATTTAGATGTTGGTAGGTGAAAATAATTGAGAAGACGTGTTAAAGACAAGCATGAGTCTATTTGAGGGTTTAATTGAGTAATTACAAACACAGTTGGAACAAGAAACAGTCAACTTTCCTGCCCAGACCAGGATTTAGAACATTCCTGGTCTGCAGCCTTCTTAGAGTTGTCTTTGTTTTCAGAGCACTCTGAAGAGAGGTTTTGTGCAAACACACATTCTGTATTTTCACAGCTTTTCTGCTCTGTGGAAAAATGCATTGCTTCTTCAAAGTGGCTTCACTTAATACTCTGTGAAAACCAGACATTTTGGACTTTGGCCAGCGCAATAATAAATTAATCTAGAGCTTACCCCCCATACTAAATAAATGGCCTTGTAAAGTACTACCACTGTGACAGAATCATTCAAACACTGTGTTACATTTTCATAAAACGTGAACTGAGATGTATACTTTTAAGAGATGATTAAATCATAGCTGTTTACATACAGATAGTCTGTGTATATAGCACTTGACTTATGGATTGTGAACAGAATTAGTCTAAATTGTAAGGTTCTTTGTGATATAAGACACAGTTGGAGCTGATGGGTATCTTCACTTAATGTTTTTTAAATAAATTTAAAACATTTTAACATTTAACCTATTATGGTCCTGCATGTCAAAGTAAAAATAATCGCTCACAATGTTTAGAAAAACTTGCAAGATATACAACTATATAACTGCATTAAATGTGAATTCCTTACACTTTTCATCTTTCTAATAAACTTTCATCAATACATGTTCTGTGATGTTCTCCTATGTATGGAGCAGTAATGTTTGTTTTTTCATTGAAGGACACTTTAAACAGGTTTTAAAAGTGAGCTCCTTGCATATTATTTATAGTGTCGGTATAGCAGAAGGTTCAAGAAACTGTTGTATGTAAGCAGATAAAAAAAAAAAAAAATACTTTAAACCTATAGACCGTTTTTATCCCCACTTTTCAAATCACTTTCTTCCTCTTCCTGTTACTAGCATTCCATATATCTTTTGCAAGCTTGTTAACCTGTCTCGTACTGGCTTTTTTTCCCAGTTACTGCTAGACATATTTTTTTAGTTTTTTAGTAGGGGGATTTTCATAATCCTTTTCAAATGAAACACAGATGATTTTATATCCATGACAATAACAGGAGCAAAACAATTAAAAATGTCTGTCATTACATATTTTATTTTCTTGTGTTCTAGTTGGAAACATTAAATTGTAGTATGAGAGAGAACTTGCATTATAGTATATAGCTGTGTTTTTTCTACCTTAATATTAAAAAGCACATTTTACTCAGTGTCACTGGTGTAGTGCCTCACCTAAATTACAGGCAATCACAAACACTCAAGTGGCCAAGAATGCCTCTTTCTATTGATCCACGATTATAATGGGATGTTCCAAAAGAGGAGGATTTGGAAGGGAGAATCCTGCAGCCAATTACAAAAGACCTACTGATGTGCATAAATTCCTCAAAGTATAATTTATTTTTCTCAGGGGACCTCTGGGAACAAGAGTGATGACAGAATGGTAGAGCCTCCAAAAACAAACAAGCAAGAAAACAAAACACTCACACATTTCTTTTGGTATTGATTGTCAAAATCTGCCCTTAGATTGAGAGGCATTATTTAGAACCACAAGAATGGCCCATCAGTCATTCCAGAGAGAATGGCTGAGATCTGTTATTGGGTGCTTTTTCAGCTGCTTGATGATGCCAAAGCCTTTACAAAGATACTCATTTAGCATTTTTATGATGTTGAACAGTACTTAACAAAAAAAAAAACACGGATAGCCTGCAAAAATGTAGAGAGAGCTTTCTAGGGACTAGCATTGTGTACGCTGGAGAGTCAGTTAAACATTTTATGAGACTTGCCAGGCAATATTTATGGAAGACAAAATGCTGCTGAACCATTTGTTTGTTTGAATGATCAAAAGCTTTTATAAATACTAATACAGGTACAGGGCATTAAGAGGTCATCTAGAGAATCTGAATTTCAAGCCACAGACTCTTAGTAGGTGCCTACTGTTCACTGGCCAGGGGCTGTGGCGCTTTTGCAATAAACAATGTTAATTTTAACATTCTCAAACTCTGCAGACAGGAACCAGTACACTGTATGAGAATGTACTGCATGCTCCTGTTACTGAACAACAGTTAAGACCCTGAACCTGGTAACTTCAGATGATGAGCGATGGCTCAATTCAGATTCTCTCGGAAGACCCTTAAGAAAGGGTGATACAAAACACGTAATCGCTGCATTCCCTTGTTGTTAATGGTATTCCAGAATCTGATGACTCACTCGTGTTTTAATATTGCAGTCCAGAAAGTAAAACTAAATGGGATATTTGCCACATTTTGGCTGTGCTTTGAACATCCAGCGGAGAGAAGAGTTTGTTGCATCTCTGCATTCCATTGTGTGAGGCCTGAATTAGTTTGAAGTGAAGTCTCTTAGCTTAGTGAAGGTTGTGGCACTCGGCAGAAGTGTTTCAAGATCTGCCACCAAATTTGGAGATTTGGGACTCACAAAAGGAAGCTGCTTTTGAACTAGGCAGGGCTGGGTGGGGCGGTGTTTGAAAGAAAAGCAAAGATAGAGACTGAATCTAATGGACGTTGGATACTGCATAGTTTCACCTGTTTTTCCTCAGGTTTTGCGGCACGGTGCTCTGGGAAAGACCCAAAGCCTCTGCTGGCTCCTTCCTGTAATACACCCGTGAAGACCAAGATGCAGAACTCAGGCTTTGTGTCATCCTGCCAGAAAAGGAGCAGCCGCGTCTTGAATTTCAAACTCCGGTGCACAACTCTTGTACAAAGTGCTTTCAGTAGGCCTGTAGTAATGCTGCAGCACGGCCTCTCCACACAGTGCAGGCACAGCTGGCCAACACATGGCTGGGGCAGCTGAAGGGAACAAGGGAAGAACAAACAAGCTCACATCTGAAAGTAGGTCAGGTAGCCAAGTAAATGGGCAAGGAAAGGAGTGGGAGGAGGGGGGTTGAAGGCTGGATTTGGAGAGCAGAGAGAAGAGTTGGAGCATTCCTTCTTTTTTCCCCCTCTTTTTTTTAACGCACTGATTTGAGTTGTAGGCAAGCTGAAATGCACAGCTGCAGTTATTGGCTGACAAACGTAGCGATGAATGCAAGGTCAGTCATATCCAGACAGTTTATACATGATCCACGTTTTCAGAAGTTCTGAATCTGGTCTGCTTTGCTCAGTGTGAGTGGAGGGATTGCTTCCAGATTAACTGTTACAAATACATTTTTGTTTTTTGCACATAGGCAGGAAAAGCACTGTGTTGCTTTTTAAAGTGAAACTAGAGAACAGGAAGTGAACTGAAGACTGCTGGAGACTTTTTTTTTGATGAACAGTGATATTATGGTGCAGAACTGGTGTCAGCTGGAGAACCCTGGGTTTGCAATGCAGTTGCTGGGGTTGGTGTTACCAGGCTGTGTAAAGTGGAGCTGTGTCTGTCCTCTAGTTGGTACCAGAGCTCAGCAGGCTGTGCTGAGAGAACAGCACTGGTTCACTGGCACCTCTTGTTAGATGCATGTGCTAGTGGGTTGGCTTCTGGTCTCCCACGTCTGTGCTGTGTTAGAGTGACCACTTGGGTTGAGAAGAGAATATTTCCAAAGTGAATCAAAAACAGGAGGTGAAATAAATGCTTTTTCATTAAAAAAAGAAGTAGAAATTATAATGTTGAAGTTCTCTTCAGTTTATATCATACATGTTCATATTTTGTTATGTTCATGTTCATACCTTTTCATTTTCCTTGCTTACTTTCTTTTAAACTGTATCTTCCATATCCAAGAATAAAATAACCACCTGATAGGAATGAGTTGCTTCTGAATGAGAAGAATTTGCACGTAGTAAAATGATAGGTTATCAGAGGAGAGCTGCAACAGGTGTGTGACGTGCCAACAATGGGCATCTGAGCTCTGGGCAGTTCCAGTTTCCTTCTGCTTTATGGTGCTTTTCACCGAGCGTTGACATGTCTTTTTTTCATACGCTTCATTCATGACTGGAATAGTTAGCCAGTATGTCAAATACCAATAAAAACAAAACCGAGAAACAAGGAGACACAAGTCAGAGGCCTTCCAACAAAAAATCCCTGAAATAGCTGCATGATGCTTTTAACTTTGTTTTGTTTTCCCCGTCCCAAATCCACACTCTGAGAATGTCACAGAAAATGAACAGATTGTATAACACATGCATAGATTTTATAGCAGAGGGGTATGGCCTAGATGGTAAATAAAGAAGAGAAGAGAAAACAAATTGAAGGAAGGTACAGGAAGGGGGGAGGGAGCTGTGAGGAGAGATTTTGTTTTCAACACATGAGCCGTGACTCTGTTAATCTGATGAACAGTCTGCCTCTCATCACATACACCATAGGTCTTGACCTGACCAGTACAGTGTGGTGTTATTGTCTGCCAAAGCTTCCTTGGAACTTTGTCTTCGCCTTTTTGTGTGTGTGTCTAGCTGGGTGTGCCTGTGTGTGTACTTCTGTGTTCAGTGTTTTCCCTGCCTTACATTGCTTACCCTCTTGTTTCCTGAGGCCCATCTGTTATGTTCAGAGCCTCAGGGGCCAGCACTCATTTATTAATTTGAGGGAGCACTCACACGGTATCTTGTGATGAATGAATCAGGTATGTTTATATTAACTGGAATAAATGGCTTTGGTTGATAATTTTGAGTGCCAGTAAACAAAACTTTGTGTCAGTGTTTTCCCACTTAATCATAGGCATAATTTACAGGAGGAGTGGGGATTGGTCCTTGTTGGAATTCTCATAATGAATGTCCCCCCTACTTTAGAAAGTAAAGTTGCGCTGTAAATAAATAAATAGGAACGTGCTCCCTAAGTGATAATGCTAAACTACTACATACAATTAAACCTACAGGTTTTTATTAAAGAATGTTGCAGAAGCACCACCAACCAACTTAAAATGCCTGAAGTGAAAGTCACTTATCCCTCTCAATAAGCCCCACAATGCTATAATAGTCCTCTTTGTTGATGCTCTCTACATGTAATGGAGTCACACTATTGGCATGTGATGGCTCAAAATACATCGAGTTTGAAATGTAACATTCTCCCCAATTTGCACTGCAACGTGGCCAATTTGGGAATATGCTCTGTAAGCAAGTCGCAGATTACAGCCTGCAGTTGTGGATGTGTGGACCATAATCTGGCCTAGAGTTCCTCCTTTTTATGATGACTAATTGGTACGAACTAAACCAAGCTTGCCATAAAAAACATTCACAATAAAAGTAACATCACACAGGAGCTTAAACTGAAAAAATATACCAGCAGTTTTTGCTTCCAAACTTTTTTTTCACAGCTTCAAAGCTACAGTTGTTCAAAGGGATACTTAAAAGATATTTCTTCTAAAAACACTGTACTAAATTTTAAAAGAAAACAAAATTGTTCTTATCAAATCCTTGAATTTGGTCACCTTGTATTCTTTCCTTGGATATCACTTCAAATTTCAAGTATAACCGCAACTCGTCAGATGTTTAAGTATGGTTTCTATAGCTCTGTTGACTACAGTGGTGTCTGGAGATTACTTTTAACAAGCTAAGATTTTCAGATGCAAGCATTTGTTTCAAGGTAACAACAATGCATCAACTGTAAAAAATAAGGAACCATGTATTAGGACAGACATAGCTGTCTTTGGAATATGTAAACAAAATTACGTTTTTGGAAAAGGTTTTCTTTCCTGCTTCCGTGAGATGACTAAACTCCAAAATAATTTGGCACTACACTCATCATCATTGTAATAAAACAGATGCAGTGACAGGCAGCCTGCAGTTTTGTGATGAAATTATAACAATAAATACAAATGCATAGGGTGCAAATTTTCTAGCACTCAAAACAGCAGCCACTACACTTAGCATTTTGTTTGCTTTTTGTTATTTATTTGCCATTTAGTTTATAACCATTGTTGTACACACCCATCTTGGATGATAAGTCCAATGTGACTTGTGATTTTATAGTCCAATTGCTTTGAGGCTCTTCCTGGGACTCTAACAATGGAACTCTTGTGGGCCTTTGGTCACTGCAAAAAAGTGAAACAAATGAAAGGATTTTTGATTTGTATGTATTCCCCTCAAAGTCCCTACCTAGATGCAGTAATGACCTGCTGAGATGATACAAGACTGGCTATAACTGTATACTGGAAATAGTGGCTAGGTTTCATGACCAGCAGTGTCTACTCCTCAGTCAAACTGATGTCACACTTACTGCTGACCTTCCTGAGATCTAAAAGCCTGTCGGTCAAGCGATGGTGCACACAGACACCTTGAAACTCTCAAGCTGGGTGTTTGCAGCTCAATAAAGACCTTTTGGCTGAGGTGTGGTGGCTGTTGTTTCCTTGTTCTTCATCAAAGCAGGACATCCTCCAGGATTTACTTAGCAACTGGGCAATTGTTGCAGTGTACTGCAGTTACAGAATTGTAGAAAAGTCTGGACTTTGATGGTTACACTGTTCAAAGTAAAGTATTGCGAATTAAGCTGATTTGCAGTGAGACCGTCATAACTGCTTTTCAGTCCATACATTATATGAACTTGAAGCTTTTTCATTGAAATATAAACAAGTAAATCAAAGGAATCTAAAATGTTTTTCACGGGTTTTCCAGCTTGGGCATCCTGAGAGGTGAACATTGGTGTTGAATAATCGTAGTACAGATTCTCGTGGACATGAATGCATATCACATTTGTGCAGGCAATAGAGTCGCATCTGGAAACGATTTCGTTGGGCACAGCTGTCCAACATTTCTTAACCTTATGGTAATGCAAGTATAATGATGGAAGAGTGTCGTTTCCTTTTTATTTAAAACGAGAGAGAGATATTTGAAGTCTTTAATAATCGATTTATATGTAATTACACACTGGAAGGACTGTCATTGGATTTAATTGGTGCGATTTGGGTCATCCCGGTGTCTAAATTACTTCCTTTACTTATGATTAGAGATGGCTGCACTATTGAATGCCCTTGGGCTGTGTGCGAGTGCCCCTCCAACTTTAAAAAAACGATATGTATAAATAGGCCTATATATTTATAAGGCTTGACAGTTGCAGCCTGGGGGAAACGAAAGACCTGCCCAATGTGACAGCTTCCACATAATCACCATACAATCATATTTATGATCACTTACCTATACTCCAGGAACTCGGTCAGCAGTAATGTAACAATTTTCAGTACTGTATAGGTAGCATCAATGAGCATGCAGTGTCTGAAATAACTTTGGCTTGACATAGAAAATTGGATTGGAGTAATACTGTATCATGTACAGCTACTATGACAGTAGCTTTTTAAATCCCAATTTTTAATCTGAAGTTGTAATGCTAAACGAGTTCATTTTGAAGAAATTGTCTCCTGTTTATAAACTTTTATTTGGCTGAAGCAACACATCTTGATTATAAAATATAGATATAGATTTCAGTGACTGTTCTATCTGCTTTTTAAGTGAAAACGTGAAAACCACTTTTCCTTCAGTGTAAAACTACCTGATTTTATTTGATCAAGATAATTCAGGGATTCTTAGTGCTGGACAGTGTATGTGGGGAAAGGAGGAAGTTCGCCATTGGCTTGAGAAAGTGTTTTTTATTACCAGGGATATTTTTAACGGGTTAGGTTATGACTTTCCTCTTTATATTTTGGCACTTCTCACATTTGATGAGTTACAGCATTCCCACGTATGCACTATAATCTTAAATTGCCACGTATCATTCTGATTAAACCTTCTGTAGAAACTTGACTCGCTTTGTGTCTCTGTTCCAACTGTGTCTTATCTTTTGGTTTAGCACATCCTTTAAACACTCTGCAACAGTGTGGGAAACTAATTTGAGCAGAAATTTGTTTTTGTTATAATGTATGTTTTTAATTGGGGACCTAAATATCCAGATCACTATAGATCTGTAGATGTCCTGGAACAGATATTTTTCATTGAAGTAGAAAGTCTTTAAGAAGTCTTATATGCACTTTAAGAAATGCACCCCCCCTTTTTTCCCCAAGAGGCAGGCAAGTCTGACACCTTTCTGTACCTTCTAATTCAGAATGTTGATTCAGGTTAAATTAGCATGCACTAAGAAGAAGAAGAAATACATTTGCTGGAAGAGAAGTTTCTAAACTACTTCTCACACATGTGTCAACTTGATGGGGCTCTCTTGTGTCTGCAGGTTTGTTTACAAGAGTGCTGCACATCACAACCATTTTGATAAGTGCTTATGAAGAGGTCTCGGGTTACCTCCTGTCCGTGTTGCAGAAAGAATCGAAAATAAGTTCTCAGACACTCAAAACTTCGCAGTTGTGTGTCTGTGGCTTCAGGCAGGTCTGCAAAACAGCCACAGTGAGGAGCAGGGGTAAAGAGAGTGCTGACAGTTCTGTAGGCCTGCTCTGTGTCATTGCCTGAAAACGTGTCTGAAATTAGGCTGTCATCATAAAAAAGTCATAGAAAGGCTGGGGGTGAGGCCTAGTTTTGAAATGTCAGATGTGCTCTTTACGCTCTGCTGTCATTTAATTAAGCTCGCACACGGAGTAATGACAGCAGGCTTTAGTCAATGGTGACAGTGCTGGGAAATAGGTACAGACGGCACGCCTCCGCCAGACCTTGTGAAACAAATCATTTCAACACCGCAACAATAACTTGTTAATACTCGCCCTTACACGTCACTGAAGGTCATATAGGGTGGTTACATTCTCTAAAGTTAAAGGCCATTTAATGATATTTTATTAAGCTTCCCCAGGCTTTGGGGGTTACGAGAAGTTTACTAGGATTGTTTGTCAAGGGCAGTCTATTTCATTTACATTTATTCAAATATTTGCAACGTGTATCTTAACATTTAATTTAATATCTATAGTTTCTCAAAGGCATACTGCTGTATATTATTTAACTTAACTACACTTGCGCCACCATTTCCACCCCCACCCTCCTGAGAAGAAATGTTTTGCCTCCTAACTTAATTATTTTAGATTTACTTTTCTTTTACTTTTCTCTTCTGATAAGGATAGTCATTGTTCAGATTCCACTGTGTTGTTGTTTTCTTGACTTATTTTCACTTTGTATTCTCAGAACAATTCAATTTTCCATGTGAATTTGGTCTTTATTGTACACTGAAGTGCAAATGTTGTTGAATCGTAAACCATGTGAGTACTGGCTATTGTCAAAAGTCCTGCTCTTTTAATTACATGGCAGCATAAGAAATCAGCCTTGTACCTATACACATTACTTCAGGTGGTTCAGTAATGTGTCTTTGAAATTATTATTTTTCAAGTTCATGTCCTGGCTAGTTTCTTTTTTTTTTTTTGAGAAGTCCAATGCAGTTGCCTTGGGGTTTCAGCTCGTGTTCCTGTAGTGTGGGTTGTGGGGGTGGGAGGGAATAGGTTATGTTTGAGCTCTCTGGCAGCTGTTAGAGGCGTGATAAGTGCTGGCACTCCTGTGATATAATGAACCGGGTGAGAAGCGTTTCTCCAGTGGCCAAGGCTAACACCAGTCATTGCTACCTGAATGACATCCTAGCCTGAACTACAGTGGGCAGACACATGGAAAGAGATCTGCCTGTGACTTTTGAAGTTGTTTAACTGCCCAGCAAGTGCAGAACAAAAAGTTTAATTACAGTCTCATTACTTATGCAGTCAATTAGAGAAATTGTGGTGGTTTATATTTATGTGTTTTTTAGGAACCAGTACTGTTTGCTCTATGATGTCCAATTTGGTACAAAAAGTATTTTTGTAAAGTTAGATGCATGCAAAAGATTGTATTGAGGCACTAATGACAGGGCTGGATCTCCTCAGTCCTCTTATTGAACAGCTTCTTCAAGTCAAAGGTTCTCGTCCCTGGTCCCATAGGAGTCTCCTGGTTTTCATTCCAGCCCAAATTGTTAGCTACTTACCTTGAATGATGTCCTCCAGTTTAAAAGCTGAAAACAACTGTCAAGCTTGAAATAAGAGAATTATAAATTAAAAAATAGCTGCAAGCAGCCATCATTGGTGACCTTTCAAGCATGGCAGTAGTAGTAGTACTCAAAAATAACAGAAAATTGGGTGTTTTCAAAAGTATGATAAATGCAAATGGAGTGAGGAAACAAGGGCTTAGGAACTTGGGAAAACTGCTCTACAGGACTGAGGCAGTTTTGAAAAGTGCCACATGATAGGTATTTAGAAAAGGCACTAATTTGCATATGGTTATTAATGGTTAAAGAAAAAAGCAGGGACGTGCTAGTCAGCAGCTTTTATTCTGGGAGACAGTGGTGCTCAGTTCACAAAGAGTATGTCAACATCTCCTTCAACAACATGGTAGAGTGTTCACAGATGGTATCTGGATTTTGGGTTGTAATGTAGCTGGAATATAGTGGCAATTTCATGTTTTCACTTTTACATTGGCATCAGAGAAAGTGATTATTTTTTTTAACCTCCTTTTGTGTTCTTGGTAAATAGGTGGAGTGTTACTTGGGTTAACAATGGAACTGACACATTTGTTACATGACATTCAATGAGTACAATCTTAAAAGTACATTTGCAATCATATTTGTACATCTGCATAGATTGTGTTCCACGACTGGGGCCAGACAGACCGAGATGATGGAGCCAACTCTACTGCTATCAGTGTCATTTTCACGCTACTTACAGATTGCCAGCAGTATGAAGTGGTTCCAGAATAAGATTCTGATCTAATCCAACCATGTTCCAAATGTATGGTCTTTTGTGCATCAGTAGCGATTCAGAGGCACCGTGTTTGCCTTAAATAATGGCAAATTATTTTTGAATGATCTCTGTCAGCACTTTAAATGTGTGTCCCTTTGTTTTAACCCAATAAAATGTTGGAGCTTTAAGCATAATTTTAGGCGATCCAGTATAATAGTGGATGTTAAGCAGCATAAATGATTGCTTTGTCTGTCTTTATCAGCTAGCCTTACTTACTCGGTTCTGAACTGGAGTTGTACCCTTTGGGACTGAAGTGCTGATCAGTACACTATCCAGTTTTGCAGGGCTGTTTTATAATATAAGGACAAAAGGCATTTCCCACTGTCAGTGTGATGTGTACATAGGTGTACATCACTACTCGTTTTCCTTATTGGAGAGGAGTATATGCCATGAAGATGTAGTAAATCATTTATGATAAACAATTGTGGTTTTGTTGTTATATGAGACTGGCCATGTTAAGTGGGCATTGGTGGAGGCTATTACAGATTACATACAGGCGTTGCTTTGAATGGTAGTTATAACCATGTAGCCTGTGCTAACTGCAGCCACGAACAGGAAAGTTATCAATCAAGTTGGAATTAGTGTGTTATGGGGTATCTGGAATTCCTGGGGCAATACAGCTTTCTGTTATCAGGGCTCTGTTACTGATTTCAGTAGGAAAGTCCCTGTTTATTGTTTAAATGTGAAAGTGTAGGTCTTTCTGTGGCTGATCATGAAACTGAAATGCTTCTAATGCTGAAGATGTGATGCTCAGGGTCGGTGTCTGACTCAGGCTTAGCTTGGAAATTGGGTAAAACATCTTTAATACTCCCTGGAAAGATTAGTCATTACAATTATGGGTGTGACAGAAAGATTTAGTTGTTTATTTTTGGTCTAGTAAAAAAACAAATCAGTCAGGTAATAGTCAGAAATCGGCATAATTAAGCTTTTTTTTTATCAGACTCAATTAAAGGCCCAAGGTGTTTTTATACTTCGCAAATCCTGGAACAAGTTTTGGTTTTGGTGAAATTGCAAAACACAAAAAACATTTCCTATTGAGAAATTCTAATAACCATCCAGCTTTTCTGGAATTAATACTACTTAATTTGTACAGTGCCTATACAGTGAATCATGATCTAATTTGATCTAACTTATTTATTTCATATTTAAGTCAGAATCCTGATAAATTCATTTTTCTGTGTGGTTCTTATTGCAGACATGCAAAGATAGTCTGGATTATATTCTTCTATTCTTTTGTCTCTGCCATTGCAGCTCCCAAAAGTGCAACAATTCAAGTTTAGTTCGCGGGCTGTTTCTCCCTTACCAAAGTGCCTGAATGTCTTTCCTGTCTTTACACAGGGTTTCTGTCTGAACCGAGGCCCTATATTCAGACAAAGCACAATAAAATCAGCAGCTTCCTAATCCTAGCTCACCAACATGTCATAGCCACCATGTGTGATTGCACTGACATTTCATTCAATGTTTTTGCTCTGAGGCAGAGGAAGGCCAAAATTAAGCAGTGAAGATTTGTTTAAAGCCCAAGACTCTTTGCAAATTGTTCTTGGCTTTACTCTTGACCTTAGCTTAGGTATACCTTTTTTTGATATTTTATTATTTTAACATCTGTCTTTTTTCCACACAAATTCCACCAAAACCATAGCTCTACAACTTATTTTCTTTTTTCCTTTTTGCAACAATCAAAACTTTGGCACTCTTACTTTTTTGAAATGTACTGTTTTCAGAATACATTTTGGTCTCCACAAGTCATTTCACCCAGAATCTCTTTTGGATTTTTAAAACATTTGATTTCCATGAGAAATCATGAATGATTTCTCTTGCACTGGCTTTGAATACTTGGGAGAAATCATGAAGTTCTACAGTGTATACCATACAATGTTTAATTTAACTATTGGAAGTCGCCAGCCTTCCCTTGTTTTGTCTCTAAATTGTACAGTATCCCTTTTGTTACATGTTGCCGCACTTCATTGCTCGCTGCCACGAGTCGTATGAGAAAAGAACTAAAGAGTTCTAATTTAGAATGAATATTAATAATGGCATTCCATCAACCCCTTGAGTTGGTTAGAGATCCTCCGCTCCAAATGAAAGCTTACTAGCTGGAAGACAGTAATTGCAGCTGTGCCCAAAACAACTAGCTGTCCTGTTTAGCTTTTGAAACTGGAAAGTCCTGATTAAATTCAAATGTACCCTTTATATTTTAGAATTATATGCAAATGTATAGTTAGCATTAACATGACGTGGCAAAGCTGGGAGAGTGGTAAGTGAGGGTTCCCAGCTGATAACTAATGTCTGACTTGCCACTTTGCAAGCAAAGCAAAGGAGAGGTATTTCTGAACAGCAAGACTGCAGCACAAATTCGCTGTCACAGAATCGCTGCTTCAGTTCTAGCAGTGTGGGTGCAAAAGACTGTGCACAAGACACTTAGCAGTTTGCCCCTGGAGAACCAAGGCTGAATTTGCATTTTGCTGAAAAGTCTGCACACATTATCACCTGTGTGCGAATGAAGTAGGTTCTAGGTAGGTATACCCCCACCACTCCCCTCCCGCCCCAAAAGAGCATGTCAGTCAGCTTACAATAGCTCAAATCTGTAGACAAAGACAGACAATACAGCAATACAATAGTGGCTTTCATTCCACCTTAGGTGTTAATTACTTAATTGTAGTCATTATTAGGATAAGAATTCAAATCACCTGTTGATTCCAGGTCTTAATCACTAGCTAATTGAAAGCTATCTTTAAACCCTCAGGAATTGCCTGCAATTCTGAAGGACGGCAATGATCTTAACAAGAGGCACTGGTTTAGCTGAGCAGAACCGTTTTGTTTGTCCGTAAACATGCACTCATGAGACTACAGATAACATTCCCAGTTTGGCTAGAACAGTTTTCCCACTGGTGATTATATGATGGCATATCAAAAGACATCAGCAATGTTTGTGCCCAGCACAGACTGACCTGTCTGTAATAATAAACCGGAGGGTTTCCGCTCTCAAGGGAACTTTTTAATTCGCAGTCCAACAGAGTACATCTTGTAGGATAACAAATTAACCAGAAGCTATTGGGATTAAGATAGCATTGCTTATCTGCCAAGATTTCAGTGTCTCCTAGGCTAAGTTGTACAAAAAAATAAGACTAACTATACACAGTGTATTAGCTGTCAGTGGTTCTGTACATGTTTTTCAAGCATAATTATCCAAATGAATCACTCCAAAACTGTCTTTGGTTCATAATAGTTTTAATTTATTTATTTGTCTGTTTGTTTATTTTTTTCTTTCCTCCAAAGGCAGTCGGCTCTCTTCTTTCTCCTCTTGCAAGCTTGATGTGTGAGCTTAGGGGGCAGGGGTACAAAACCACTTAAACATACCATTAGCTATTTTTATATTTTGGAATATGGGGAGGGTGTTGGTTCATCTCCACAGACCACAGGAAAAATAATGGATCACATGTGTGTATTGGAAAGCAGTGTCTGTAGCTGCCTAGACAGTCAAACCATGTTTCAATAAACAAAAAGCCAACGGTTCTTTTTCAGACTAATTTCCTCCACCCACAGATAACCCCTCCCCCCTTTGCCTGTCACATGAGGGACTCCAGGCTAGATGAGGCATGGGCTCCTCACTGTTTACTGACCCAGCATTCTTTAAAATGATAGAAAATGTGAAACACAGAGCATCCCTTTTTGAAAACTGCTCAGTTGGCCGAAAAGGTTTTGTCGTTATGAAACCAGTCCTCTAAAATCATTTAAATAAATAAATGAAGCAGACAATGAGCAGGAAGGCACACCTGTCCTCTTGAGGGCCGTTGCTTACCTACCTCACAGGGGTAATATTTAAAATGCAAACGACTTTTGTTTCTGCATGTACTCTGGTTGGTGCGTGTTGTCAGCTGGCCCAGGTTCAAGGTCAATATACAGTTGGTTCACTTCCTCTACTGGTATCAAATACTACACTTTGATCCTTCACAGATTGTTTTAACAACTGGGCTGTTTGTAATCTCTAGTGCTAGTTAAATTATTATTATTATTATTATTATTTTTACGCTGAAGTGATATTTTAAAAGATATCTGTAGTTCAGCACCAAGATATGAAAAAATGGTCTTTAGTGACAGAGTAACTGATTGTAACTTCAGTTGACAAGGGTAAACAGTAATAGTTCAGTACCATTTTTCAGTATGTAAACAGCTGACAACAAATAGACAGTAAATCCAGTTCAGATGTATTTTTGTTTTCACATCCAATGGGCAAAACCAGGCACAGCTATTGAGCGCGTGATCCTGCATCATCGGCGTTGCCTCACAACACTGAATGAAAGCAGTGGTGTTACTGTGCAGGGGGACACATTAACATTGCTCAATCTGGTAATCATTAAACCAATTAGTCACCCGAGTAAAAGAGTACACTATCAGCGAATACACTGGATACACAGTAAGTTTGAAATTAAGTTCGGTGTTTAGGTTCAAGGTTGTACAGGTGCATTTTATTTATGGTTAAACATAAGCCAGGCTTTGTCTTGTTCTGTGGGTAATCTAGTGCAATACAGGATTATTTTCTCCCCTTTCTATTAAGACCATGAAGAAACTTTAGTGTACCTTTTTGAAGGGTAAAATAAACCCAAGCTTATCCTTTTAAGTGGTGTGTAGGGGTCTATTGACTCCAAGTGACTTCAGCAACACAAAAGGAAAGGGAAAAACAAAATGATAAGACTTGAAAGACACTAAGTAGGCTAAAGGTATAAAAGCAATAGACAAAAATATTTGTAGCAGCCATGGATTTCACTACACTATAACACTTCAGGCCTAAAACATTGTGAAATTTACAGTATATTGTATATTTACTGAAAAACTTTTATAGCATGATATTGCATCACTGTATTGGATGATTTTTTTTAAGGTTAAAATTGTATTTTTAATTAAACGTCTCCACACGCACACACACATACACACACAGCCCTGCCCAGAACTGGAAACCAAACCGGTGAATTTAAAATGTGTATTTTTATGAGACTGAGCTCTTTAGAGTGGTGTGACAAAGGTTTAATGCCATTTATTCAGAAGATGTCTCTTTCTCTTTCTCTTTTAAGGAACACAGAGTACTTCAGTAAACACACCCAGGAGTGCTGTATGTGCTTGTGGTGTCCATCTCTGTGTGATGCAGTTCAAATATAGATGCTGCTTTCCATAGCTATTTATTAGCACAGCAACAAGTTATACCCTTGTGTTAAGGTTCTCAAAGTGAAGATGTTCTTTTCAAAGTGTGCTTTAGGACGATGGAGATGAAGTCTGGAAGCAGTTACTTGCCCAAACAGGTGAAGGGAAGTATAAATATCTTCGTAATTGACAGGCAGGAAGTTATTTTTTGACAAGGGGTGGAAAGGGAAATTTATTATAGGATGGAGAGAGCTCCCATCTGGATGTATCCTGTAGCTAGTGGTTACTGTCTGCTGTGTGGGTTATGATAAATTGATGGCCCGATTCATTTGCTTACGTACATGGACTCCTATTTAAATTGCAGATAGGGATACAAGTAATCTACTTCATCATTCTTATTTGGGGCCTACATTTTAGTAGTGAGTGAAACCAGTTCACTTCCAATTGGGAAGCACACAGGAATGCATTGGGATTAAAGGCTCTATATAAATGCAACATATCATTATTTGCAGTCCCACGCTCCATTCTGACAGAATAAAGTATTTGCTCTGTAATGGTTGCCTTCATTTTTTTATTAACCCACCTCATTCTCATTGGTATTCTTATCACATTTTATTGTTTAAACACCAACTACTCGTTACTGTAACTACCTGCCAAACACTCTCCCGGCAAATTGCACAGCAAGCAAGTTTTATCACAAGATTGACACACACGGATCTGTTTTGTGCAAGAGAGCAAACAGAAGAAATAGCATGTTTTGTATGCCAGTGTACGTTTGTTTTAAAGCAAAACCATTGCACTTGTTTCACTGGGTCAGTGTCAGTTAATGCTGGCCTATCTTTCTCAAGAGTAAACTTACCTGTTTACCCGCCTGTGCTGTATTCTCCATGTCACATGCACCTCATTCAAAAGAGTCCTAAAATCTGTGAAACCTTATGAGGTTGAGCTTAAGCATTTTTTTGACTACTATGATATTTTCCCATTGATTGGTGCAGTAGTTGAATTGGGGAGGATCCTGTTGAATGACAATCAGAGCCATACAGATGGGTGTCATGTTCATCAATGTAGCAGCTGCCTGTTAATATGTGAATCAGCAGTGGGGTTTTGCAGGTGTGTGTGTGTGTCTGCCTGGCTTGCCTTCCTTCTTCAGTCTGCCAGAGGCCAACGCTGTTTGAGTTTGCAGGACAATAGAGGCTGTGTGCGCGTATGAGGGCTATTATCTGTTGGGGGGGAGACTCACTGACACACATCGACTGCAGAGAGAGAGAGAAAGGGAGAGACAGAGAGGCAGTCTCTTCATATCCTCAATGGCAGAGCACAAAGGATGTTGTTTCATGGCGTATGCCTGCAAGCCACAGCACCACTTCGGTTGTGGCTCTCTGATCAGTCAGTCTCAGAAGTGACTTCACTCGGTGGTAAATTAGCCTGACAACAAGACGCCTGACTGTGATTTTTGTTCTTCTTTTTTCTGTGAAATGCTGAGCACTCAGATGACCTATAACAGCTCAGTTTAGCCTCTAGTATTCATGCTGGTAGGCCTGTGAATTTAGAGCATTAGTTTTGATCTTAAGTTAGATCTTTTTGGATAATCTTTTTGGATAATATATATTTTCATATATTTAGAATACAATATTAACATAGAAATATATGATTATATGGGATGGTTTGTAATTGAATTATTTTTGGGCAATCACTTTGCTGTGCTTTTCCGTATTCATTTAAATAGAGTGACCCCAGTTTTCCACACAGTGAATGGATGGATTGTCTGAACATTAAGTAAAAAATCCTCTTTGTACTACTGCTTACCAGCATTAGGCAAATTGGTGTCAAGATGTGGTTTTCCACATTTTCACGTGGAGCCGCCTTGTGGAGCCGCCTCGTGGAGCCACATACAACTGTTTTAAGGAAAGTCCATTTGTCAAAGTTGTTATTGCCAACTAAGGAGCAAACTACTTAACAGTTTTAAATGTGTTTGTGCTGCTGTAGGCCTTGGGCGGTTGACTGGGGACTGAGCACTGCCACACTAATCTTCTAGTTAAAATCCATACCTGTGTCAATCGCTGTATAATTACTTCTCTTCTACAATAAAACAATGATATTTAATCTGTAAATATGTGCATGTCAGAGTACTATGAAACTATGTACTCTACTATGCACTATGAAAACTGCTATGCATGGCAACCCAAGAGGGAGACTGACAGAACAGTAGCAGTTTAGAGACATGATATGACTCTGTGGGTTTACTCTTGTCACCTACACGTACAGCTACACTGTGCATCCTTTAGTGTCTATTGCCTCACCCCCCTCGATCTTAATAACATGTTAGCGTCCGTGGCCACATTGACGCTTTCTTCATCTTCTTGTTCTTGTTCTTCTTCTTCTTCTTCTTCTTCTTCTTCTTCCCGAATTGCCTATGGGAATTGAATTCCTTTGGAAGATCCAGACCATATCAAAGCTTTGATTCAGGTGCCAGTTAAACCAGGGTACTTCACGGTGGGGTTTGTGTGAGGAAAAAGGAAGTTTTGATGAAGTCTTGTCCAAAAGACACGTTAGGATAGTAAGGTATGACCTTATGTATCTTCCCTAACTCGTATCACTTCCCATAGTGCTTATCGTCACTTGTTTAGGCTTGATTGTTTCATGCAGAGTTTGTGTGGTAGTCGGACAATCAGGGCTCTATGTCATTGACACCTGGATACCTCAGGAATCACTTGTTTCTTTCAGTCCAGGGTTTCTTCACTTTGAAAGGACTAAGTCAGTAGAAATGTCAAAGGTCATTTCCCCAGTGAGTTCAGAGGTTGTGAGTCTGACCAATCAATTTGCAAAGGACAGCACTGCTGCTTCATAAGCTTTTTACATTAGGGGGCCCGTGATGCAAATGGAGCAAATCAATTAGCAGTCTGTTATTACTCGTCAGGCAGAAACACATCTGGCTTTGCATTTAAAAAACTATATTGGGGCGCAAGCAAGACTGGACTATTTTAGTAACATTCCTACAGGATTTCAAAGGGATGAGCTAGCTTCATTCAACATGAGCAAAAAGTGCCTCAAAAAAATAAAAACTTCAGACAGGAATGAATGATACTAAAGTAAATAGTGTTGTCCAGGGGAGCAGAAAAATGTATGATAGTTATAGAAAACTCAGCCTGTAGGCCTTTTTTTTTTTTTTCACCTCACGTTTTTAATTGGTTTGAGCCACAAACTTTATAGGCACTCTGGGGGCCTGGATTACATCAAACATGGACCCAGTCTCCAGTGTAATCTGTAGATGAGTGTAGCCTCTGGCAAATAGACTTTCTTTGAGCTTCATATATGGATTCTGCATTTGGCGTGTGCCTCTATATTTTAACATTAACTGAGCGTGTGTTTACCCTCCCTTCTGTCCTCAGTGTGTATTGTGACTCTTGGGTTTGTGTTTTATCGAAATTCTAAAATGAAATCTTACTAAAATATGTCCTTCTTGGCTTCTTTTAGCCTAAGAAGGCCTACTTTACTACTTAAACTTTCTAAGTTTAAATCGTATTTCTGCAAAGTAAAACCACAGTTGAGATGTCTTGGGTGTCACATAATCGGACTCCGACACAAATGGTCATGTTCTGTAGCTTGACAAAGCCACACATTTAAACTTCTCTTCATAATATTTCATTAAAAAAATATATAATATCTCGATAAAGTAACATGTGCAGGCAATGATTAAATACAACAACTACACCGTTAAATATAGGAACATTAAACAAATTAAGACTATTGATTGCATATTCTGGATTTAGTGGTGTTATTTAAATTAGTTTACATATTTGTAAACTGGAGTTTCTTCAGATGATGCAATAAATCCAAGCTCTGAGTATTAATATGCTGAACAGACATTTTATTTCTGGTTGAAAACACAGAAACAAGCAAAGAAACAGATTAATGTGTCTAAGAATGAGTAGAGTTTGATATACTGGGGGACTACAAGCTTCTTTATATTGTTCATTAGCTTCTGCAACTACAACACATCAATAATATCAGAAGACGGTGAATGGAAGATGCTGAACTCTTTCCTGTGTCTTTGTGTTTCCAGGGAACCAGAGTGTGGCTGCGAGAGGATGGTCAGCACCTGCCCAGCACTGTTTCCTCATGCTCAGGGGGAGTGGTGGTGTTTACCACTGACTATGGACAGGTAAGTCTGCTATTTACACTCGCCTGCAGTACCTAACCTGAAAAAATGAAAAACGGAAATCCAACAAATCTTACTTTGTTTACCCGCCCTGTGAAGTGGCATGATGGTAGAGGCAGTGTCCTGATCCCATTTCCAGTCACCAGTGGAAGAATTGCATATCTGCCTTGTCTTCCTCTAAGTCATTTAAGTGTTAATTCTGGCCAGTGGAGAATGAGAGGATGAGAATCGGCAGCCTTGTCCAAATTGAGTGTAATAAAGGAGGAGCAATATGCCAGTTCTAAATTTACTCTACAAATTGGCAATCTGTAGTCAGCACTCTGTTTTTGATTTCCCTTTGGACACACACAATATGACTGCACAGTACCAATTGCAATAACATTGAATGTTTATATTGTTTTTTAATTTATTGACACTAAACATGTATCAACTGAAACAATGACCAACGAGTAACAAATGGAATAGTGTATTTGAAATCTCTGAAACGGGAGTTATTTTTATTCTGGCGTGAATACTAAACCATAAATAAATAACACATGACCTAGTTTCCATTTTATAAGTGCGCTGGACCCTGGCATTTGAGAAATGGTTATAATTGAGCGATGATGTGGCTCTGATTAATGCTTGTATGGCTTGGAAATGTGTACAGAGGGGTGTGTTGTCTTGCTTTACTCCTACAGTGAGGGAAAAAAGTATTTGATCCCCTTCTGATTTTGTATGTTTGCCAACTGACAAAGAAATGATCAGTCTATAATTTTAATGGTAGGTGTATTTTAACAGTGAGAGACAGAATAACAACAAAAAAATCCAGAAAAACGCATTTCAAAAAAGTTATAAACTGATTTGCATGTTAATGAGTGAAATAAGTATTTGACCCCTTCGACTTAGTACTTGGTGGCAAAACCCTTGTTGGCAATCACAGAGGTCAGACGTTTCTTGTAGTTGGCCACCAGGTTTGCACACATCTCAGGAGGGATTTTGTCCCACTCCTCTTTGCAGATCCTCTCCAAGTCATTAAGGTTTCGAGACTGACGTTTGGCAACTCGAACCTTCAGCTCCCTCCACAGATTTTCTATGGGATTAAGGTCTGGAGACTGGCTAGGCCACTCCAGGACCTTAATGTGCTTCTTCTTGAGCCACTCCTTTGTTGCCTTGGCTGTGTGTTTTGGGTCATTGTCATGCTGGAATATCCATCCACTACCCATTTTCAATGCCCTGGCTGAGGGAAGGAGGTTCTCACCCAAGAGTTGACGGTACATGGCCCCGTCCATCGTCCCTTTGATGCGGTGCAGTTGTCCTGTCCCCTTAGCAGAAAAACACCCCCAAAGCATAATGTTTCCACCTCCATGTTTGACGGTGGGGATGGTGTTCTTGGGGTCATTCCTCCTCCTCCAAACACGGCGAGTTGAGTTGATGCCAAAGAGCTCGATTTTGGTCTCATCTGACCACAACACTTTCACCCAGTTCTCCTCTGAATCATTCAGATGTTCATTGGCAAACTTCAGATGGGCCTGTACATGTGCTTTCTTGAGCAGGGGGACCTTGCGGGCGCTGCAGGATTTCAGTCCTTCACAGCGTAGTGTGTTACCAATTGTTTTCTTGGTGACTATGGTCCCAGCTGCCTTGCGATCATTAACAAGATCCTCCTGTGTAGTTCTGGGCTGATTCCTCACCGTTCTCATGATCAGCAAAACTCCGCAAGGTGAGATCTTACATGGAGCCCCAGACCGAGGGAGACTGACAGTTATTTTGTGTTTCTTCCATTTGCGAATAATCGCGCCAACTGTTGTCACCTTCTCACCAAGCTGCTTGGCGATGGTCTTGTAGCCCATTCCAGCCTTGTGTAGGTCTACAATCTTGTCCCTGACATCCTTGGACAGCTCTTTGGTCTTGGCCATGGTGGAGAGTTTGGAATCTGATTGATTGATTGCTTCTGGCTCCCAGGTGTCTTTTATACAGGTAACGAGCTGAGATTAGGAGCACTCCCTTTAAGAGAGTGCTCCTAATCTCAGCTCATTACCTATATAAAAGACACCTGGGAGCCAGAAATCTTGCTGATTGATAGGGGATCAAATACTTATTTCACTCATTAACATGCAAATCAATTTATAACTTTTTTGAAATGCGTTTTTCTGGATTTTTTTGTTGTTATTCTGTCTCTCACTGTTAAAATACACCTACCATTAAAATTATAGACTGATAATTTCTTTGTCAGTGGGCAAATGTACAAAATCAGCAGGGGATCAAATACTTTTTTCCCTCACTGTAACACACCTGAAAGTGTTTAACTGCATTGCAACCCATGGTTTCTGCACCAAACATGTCTTGTGGGCTATTGTTTTTGTGGAAAAAGACTTTTGGAAAACATCCCCCTAAACAAAAGCGGTAATGGTTAGTGAAGCTGATGTTCATTTTTTAAAAGAAGCAAAATATACTTCATTCAGCCAGGCTCACTAAACAGAAGTTTTTAATCATGTGTTCAAATACCTTGTATGAAATACATACAGAAATGGTCACAGTAGCAAGAGACCATGTACCATATATTACCAGTCACTGAATGTTATCTGAGACTTTTGCAAGAAACTGGCCAACCGTACATTGTCCTTAGTGAATAAATGTGGTTCAGGACACACAGTGTAGTGCACCACAGAAAGAAAGCCAGAGACCAATCAAATCCACAACCTTTTTGGAATTCACACCTACAGGGTTCTGTGGACAGTGGACATTGTTGGTGGCATTTGTGTTTTTCTTCTGTTACCACATCCTTTAACCATTACTGTGAGGGTTATGTTATGCAATTCCAAGTAGGTAATGTGACGTACACTGCGCTGGTCTTTTGTTCCTGGTAGCCCTTCTCAAAAGCTTTGTGATAAGCATTGGACATGTGGCATCTGAGAATCAACACAGTGGAGAACAAAATCAAACAAAAAGGGAAGCAAATCGCTCACAAAGGGATTATTTTACGGTGGATATTTAATGTTATTACAGAACCTCTAGATGCAGAAACCATTTATTATTGAAGCTCACATCAGTCAAAATATTTGTCTTACAACAATGCCACTCAATGGGGTTTGTAGAGGTATTGTTTTTAAGATAGATGTTGCGAATTGTGTCCGTGAATGGGAGATGAGTGAGCAGCATTAAGGACAATGCACACACTGTGTATCTTTTACTGACGATAAAGGGATCATTCATTTGAAATTTGACACATGAAGGTAACTTTCACAAGCTACAGCCTTGCACAACAATACCTGCCACTTTAGAATTGCAAGGGGATCACTACTTTATATTGCTTTTGTTTGATACAGATTTACTTTTACAGTTTTATTCATATCCATCCTGGGATTGTGGTGAAGGCCAAAGGGTGTTTCAAGTTACCATTGGGATTAATAGTGTGATTTTCAAAAATAAGTTGGTTGAAAAGTATTTTCTAAATCCTTATTTGGGTCACTTGATTAATATTGGTCTTGAATCAAGAATATGAAGCAGATGTTTCATTTTGGTCAATGTCTTATCCTGCTCCTTCGAAAATAATTTTGTATGTGTTAATTTTGAGTGACAGCACAGGCCAATAGACTAGCCACCTCTCAGCAGCACCACCACTGAGTGATAAATGTATTATATGGGATCATTGTTAATGATTAGTCATTAAGTGGCTTTTAAAGGAGGCTGGAGGACTGAAATACAGGTGACAAATCCAAGTCCTGAAAAACACGAGGCACACATCATAGAAACATACATAGACCAAGTCAAACAACCCTGAATACAAAATCCATTCATCATATTTGCCTTAGCAATTCCTGTGATTTTTCATTATTTATATTACACTGAATGGCTCTGTCAAATTGCTCTCCTTCTGCATTATAAGCAGGTGGGTTTGTGGCAACATGTAGGGCTAAGTTAGGATAAATAAAGGTGTGTAAATGCAAACGTCTTGAAGGTGAACTAATAACCATCGCAGATGCCCTGTTTAAATGGGTAAACTCGGCCCTGCATGAAACCCTACACTGCTGTTTACACTTCAAACCATTGTAGACTACATGTGTCCAGTCCAGTTATCCTACATTGTAGCATACTGAATGGAGTTTGACATTACACTTAGTTAGGTATTAGTGCAAATAGTAGGTTTTCTTGTTGAGCTCTGTGGGTAAATAAGAGGTATCGAGGCCTAGTACAGTAGTGGGTAACCTTGGTCCTAGAGGGCATCAGTCAGTCATGCAGATTGTGTTGTTTTGTAGGTCTCTTTGCTGCCACAGCTGCACTACTAACAATATGGAGATCTAGAGAGGTTCGTTAGGATCCCCCAGTCAATGCCTCCCAGGGACTTATGCAATCAGTGGTGACATCTTACTGGTGGTAAGAAGCCCTGACTTTAGTCCCATCTGTGTTCTTAATGAGTTAATGGGACTGCTTCATTGCCTAATTGAACCCATTTAAGTTTTAAACCATTTGTTATTTAAAAGGTTCCTTTGGATGCTGAGAGCCTTCAGAGACTGGAGTTGTTTAATGTTCAAAGAAAACTAAAGACTAAAGCTTTCCTTGCATGCCATGTTAAATCACACTTTTCTATGGACAATTTGCATGAATGGTATTGCTTAGCACCCTCCATTTATTCCAGTATTACTTGTTACAGTACAATTGTTATATAATGTTGTAAATATGTATTTACTATTATGTACTGTTTTAAGGCATGTGCATCACAAAGGCACCTGCCAGATGATTCAATTAAAATAAAAAAGACATCAAACAGACAGATCTCACAATACAGAAAACAGAAACTAAACGAGACTCAGACAATATGAGAGTTCAACAAATTAAATTAGACAAAGCCAGCACTCCTTTTAATGTCTGTGGTATATTATATTTGCTGCAATGCTCTTGCTTTTTTTTGTGTTTCAACAACATTTATGGTAAAGCACAGCAGTGGTCTCCCCCAGAAATGTCGGCAGAAACTGATTAAACCCTGGAAAAGGCTGATGTTTAAAATGACTGTGGGTGTGTTTCAGTCCTGATTGGTGGTTCCTTCTCGTGTGGCTGTAAGGTGACACTGAAGCACCTGTTAGCTAGGAGATCCCAGAATGATATGAAAGCAGAACGGAGTCCAGATGCTGTCCATTGTCCTTCCCTGCCGGCCTCACCTTACCTCAGTTATTGATGCCTTACTGTTAAAAGAAAAGCCCATTACCTAAAGAGGTCAGGCTGAGCTTTGCAGGAGAGTCTGGTTGAGTTACCACCATGGGACCCTGGAGTAGATTTAGACCAGTTCATGTTGTTTTTTGTAAATCATTTAGAGAAGAAATACAATCTACAACAAGGATGTTGTTATTAGTTATAAATTCAGTTGGAACACGATATGTGTGTATGTCACATAAAACGACATTGCGCCATCGCTGCTTTTTGTTTCGTATGTTGTGAAAGTTGATCACAGAGCAACCTTTTGTGAAAGTTGAAGTATTCAGTCAACTGGTCAACCAACTAGTTTGGATTTGCCCTTTAACACAGTCCGGTATTGAAGGGGGCTTGGTGAAATACAGTGGGCTCGTTTCTGAGCTTTTTCAGATGTTTGGCAGGGGAAAGCCTACTCTATGATTGGACAGATAAACAAACAAGGATTCAGGACAATAGAAGAGTAAAAGTATGTTACTGAAGTGTGCACAGGCACTTGCTGATTCAATATATATATATATATATGTTTCCTCCGACATTATTATTATTATTATTATTATTATTATTATTATTATTATTATTATTATTATTATTATTATTTATTTCATATTATTTTATCCAAGGCGACTTACAAAATATAAGCGCAATACAAAGTGCAAGAATACAGTTAAGTACAAGGCATCGTAAAGACATGCTTCTTAGGTTGATTGGCTACTCTAAATTGCCATATACTCATGTGCATGTGCATGTGTGTGTGTGTGTCTCGCCAACCCCTCTGGCCAGCACGGTTTTCACTTAACGATCCCTTATTGGAAGGGATGCACTCATCCTGCAGTGGATTGATGAAGACTGATGGATGGATAGCTGGATGTATGGATGTATCACAGTTTCACTCTGCAGAACATTGTTTTAAAAAATAAAAACACATATATTTTACATTTATATTTTAAAAACAAAAGTACAAATATTATAACTGTCGTAGCAATTTTGTAAACCTGGAACATAAGTTAGATATATCTTATTATAGCCTAAATCATACTTTATAATAGCAGGAAAGAAAATGGAACTGCCCTGCTCCCGAGTCTTGTAATTGTGGTTGCTGCATGCGTCAGTTCATTCTTTCCTGGGTTGCCTTATTAGTATCCTGTTTAAAAGAGGGTTATTCTTTCGGCATCTGTTTCTTGGCTTAATTCCCAAAGTAGTGATTCTGTTGTGTCTCAGCAATTAAGTACTGTCTGTATCTGAAGAGTTATCAACGGATATCATTTCCCTAATTGGAAAAATAATTAGGGCCAAATGGAGCCTAATCTCTTCAGAAGCCTGTTTCGTCGGGCCGCAGACCAGACTGCCTTACCTTCTTAAGAAGTTAATCTTAGAAGACTTGGTACTGACCTCCATGAAACCTCCACAACAGCTTAGTTGTTTGGTCTAACACAAAGGCGGTATAAACAAGGTAGGCTGGTAAACAAGACCCAGTAGCCTGGAATGCAATGATTATAGGTTTAAATTCCCTATAATATATATCTTTGCCAGGATGAAAAATTAAGAAAAGAGAATTAAAAAAAGGTGGGTGGAGAGAGAACTCCACTGAATTTAATGATGGCATTCTTTGGGTAATTGTATTTTACTGTTTTGTTTATTTAATATTTGCAAAGAATCAGAGGAAATAGCTGCATTCTGATTACATTTAGGACAGACATTTGTAATGTTTGATGCCTTGTTTTTAACTGTATTCTTGCACTTTGTATTGCACTTATGTTGTAAGTTGCCCTGGATAAGGGCATCTGCCAAGAAATAATAATAATAATAATAATAATAATAATAATAATAATAATAATAATAATAATATTCCCTGGATAGCATTGAAATTCTGGGGCTCTGTCATTAGGTAACTATTTATTTCCCTGTCAAAGGCATGATTTTAGGTTATTCCCAAACCACTAGATGTTCATGTGTACTGTAGTGATGTACCAACCACTTTCAATTGCATTTAGCATTTTGTTAATATAGTGTTACAAAGCGATATCAATACGCCACCACTATAGTGCCTAGATAACCACAAATTGATAAACTAACCTTGTGTGATACCAGTGAAATCTAACTAATCTAACTAATCCTTCAAATAGGCTATACATTTTTCTTTTTTCTTTTTATATTCAGGGTGAACCCAGTACTGAACATGTAAAGCCAAAGCTGAATAGTGAATGGCTAATGCAAAAGCAGTACTGGAAAGCCCATTGTGTAATTTATATTTAAACAGCTGTCACATGCAACATATAGTAGGTGCATTGAAAAGGCAAGTGTTTGGGAATTAGTGAGATGAGAAGTAAACAAATCTGAGACAACAGAGAAGATGATCGCCTTCAAATGGAGAGCTAAAATGCATAACCACTGTGAGGAGCTGCAACAGACAGCGAACAGAGTTTAATCCATTCTTTGGAGTCATTTTATGGAGACCTTCTCTCTGGTAGGCGATTGTGCGTGCTTTCGGAGACTGCAGTCAGCACTCCAGAGTCTCCTGCTCTCTTCTACTGGGTGCTATCGACAGTGACCCTTTTTTAATCCCCTCTGTTTTCACAACCTTCTTTCAGTGTGTGTAGCCAGCCACACGTGGAGCCATGTAGTGAGCATTGCTGAATGACTGCAAATGCCACTTTGCGAAATTAGTGTAGACAAGGAATGCTTGTAAACGTAGTGGCCAGTTTCTGGTTTTCAGTTTCTAGTCACACAGCAGCCACATGACTTCTCTCTCAAATTCAGGGGGTAACCTCAAAGCTTTTGTCTCTTTTTATAATTTCTCACACTGATCTTCAGTGGCACTGTAGCCACCACTGTAGCCTTTGTGGCTGATGGCCCCGTGATGCTGTTGAGACTGACCCTTTCTGCCTCCACTCTGTTTTCACAAGCTCCTCAGTGTGAATGAAGGCAACCCCACACGTGGACTATTCCATACGGCTTGGCCTCTAGAGCAAGAATATTTCTCCATTTCAAATTTTGTTTTCATGACAACGATGTTTAGTTTGAATTAAGCAAAAAAAAAAACCTTCAGTGAAGGTTTACTGCAGTGCAAACCAGTCATCTGTAGGAAAGAAAAGTGAAAGCATAGAGGAGTATGGAATAGTAGACCATGAGACAAACCAGGTTAAACCAAATTCATACATTCCAAAGTACATTCATAGTAAATCTACCAAACTACCATGCAAAATAAATGTGGTGCACTTTCATACGGGAAAGTGCTGATTGCTGTTTCAGAAAGCAGACCTGAGATGTGAGAGGGTCTCTCCACACCTTCTCGCAGTGCTGGGTGATGGTACCACACTACTGAATGCTTCCCCACAGCTTGAAAATTCCTTGCAGTGCTGTGGGTTCCTTGTCAAGGTCCATGATGAATTCCAGGAAAAAACATTTCACAACTGTGGAGTAACGCAATTTAAAACAAATATGTTTGGGTTTCTCCTTTGCTGTAATAATAAGCTACACTTAAATGAGGTCAACAGAATATTTTCACTTATTTTTTATATCATATTAAAAATGATATCCATTCAGTGCCTCTGTATCAATGAACACATCTTTTCTGTCTGCTCCATTGCTCTTCAATGTCATCTTGATGGCTCAAACACCAGAATGCCAAAATATTTCTTCAAAGAGCTATTCTGACTTATAACATGTAAACTATAGTACATTTCCTCAATTTCCCAAAGACATTGTCTTCTGAGAGTTTGTTAACAGTATTGTGCACAGAGGTACTTGAAAGTAAAGTTAAAGCTAACAATTAATGGGTTATATCTGTTCCAGATTTCCCTTATGGAAGTAGTGGATTTGCACAGTGCTTTGCCCATGTAATTTTCATGTGTTTTTTACTTGTGTTTTACTTTACTGCACCTCTCTATGCATTACCATGATTGAACTTTGCTGTCCAACACTATACATTGTCATGTATGCAATACTACAGCAACCTTTCCAGTACTTTTGTAATTTCTCTCTCTCTCTCTCTCTCTCTCTCTCTCTCTCTCTCTCTCTCTCTCTCTCTCTCTCTCTCACCAAGCCCTCTTGATCTGGCTTTCACGTGTGAGAGAACTGGAACTCAGATTCTGATAATAATCTAGTCTCTACATGAGTTAGCGTGTGAATCCTTACAGACCAAATCATCATCATGAGACCTGTTTGTCATAACTTAGTTTCAGTTCACTGGCTCGTTCCTAGGGCTAAAGCAATAAAGTTGTGAAATGGAGTCCAAATCATGGGCACTTGGGCTAGGGAGACTGATTAGTTTAATGGAGTGTGTGTGTGTTATAACATGTCTCGCAGAAATATCAGATGAAGTCACGTGTATGTCAAATGATTAATTAATTTAACAAAGAACATGGGATGAACTGGCTGCAGTATTCTGTGGAGCACTGTACTTTGTGTTAACTCTGCAGTTAAATAGTTTACAAATGATAAAAACTTAAATCCATATTAAAGAAACTATAGAGACTATTAAAAATACTTAAGGAAAGCAAATGGCCCAGAACATTTTGAGTGTATTGATGCAGTTAAACTCCTTGTATGCCTTGTATGATTATTCATTTAAAGGAATGGTTTGAGATTTTGCAGGTACACATTAGAAGGGTCAGAGGCCCCAACCGCACATAGGAATGCTGTTTCTATATCAATTGCAGTGAAAGGAATTATGTCAATTGCTGTCACAGCAATTGCTGTACATTTGCTCCAGCTTCACTCGGTTTTCTTCATACTGAAGATTAATTAAATGTCAAAATAATTTTGAAAAAGCAAGGTTGACGTATTGTAGTGTAACCAAAGAGGGGTATGAAAAAGAAAACTTAAAAATGACATAAAAAGAGGTGACATAGTTTGGTTGTTTTTATACATGGAAGGAACATCATGTATCATTGCAGCCTACAGTTGTCTACAAAGCAGCACACAATGTAAGCTTTCAATTCTCAACAGGACATGATGTATCCTGTGCTGGTTTGTATCCAGGCTTCTTTCCAGTGCTTGGCTACAGCAATATTGAAAATTTATTCATTCACATTTGCTCCGGAATGTGATTTTTTTTTCTTCTGAAATCTGCATGATGTATACTACCAATCAAAAGTTTTAGAACACCTCCATCTTTCATTTTTTTATTGAAATGTATGCAGTTTAATGTCTCAATGTACTCTGAAATGTAAGCAAAGAACAAATAAACAATTGGAGATAAAAACAAATCATGGAATCATTTTGTTTAACAAAATTTAATCTATTTTAATCTAGTCTTCAAAGTAGCCACCTTTTGCAGATATAACAGCCAAACACACTCGTGGGATTCTTTCTACAATGGAAATTAAATATTGTTCAGACAGTTCTTCCCAACACTGTTGCAGAAGTTCCCACAAATGTGTTGCACTTGTAGGTTGCTTTGCTTTCACTCTTCTGTCCAGTTCATCCCAAACCAGCTGTGCCATCTTAGCAATGGCTTTCTTACTGCCACTTACTGCACAGTTGAAACTGAGACTTGCTTACTTCGACCAGTGTTAAGCTGTGCTTGAATCTGTTGTCCTGTGAGCCGCCTATCAAGCAAGCTGTTGACTTTAAAAAACTTCTTCTAATTCTGTTGTGTCTTTGGGTCTGCCAGACCTCTTCCTGTCAGAGTTTCCTCCAGTGTCCAGGTGCCTTTTTGCAAAGTGCTTTCTTTTCAATGTCTCTAAAGGAAAGACCTACACTTTTAAGGGTTATAATGGTCTGTCTGTCTTCTTTTGTTAATTGCCTTTTTCGCCATTATGATAGTAATATACTACTTCCTGCAGTACAATACTGTCCAAATAATGCTTAAGAGGGTGTAGTAACATAGTCTGTTCCAACACTGCTTTTATAAAGGACAGAGGGATTGTAAGTAATCAACAAAAGTTGGGACACCTGTAGGAATTGTTGGCATCAACCTTCAAAGCTTAATTTACTTCCATTGCGGCAGAACAGCTGTAAGTTGTTCACCCATTACTTGTTCCCATCCAAACATATTTTTAGGCTCCTTCTGTGTGTCATCTTCCCTCCTGATTTGTCAGTCTGTTTGTTCTTTCCCATAGTTTTCCAAAAATATTTTCAGTCCAACAATATAAAAAAAGTTATATTCAAAGAAATCAAAAGTCATTCAGAAAATGCATTCTTGTACAGTGTGGTCCGGTGGTGTGCTCAGTGGTGTGCATGGAAATCTGCGAGAGGCTTTATTGCTTGAACTGTGCAGTTCAGAATGGAATGCTAATAAGCCAAATAAGCCATTAACATCAGTGACCAGTTTTAAAGCTGCCAGTGAGATCTGAAACCGATTTAGATTACAAACTTACTGGCCTGATTTTTTTTAAATGCATTAGCGTTATTGTGATTTCTAATAGAGTATTTTCCATGTAATATGTATGAACTAGGCTGATGTTTTTAGACTTTTAATCAACTCTGTGATGTATTACAGTTCAGTAGCACTTAATATGTATTCAATCACTACAATTAAAAAAAATCTTCAGGAAATAATTGAATTCTCCATTTCCTTAAGAGAATAAACGTTCTACATTAAGACATACTTTTGTCCCGAATCTGATAGAACATTTGTGGTTTGACTTTGAGAAAGCAGATCAGGGAGCTGGAGAAACTCTACCAGGAAGACTTGTCAAAAGTCCCTCCTGAGAATTGCCAGAACCTTTTAAAAGGCTACAGGAATCATATTCGCAGTGTCCTCAAAACCAAAGGAGGTTGCATAAAGTACTGAGTGCAAAGGCGTGTTGTTAATATTAACATTTTACATATTTGTATTTATTGAGCATTTCTTCTGTGAAATCATCTTTTTGTTATACTTTATTAGGAGTATGAATATATGTAGAGGGCACTGCGTGTGTTTGGAGAGGCACGGAATGGCCTGACAGGCTGGCACTTCACCTCTCGGAAGCCCAGGGAATATGAATCAGCGTGTGGGAGCATCTGACCTGTAGGGCTCCCACAGTTGGCCATTGCATGAATAAAAGAATGAGGCAAGCACATGTTTGATTTGGGGGGAACCCACAAGCAGAATATATGCTACCTGCACCTGAGTGTGTGCTTCAGTAGTAGTAAAGGATGTTTGGATTTGAACATCATTGTGGATTCTGATTTGGACTGTTTACTGTGTTTGTTTGTTTTGTGTCTATATAGAGCGACCTAGAAGTAGTCCAGGTAGGCTTGATATATAATGTAATCTAGGTTGTTTATACAGGCAATAAACAAAAACTGCAGTTTAATTCAAGATGCAACTCCTCTCAAGTCCCTGTGGGTTTTGCCAGCAGATTAGAAGAGATATTGGAAATTGTTATCCTCATCCTTGTCTTGCACGCTACCCAGAATATAAACACCAATCATATTAAGTAAACTGTATGCCCTTTTTGATGAAACTGCACGTGGATGGGTTTGTGTGTTTGAGGAGGTGATGTCATCGGGCTCTTCAATCACAACATGGTACTTTACAGAAAATTAATTAAGGACGCTTTACGTGCACTGGAACAGGAGCCGTAGTGGGAGACCCATTTAATGGGCGAAACATTGGACAAATAAGTGTTTTGCCAGGCCCGCATCTCAACCCAAGCTTCAGAGAGTACTGTGTGCTCTTCTCTCACTGTGGAGGAAAGGAGGTCCGAGAAAGTGCCAAAAGAGCTGCGTTGATTAGTCTCAGTTCTGTTACAGATTGTGTGTGTAATAAAAAGTATAAACAAAACAAACAAAAAAAAAAAAAAAAAATATATATATATATATATATATATATATATATATATATATATATATATATATATATATATACACTCACCTAAAGGATTATTAGGAACACCTGTTCAATTTCTCATTAATGCAATTATCTAACCAACCAATCACATGGCAGTTGCTTCAATGCATTTAGGGGTGTGGTCCTGGTCAAGACAATCTCTGAATGGGAAAGAAAGGTGATTTAAGCAATTTTGAGCGTGGCATGGTTGTTGGTGCCAGACGGGCCAGTCTGAGTATTTCACAATCTGCTCAGTTACTGGGATTTTCATGCACAACCATTTCTAGGGTTTACAAAGAATGGTGTGAAAAGGGAAAAACATCCAGTATGCGGCAGTCCTGTGGGCGAAAATGCCTTGTTGATGCTAGAGGTCAGAGGAGAATGGGCCGACTGATTCAAGCTGATAGAAGAGCAACTTTGACTGAAATAACCACTCGTTACAACCGAGGTATGCAGCAAAGCATTTGTGAAGCCACAACACGTACAACCTTGAGGCGGATGGGCTACAACAGCAGAAGACCCCACCGGGTACCACTCATCTCCACTACAAATAGGAAAAAGAGGCTACAATTTGCACAAGCTCACCAAAATTGGACAGTTGAAGACTGTAAAAATGTTGCCTGGTCTGATGAGTCTCGATTTCTGTTGAGACATTCAGATGGTAGAGTCAGAATTTGGCGTAAACAGAATGAGAACATGGATCCATCATGCCTTGTTACCACTGTGCAGGCTGGTGGTGGTGGTGTAATGGTGTGGGGGATGTTTTCTTGGCACACTTTAGGCCCCTTAGTGCCAATTGGGCATCGTTTAAATGCCACGGCCTACCTGAGCATTGTTTCTGACCATGTCCATCCCTTTATGACCACCATGTACCCATCCTCTGATGGCTACTTCCAGCAGGATAATGCACCATGTCACAAAGGTCGAATAATTTCAAATTGGTTTCTTGAACATGACAATGAGTTCACTGTACTAAACTGGCCCCCACAGTCACCAGATCTCAACCCAATAGAGCATCTTTGGGATGTGGTGGAACGGGAGCTTCGTGCCCTGGATGTGCATCCCACAAATCTCCATCAACTGCAAGATGCTATCCTATCAATATGGGCCAACATTTCTAAAGAATGCTTTCAGCACCTTGTTGAATCAATGCCACGTAGAATTAAGGCAGTTCTGAAGGCGAAAGGGGGTCAAACACAGTATTAGTATGGTGTTCCTAATAATCCTTTAGGTGAGTATATATATATATATATATATATATATATGCATATATATATGCAAGATAGGAGTAAGTGCAATGCTGATAGTGGAGACGAATTAGTGGGGTGATGTAGTTCCTGTGTGCGGAGGGTATTCATCCAATATTACTGGAGTGTGTTTTAAGACACGAGTGCTTTGAACAGCTGTTTTTCCCCCTCATTAATATAGTGTGATTTGCACTCCAGTTACAGTGAGGGAAAAAAGTATTTGATCCCCTGCTGATTTTGTACGTTTGCACACTGACAAAGAAATGATCAGTCTATAATTTTAATGGTAGGTGTATTTTAATAGTGAGAGACAGAATAACAACAAACAAATCCAGAAAAACGCATTTCAAAAAAGTTATACATTGATTTGCATGTTAATGAGGGAAATAAGTATTTGATCCCCTATCAATCAGCAAGATTTCTGGCTCCAAGGAGTCTTTTATACAGGTAACGAGCTGAGACTAGGAGCACTCTCTTAAAGGGAGTGCTCCTAATCTCAGCTCGTTACCTGTATAAAAGACACCTGTCCAAAGAAGCAATCAATCAATCAGATTCCAAACTCTCCACCATGGCCAAGACCAAAGAGCTGTCCAAGGATGTCAGGGACAAGATTGTAGACCTACAAAAGGCTGGAATGGGCTACAAGACCATCGCCAAGCAGCTTGGTGAGAAGGTGACAACATTTGGTGCGATTATTCGCAAATGGAAGAAACACAAAATAACTGTCAGTCTCCCTCGGTCTGGGGCTCCATGGAAGATCTCACCTCGTGGAGTTTCAGTGATCATGAGAATGGTGAGGAATCAGCCCAGAACTACACGGGAGGATCTTGTTAATGATCTCAAGGCAGCTGGGACCACAGTCACCAAGAAAACAATTGGTAACACACTACGCCGTGAAGGACTGAAATCCTGCAGCGCCCGCAAGGTCCCCCTGCTCAAGAAATCACATGTACAGGCCCATCTGAAGTTTGCCAATGAACATCTGAATGATTCAGAGGAGAACTGGGTGAAAGTGTTGTGGTCAGATGAGACCAAAATCGAGCTCTTTGGCATCAACTCAACTCGCCGTGTTTGGAGGAGGAGGAATGACCCCAAGAACACCATCCCCACCGTCAAACATGGAGGTGGAAACATTATGCTTTGGGGGTGTTTTTCTGCTAAGGGGACAGGACAACTGCACCGCATCAATGGGATGATGGACGGGGCCATGTACCAGCAAATCTTGGGTGAGAACCTCCTTCCCTCAGCCAGGGCATTGAAAATGGGTCGTGGATGGGGATTCCAGCATGACAATGACCCAAAACACACAGCCAAGGGAACAATGGAGTGGCTCAAGAAGAAGCACATTAAGGTCCTGGAGTGGCCTAGCCAGTCTCCAGACCTTAATCCCATAGAAAATCTGTTGAGGGAGCTGAAGGTTCGAGCTGCCAAACGTCAGCCTCGAAACCTTAATGACTTGGAGAGGATCTGCAAAGAGGAGTGGGACAAAATCCCTCCTGAGATGTGTGCAAACCATGTGGCCAACTACAAGAAACATCTGACCTCTGTGATTGCCAACAAGGGTTTTACCACCAAGTACTAAGTCGAAGGGGTCAAATACTTATTTCCCTCATTAACATGCAAATCAATTTATAACTTTTTTGAGATGCATTTTTCTGGATGTTTTTGTTGTTATTCTGTCTCTCACTGTTAAAATACACCTACCATTAAAATTATAGACTGATCATTTCTTTGTCAGTGGGCAAATGTACAAAATCAGCAGGGGATCAAATACTTTTTTCCCTCACTGTATAAATGTTGAAACTGACCCTTTAGTAAAAGCAAAAATAATGTTATGGTATGTGTAAATGTCAAATGCTACCAGTTGTATTTGTGTTCTCTCTTTTATATGAATGTTTGTCTTTTAATTTTTTTAGTTTTTATCTGGAACAGACATTTCTTTCTTAAAAAATAAAAATAAAATAATAGTGTTTTTAATAATTTTTGTTTAGCAATTGTGATTTGCACTTTAAGGAGGTGTGTTTTATGGTTACAGAATATTTAACTTAAGTGAAAATCAGTCAAACTCTGTTTTCTGTAGCAGTAAGTACTACAAGGCTTTCAAATTATGGCTGTGGACATTTTCTGAGTAAAAACTCCAGCTTACAGCTTTGACGATGATTTGGAATAAAGGTGATGCAGGAAAATACAGTTTTTCCTTAATATTGTTTTTGATATTTTACACAAAAAAAAAAGGATTTTTAATTATCATCTCTGAAATCTGGAGTGGCTAAACTAGCCTTTTAAAAACTGGAATGTAGTTTTTTTTTTGGATTTTACTCAAGCACTTCCTGAAATATCAACATCAACATTTGATAGCCTTAATACAAAACCTGATGAGACACTTCTCCCAATATCAGTTAAGGATTTTACCACAGGTCGTGCACTATAGAGTCTCTGGTGGTCATGATGGGAGCAATGAACTCTAGTTTAAAGATATTCTGATTATATATTCATTGTCAGCATTTGTGGATCTCCGCAGAGTTACGAGGGATTTGGAATAGCTGAGATCATCTTAACTCTTTTTTAAAACTGCAATTTTCAGTAATTCTCACAATTTGTCTGTAATTGCGTGTGGGTGTTTAAATTTGTGATGCATCTTGTTTTAATAATCTTGCTTTTGTTTGTCTTGATGTGATTGGAAGTGTCTATGGGCACTGGCACTTTAAAAAGTCTTTAATGAATACATTAAGTACATTTTGTTTGTTCAGGGCTTCAGGATTTGCTAACTGTAATGCATGCCATACAACAGGGAGTGAAACACAGAAGTTCAGGGAGAATAGCTTTGAAAACAATCCATGACCCTGCCCAAAGCTCTGAGTTAAATCCAATCCAATTCAATTTAATCCCATTGGCTAGCCACAAACTCAGACCCATTGTTGGTGGCAGGATCCTTCTGGGGTATCACCAAGAACCTTCTGACAAAAATTAAAACCCGCTACAAGTACCTGTTTATTAATTTGTGTCAAAGGCTTGATTTAATCCCAGCACAAATTCTGTTTCTGCGATTGAGAGTGCTGCTAGAGAAATGATACAGTACTCCTTTTGGCCACCTAACAAGCATTGCAGCAGCCCTTAAGGACCAGGGTGGGCGTTTATAACATGCTGTTAAATACAGTACATTGTGAACAGCTGTCTTCTGTTGTTTGGTCCGTTTTCTCATAATACTGATAACACAGTGCATCTCCCAAGGTTAGTGTCTCTTTTCATAAGGCAGTGCCATCACAGTCCGTGGCCCCATAAAGTATTCCAGCTAATACTGGAACTGTGGGTTTGGGCGTTCTGTCTCAAATTAATATACATACCCTCGATGAGAAAGCGATGGAATGTGAAGAATGAGGGCAAGAGAAGAAATGCTTTCATGGGGGTCAGCAGAAACTTGACTTTCTCAACAGTAACCAGCTTTCACTGGGAGCCAACAGGAAATGTCACTTCGGTCTTTTCTCTTTGCACTACTGAACTGTGATTGGCCCAGGTTTCCTTATAGAGATTAAGGACGCTCACTGTGCCCTCACCCAAGTTCGCCACTGGGTCCCTATGACGAAAGGGGTCACCTCAGCTCGGGGTTTAGATGGTTCAGGGGCTGTGAATATTCCCTTCACTGCAGTTCTGCTCTCAACCTTCTTTATCTTCTTCTCGTGCCTGTCCCTGCACAGGAAATTCCAGTTTGTGTGTTTGTTAATGGGAAACTCTAAGGCTTATCTAGTTGTCTAAGAGAAATTGTTCTTTCTGATATACCTTTACCTTGGTTTGGGAACTTGAAAGGTTGGAAAACAGCAGGTTAAAACCTCAAAGCTTTGGCAAAATGTTAAATATATATTTATTTGACTTTAAAGTTTGCTACTGAAATAGTTATGTTTGCTTAGCTGTATGTAAATGTTTCCACTTCCTTTGTGTAATGCCAGTGAAAGGAAATCAGTAACTAGGCAGAGATACTGTGCCTGTTGCTAAAAATCCACCTCTTTCACTTTATGCCAGACCCGTGTTTCTCTCTAGCTTGAAAACATTAAAGACTTTTATAAAGAACTTTAATCACAGGCCAGATCCATGTTGAGCTTTAGCTTTACCTATTTCCTTTTTCCCCCACTCTGCAATAGAAAGACATGTAATAAAACAAATTAAAACAAGCTGGAAATGCAGAAAATGTTTTCAAGCAGACATAACGTGAACATAAAACAGTTCCTTTTGGCAGCCCTCATCTCGGTCTTAAGCAATCGTGATTTTTAGCATTTTATTGAGAAGCAAAATTTAAAAATATGTCAGTTTTATTTCAAAGTAAAGCGAAACAAAAAACATACATATCTGTCTATATGAACAGTGAAAGTAACTCTGTACAGACTGGCACTTTTAGAGTATTTTTATATTTCCGTTTGATTCTTGTTGACCTAGGTCTACACCTACAAGCAGAATGCCCTCACCCGGCACAAGGTGACGCCCATGCACTGCGCCAATGCAGATGGTGTGGAGGACATGGCCGGGCTGGCTGAGCTTCACGACGGCGCCATCACCCACAACCTGCACCTCCGCTACCGGCAGAACAAGATCTACGTAAGTGTCACCGCACCACGTCTGCTGCCAGTGCTGCTCCCAACCAGTCTGCTCAAGTACCCCAGAGGCTTACAGAGACAGAGAAAAGTTATGCCACTGAAAGCCATCAGTAATTTCCACATAATAATGGTATAATAATAATATATTCCATTTATATATGATTATATGAGGGTTGGCCAGAGTCCATAAAGCCTGGTTTGGACTTTTGCCAGGAATCCGGGGTTAGGACTGCCCCTGTTCTTTTGAAAATCGTTACTGACCATTGGGAGTTAGGACCCCAATTTATAGTCTCATGCAAAAGATGGCACCCCCTACAGCACAGTGTCTCTTTCACTTGGATTAAGGACATTTTATGGTCTAAGGGGAGGAGTGGTTCATCAACACCTCTTCATTTTCACAAAGAAAAGTTTTCAAAAGAATAAGGGAATCATCAGTTTCTTTTTGGTTTCCAGCACTTGTTTGGAAATTCATTGACATATTGCTGTTACTTGGAAGACCAAGTTCTCCTATGTGTAGATTTTGGACAAAATTGTAATTGCCTAAATTGCCTCCCACGTAGCTACACTTCAATTCTATCTTATGCCCCTGACCACAGTCTTATTGGAGAAAATCTGGGTCCTAGGGTCCAGGTCTCCTGCCCTCCATCTGGAATTAATAGCCAAGATCACTGTGACTTGACCTCTGTGCTGCCCTGGAGTGTCCAGTGACGAATTCTGAAGTTTACAGCCACATAAACTAGATTATATTTGTCTAAAACTGCATGCGAGGCAGACTTGGACTTGAATTTTAACCCTTTGTGTTTGCCATTCATCCTCAAGATAAAGTGGAACGAATCGGAATATCAATGCATGCATGCATTTATATAAATGTATTTATATTTAATGTCTATGCATATGTATTCACATTTTTCCATTTCTATTACAATATGGATAGATTCTTCACTTCTTTTCATGAAGATCTGGCTAGATCAAGTTCATTGCAAATATCTATTTTTAACTGTATTTTTCACTATTTGTGCGATAGAGAAAAAAATGTAAGTAAACAGAAAAATTAATTTGTGGTGATAATCTCAAAGCCTGGAATGTTTTTAATATTAGAGAGCTTCATGTTGATAAAGAGTTCATTCAAGCAAGCTGAAGTGCGTTGTGAGGTGTGGTTAAGACTAGGAGCTTTAGGCATTAGACCGAGGCTATACTTTGAAAGAAATACTAGAAACCGGTTGCCTGCCCTTTAAAGTGTAAATATCAGGTTATTTTGAGGTTTTATTGAGGTTTCAGTCAGCTGCTCAGTTCCATTGTGTCTGCTTTATAGACTCCACTCACTCCTTTGTTGATTATGCCTTTCATTTCTAAATATGGGTTTCTACCATTTTCTTGTAATCACAGTCACTTTTCAAAGAAAAAACTAAATGCGCTGGAAATACACACACTTTTGGCGCCATAGGTGTCATAGTGTTTCCAGAAAGCTACAAAGGAAAGGAAAAATCTCTTTTATACTCTACCAGACCTTAGAATGACACAAGTACATATTAAAAATATTTTTATTTAATAATTTTTATTTATAAGTATTTCTCTCATATGATTTCTGTGTGCCTTCAATGCAGACATTGTTTTTAAGCCAAATGAAACACAAGTATCCAGGGAGAGACTTGCTTTTGCATCTATTTTCATTTGGAAAGTGGGAGTTTTCTTTTTAAATGTTTCTCAACTGTGGTTCTTTGGCTCACCATAATGAGTCTTGAATCTTTGGGAAGCTGGGCAGGGAATGGTGCGCGTCCCACTTCTGAAGCAGCCTGGTTTGCAGCATTAATCCAGCTCCGTAGCCAGAGCCTGAAGCAGAAGCTCACATCTCATCCAAAGTTTTGCTGACATATGTTGAGCATAAGTCAAAGTGCGGATAGTCATTAAAACAAACAAAAGCAGAGCAAATGGTTTTTAAGTTGGCAGTAAGTTCGAGAAGAGTGATGGGTTTGGTTGTTTTTGTTTCACGTTAATTTTAGTTCAAGCTGGGAAATGACATGAAATAGTTCGAAAGAAGGCAGTTGTGTGTGTGTGCGTGTGTGTGTGCGTGCATGTTTTTTTTTTAAATAAAATAAAATAGATCCACAGTCATCAAACGAATGTGCAATAACTGTGTATTTATCACGATTCAAATTCGAATTGAAATCCCTGTCAATGCACGTGACCAATCCTTCTGCTCTCTGAACCAGACTGAAGATGAACCAGTTAATAATAGTGCGCCAATGTAATTTAATCTAATTCTTCTGTTTTGACTCAAATGTTCAACATTACAGTAAAGCGATTTTTATGATTTTGGTGTACAGTACAAGAGACAGAAGGAAAAACAAGTTTATTATGTTTATTATCTTCCTGTACTTATCTGGTTATGTTTTATAACTACTGCTTTATTTTATTATGATTTTGTCTGCACAGAGGTTTAAGTACTTCATACTTTCCCCCCTGACTTTCAAAGTCACTATATTGCTTTAAGCTGTTTACCTGACCGTGTGCCAAATCAGTTTGGGGATTTTTGCCATCCTGTGCAAAATGCAGCATATCAGACATGTTTGCACATAGTTATGTATTTACAAGGTGCTAAACAATTACCATAGACGTAAGTGAATTAGCTACACTTAATGTTCAGAAGATTTAATTTTTTGGGGTGACAATTGTTTGATACGCGCATGCAAATCAGATTCATTTTCCCCACAGTAATTATACATTTTAATTTTAATTTGATTAAATTAAATATCTGTAATCAAATAGCTCTTATCATAATTTGGATCAAAGCTAGAATAGACATCAGCAGCCAGCAAATTGATTGGATAACTTTGACCGCACAGAAACAGTCAATTAGCTAGATAGTTTATTCCAATAACTATATCTTATTAAATAAAAGTGGAAAGGTTGCATTATTTAATCAATATCCCTGAGAGATTTGCTGATAAAAAATGGCTATAAAAGCACTTCATATATATATATATATATATATATATATATATATATATATATATATATATACAGTGAGGGAAAAAAGTATTTGATCCCCTGCTGATTTTGTACGTTTGCCCACTGACAAAGAAATTATCTTTGATTTTAATTTTAATGGTAGATGTATTTTAACAGTGAGAGACAGAATAACAACAAAAAAATCCAGAAAAACGCATTTCAAAAAAGTTATAAACTGATTTGCATGTTAATGAGTGAAATAAGTATTTGACCCCTTCGACTTAGTACTTGGTGGCAAAACCCTTGTTGGCAATCACAGAGGTCAGACGTTTCTTGTAGTTGGCCACCAGGTTTGCACACATCTCAGGAGGGATTTTGTCCCACTCCTCTTTGCAGATCCTCTCCAAGTCATTAAGGTTTCCAGGCTGACATTTGGCAACTCGAACCTTCACAGATTTTCTATGGGATTAAGGTCTGGAGACTGGCTAGGCCACTCCAGGACCTTAATGTGCTTCTTCTTGAGCCACTCCTTTGTTGCCTTGGCTGTGTGTTTTGGGTCATTGTCATGCTGGAATACCCATCCACGACCCATTTTCAATGCCCTGGCTGAGGGAAGGAGGTTCTCACCCAAGATTTGACGGTACATGGCCCCGTCCATCGTCCCTTTGATGCGGTGCAGTTGTCCTGTCCCCTTAGCAGAAAAACATCCCCAAAGCATAATGTTTCCACCTCCATGTTTGACGGTGAGGATGGTGTTCTTGGGGTCATTCCTCCTCCTCCAAACACGGCGAGTTGAGTTGATGCCAAAGACCTCGATTTTGGTCTCATCTGACCACAACACTTTCACCCAGTTCTCTGAATCATTCAGATGTTCATTGGCAAACTTCAGACGGGCCTGTACATGTGTTTTCTTGAGCAGGGGGACCTTGCGGGCGCTGCAGGATTTCAGTCCTTCACAGCGTAGTGTGTTACCAATTTTTTTCTTGGTGACTATGGTCCCAGCTGCCTTGAGATCATTAACAAGATCCTCCCATGTAGTTCTGGGCTGATTCCTCACCGTTCTCATGATCATTGAAACTCCACGAGGTGAGATATTGCATGGAGCCCCAGACCGAGGGAGACTGACAGTTATTTTGTGTTTCTTCCATTTGCGAATAATCGCACCAACTGTTGTCACCTTCTCACCAAGCTGCTTGGCGATGGTCTTGTAGCCCATTCCAGCCTTGTGTAGGTCTACAATCTTGTCCCTGACATCCTTGGACAGCTCTTTGGTCTTGGCCATGGTGGAGAGTTTGGAATCTGATTGATTGATTGCTTCTGGCTCCCAGGTGTCTTTTATACAGGTAACGAGCTGAGATTAGGAGCACTCCCTTTAAGAGAGTGCTCCTAATTTCAGCTCGTTACCTGTATAAAAGACTCCTGGTAGCCAGAAATCTTGCTGATTGATAGGGGATCAAATACTTATTTCACTCATTTACATGCAAATCAATGTATAACTTTTTTGAAATGCGTTTTTCTGGATTTTTTTGTTGTTATTCTGTCTCTCACTGTTAAAATACACCTACCATTAAAATTATAGACTGATCATTTCTTTGTCAGTGGGCAAACGTACAAAATCAGCAGGGGATCAAATACTTTTTTCCCTCACTGTATATTAACATGCTTTTTGGTGTTTAATCATACCATTCTTCCATGGCTACAGAGCTATCTTCACTTATTGGTATCCTTATACAATTATTGGATACACACCAGCGCACAACAGTGGGACAGGCTGTGTACCTGGTGCGATTTTACAGATCCAATGTGCAATTTCCTTGACAGACAACTTTGCAGATGAGGTTACAGATTGTATGGCGACAAATGCCATATTGGATCCAGTGTACAATGGCCTTAACCATGACAAAACAACATTCTTGGGCCTGGGCATTTTTTTCCCATTCATTTCACATGGTTTTCTACTATACCTACACTTTACTATGGTTTTACCAAGATTCAATGAAATATCACACAGCTGCCTATGCTGGGCGCAGACATTGTGCCTGGCAAGCAGTAGGATCCAAGGAGAACCGTTACAGACAAATGGAAATTAGACTTTTTTTTCTCTCTCTTTTTTTCTCTCTTTTTTTTCTTCTTTAGTTAAATTCAGAACGCAGCATCTCACTGTAGCCTTTGATTGTAACCATCTGTGGCCTCTGTGCCAGTAAAGCGGGTTCGAAGGCATTGCTTTTCTCCTGATACCGCTGCCACATCAGTCACAGGCGATAGTAATTGCGGGGAGGGGGGGTGAGCTTTATTTATGGATGTTTTAATTTATATATATTTTTCCTCTCCCCTTCCTCTCTCTCTCTTTGCATTATCCGGCATTTTGTTTTTTCTTGAATTTTTTTTGTGATGAGAAATTGCAGGAAATGGCAAACGACTTACAATGGGGACTGGAATGAGACCGCAGTTTGCAGTCTCGAGTGGCAGCTGTTTATATTTACAGAATGCAAGCCAGAATGCATTATCCACATTATCCCAGCGTTTCATATCGCATGGGCCTGCCATCTCCTGAGCTGGGTGTGGCAAGGGAGTGGGTGTAAACCTCTGATCATTCTAGTGCCCCTTCCTTTCCCACTTACAGCTCACTTGAATCTAACATACCTCCAAATTGATGAGCCCATGAAGTGTCCCCCCCTCACCTCGCCAAGCCCTGACCTCACGATCTCTGCTCACCATTCCCCTCTGAATGTCGGTCAAATCTCAGTGGGTTGTCTACACTCATACTCTCAACGCAAAACTGTCTGGGATACTGCCTTATTAAAGGTTTACTGTGGTGTTGTAAAACACCAGAACTGTGCAAGAAAGCAAAATGAAATTGTGGCGAAGGCACGGCGAGGTTTATTGTATACTGAAGCACTGTATGAACCACAGTAAAGCACTGGACGGTATAGAAATTGTAATTTTTTTTTGAGGAAGGTCATAAGGGGCAGGTGCAGTGGACAGGCACCAACCAACCCTCTCCCAGTACATCCGTTTTAGCTTTCCGGAATAAGCCAGGACTTAGACCTACCCACTAATAGCGGAAACAATCATCTCCATTCATTTTTAATTAGAAATGGATATTTGTGACACAAAATTAAGCCACCACTGAGTTTGCCAGTTTGTAGTTTCCTACTAGCAGTGGTGTCAAAGTTTAGTTTTAGTCCGGCGCCAAGTGTCCACTGCCTGCAACTCGCCTCCCCTCTCCTATAGGACAGCCTGCTATAGTGTTTGCAGTGTATTCCTGTTTTTGATACTATTTTGGTGACTTAGTATGCAATGTAGTGCGTTTGAGTCTATTGCTGTTTTAAATTCGGTGAGTTATTTTAGTACAGTAGCTTTTCAGACCAAATTGATTCTATATTACCACCTTTAAGCCATTATAATAAAATACAATCACACACACACACTCAAAAGGAAACTATATTACCTTCCAGTTACATGTACTGCTAAATCACTGCTGGCAAGTGATATTCATGACCTATATTTGGAGAAAGAGTATTATATATGGATTGGGTCCAGTAGGTGATTGAAGCCAGATGGAGAAATGTTTGTGTTCAAAGGAAAGGAAATTATCCTCTAAAATAGTCAGTTTCTGCCACATCGCAGAGTTGCAGAAATCAGGTGATGAGAATCCAGACAGACTTTCTCTCATGTCAGTCTTCTTTGTGTTTACTTGGAATCCTGCCGATTAAAGACATTCTATGAAAGATCACATTTTAGGAACGTTTTTATTTTTTCTCACATCTACCTTTTTGTCAGTCTGCAATAACCAGCGATGAAAATGGAGAACCTGCCAGGAGGCTTCTGTCATATGACTTTGATTTATCCCCACTGAAATGTTAGAATGCAAGTGGGCAAGAGAAAGAAAAAGAGCAAGGAGAAAACATCTAGTTTAACTGTCAATCAATTTAAAGAGTAACGTGATAATACTGTAGGTATACTGGGGTTTGACAGCATGAGCAGACATAAAGAAAGATAACCATTCATACTTAGCAACTCACCCCAGTTGAGAGTGTTGAGCATAACATGTTTTTTCATACTCTCTCTGAAAGCGATCAGAAATTGAACCAGATCACATTTAGTCAGGATTTTACTAGGGAAATGTAATAGCCAAAAACGTCCCTCAATGAGGAAATGTATTATGTTGAACTTTTTATTTCTTATAAAAATCTTTAAAAAATAGTAATTAAAAAAAATCGGAAATTGAATTGAATCAGGTGACCATTAAAAAAAAAGAAAAGAAAATTCCTAGCCAAGATTTCTTATTTATGGAAGTGTGCGCTAAACTTTGGACAAGCTAGATTTAGTTCTGCCGCTTTCACGACACTCTGTGACCTACCCTTTTTTTTTCAGATATTTAGTCGCCCAGGGTGGGAGGTAGGGATCTACAATTGCAACTTTAGGATGACTGGTTCCCACCTTGGAATAGCTGGAGAACCAAGAAAAATGGAGGAAGTTGCAATAATTCTAACCACTATTGATGTACACCGATCAGTCATAACATTATGACCACTGACAGGTGAAGTGAATAACATTGATAATCTCGTTATCATGGCACCTGTCAGTGGGTGGGATATATTAGGCAGCAAGTGAACATTTTGTCCTCAAAGTTGATGTGTTAGAAGCAGGAAAAATGGGCAAGCGTAAGGATCTGAGCGACTTTGACAAGGGCCAAATTGTGATGGCTAGATGACTGGGTAAGAGCCTCTCCAAAACTGCAGCTCTTGTGGGGTGTTCCCGGTCTGCAGTGGTCAGTACCTATCAAAAGTGGTCCAAGGAAGGAAAAGCGGTTAACCGGCAACAGGGTCATGGGCGGCCAAGGCTCATTGATGCACGTGGGGAGTGAAGGCTGGCCCGTGTGGTCCAATCCAACAGACGAGCTACTGTAGCTCAAATTGCTGAAAAAGTTCATGCTGGTTCTGATAGAAAGGTGTCAGAACACACAGTGCATTGCAGTTTGTAGTGTATGAGGCTGCAGACCAGTCAGGGTGCCCATGCTGACCCCTGTCCACTGCCGAAAGCACCTACAATGGGCACGTGAGCATCAGAACTGGACCACGGAGCAATGGAAGAAGGTGGCCTGGTCCGATGAATCACGAGTTCAAGGTGTTGACTTGGCCTCCAAATTCCCCAGATCTCAATCCAATCGAGCATCTGTGGGATGTGCTGGACAAACAAGTCCGATCCATGGAGGCCCTACCTCGCAACTTACAGGACTTAAAGGATCTGCTGCTAACGTCTTGGTGCCAGATACCACAGCACAACTTCAGAGGTCTAGTGGAGTCCATGTCACGATGGGTCAGGGCTGTTTTGGCGGCAAAAGGGGGACCTACACAGTATTAGGCTATTGGTCATAATGTTATGGCTGATCGGTTTATGTAATACACAATTAATTTTATAGGCTTAAAGGTACATTTATGTACAGGATACATTACAGAAAGGACAGGATAAACTATATCTGACTCAAATAAATACTGTATAGAACATCAAACAAAAAAAAAAAAAGCTGATTTTCATAGACCCCGATTAGTGCTAGTCTTGGATTATCCAATATTGTGTTAGGTAGAGAAGTCCCAGAATAGTGCTAATCAAGGTCTGTGAAACTAGCTTTACGAAAATTTTTTGGCCTTGACACTGGTTTAAGATACCTTTTCAGACAATCAGGATTGACTGGTTTTAACATAACCTCTCTAGACATTTTGACAGTGGTATGTCACAAAGATACAGTCTAGATATGGTCATGCAAACAAACATTCTCTACACATGAATGGTCCAACACAACGTCTTCAAAGCAAGAATGCCAATAAAGAAATCAAAACGGTATACGCAAACCAATGACACATTTGTGTAAGTATTGGGTTACAGAGGCTGATTAAACAGATCTGTGTGAATGACCTAGTTTCTAGTAATGTTTATGTAGTTCATATATACAACCCCCCCCCCAATCTCTTTTGCTGTTTGTGATTAATTTTTTATTTATTTTTGTTTAGTTTTTCAAATGTATTTGAATACAATTTGCATACAATTTTGCTTTAATTAAGATGTTGGGTCACACATGTATTGCAAGATCAGCTCTACTTTGCTAAGAAGTTTTCATTTTTTCATGTTTATTTTTTTATTTTTTTATTTAATTTCAACTGCCATTCAAATAAGTCTATATTCGGCCTCACTGCGGTTTTGACACATTTTGGCATTTTGCATTTGCTTCACTGGTTCAGAGTTGCTTTTGCTCCAGCAAATGTTTCCAGGTCAACCTGGGAAGATTTCTGAGGCTGTGGGAGTGGTAGAATTAAAGGAATGTGGGATCTGAACTTGGCAGTGATTTTTTTTATTTATTTATTTATTTATTTATTTATTTAATAATTATTTTTTTCTCTGTTACATGCAGTCCAAGTATGTTAAATCCCCTTATTTATGCATGCATGTAAAGACTAATTTCCAAGTTGATGGCTTATCCTTCCTTGCACTGTTGGTAGCAACAAAAGATAATTTAAAAGACATCCAAGACAAAATATATTGAAATGTTGGCTTGGATGTTTTCAGATTGTTCTGCTGAATTGAAAAACAACCCCCAAAAAAGCTTTTAGTGACCAGCAGGACTATAAGATGCCTGCATTAATTTAGCAGCAGCCACCCTAAAAGTGGCTGCCATTCTTCTGAATACCCAGTACAGATCAATCATCAGGTTAGCTTATAGTGCTTCAGACTTCACTAATTGGGCCCAGTGTGTATATAATGGTTTACATCTGTTGCAGGGGGAACAAAAGTTGAAGAACACAAAACATGCCCTGTGCAGGGCTGTTTGTTTTGTTTTGTTTTATTCCCTTTTCAATCTCACCCCTCAAAAGTCCCTCCTGCAACAGAGCTTGTGATCTTTTGTGCACACAAAGCAAAACATAAGTTTAAAAAAATGTTACCCCCCTTCCTCCTCTTTAAATGGGGTGGATAGTCTTTCAATGAAGCAGGGGCAAAACAAATCAGATGTGAATGTCCTGTTGCTACGTATTCCCTGTAAAACTCAAAAACAGGATGGATTGTATGTATTTCAGGACTAGAAAACAGACACTAGTTTGAAAACCAGTTTGGCTTTGTATAGCAGCCACCTCTCATATCTGCTTGGATTGCCATCTTCAAGCTTACTTTCCTTTTTTCTCTTCTCCTTCTTCTGGTCCTTTTCATGTTCAGTGCCCTAGTAAGTTGCATCGCATCGTATTGCATTGCTTTGCATTGCCCAGAATAAAGTTCAACAGTTGTGGGCTTATCCAAATGGTAATGCAGTCACAGCTCTCTGGGTAGAGTCTCCGCAGGCAGGTTTCCATCCTTCATCAGTCCTGTGATATACAAGGCAGAATGCAGGGGGAGTTGGAATCCCACTAGCTGTAAAGAGGAGCAGCCTCACTGCTGGAGGGGCCAGGCGTGCCTCCCCAGGGCTCAGTCAGTGTGTGCTCAACACTCCCCTCCACACTTACACACACACTCGCACACACAGTATACACTTACCCTGCAGCTCCATTAGATCACCTAGGGTTTTGTAATTTATTTGCATACAAAAGTGTACTACTGACACAATACCTACACACGTATAAGTGTGTAACTATTATATTGTAAAGCATTCTTAGAAATGAATGAGTATTTAAAAAAATAATTAGAAGAATACAAGAAGAAATCAGCCATGCACTTACATCACAGAAATATTAAGTGATTTTATATGTATATGAAGCCAATTCAAACCTGTCTTGGAAGGTCATTTTTTATGTTCTTTCTGGAATATGAAATTCCAGGCCTTTACCTCCTTTCCCAAACCCAGAAGGATTAAACACTGTTCTGTGGATCCCTGTTTCACTTTTTTCTTCTACTTATAAAATCCCTCAGATCTTCAGTGCTCAATATGTAGGTAATTGCGAGAGGGAAACCATCCAAAAAGTCTCCTCCAGACATGTAGGAAATACATTGTAACACGAGTTAGTAAATAGTTTGTTGTTGTTTCTTTTACTTTTTCACAAGCTGAGTTTTAGTTTAATATTTTAATTTTTTGAATTTTAAAATGAAAACTAAATAAATCAAATCGCCATCAAATTTGTTAGCAGGCATGCGTTTCTGCATTTGACCCCATGTTGATTTTGGTTTGACAGGGAGAATGAGATGTTTTTGAGTCTTTACACTTAAGCGATAAGCTTCAGGGCCTCGGGAGTGGAGTAGGAAAGGAATGTTAACAGTGTGATGCCTTTCATTATAAGGTCATGTTCACAGTTACCAGTGGCAGGCCTGAATACAAACTGATTGAAAACAGAGCAGGCTGGGCCAGCTAGGTGTCTGTTTCAGAGGGTTCATGTGTGCAGAAGGCCTTTTCCTCCCTCTCTGGGTCCAGTTCTGAGAGAACCTTTACTACTCATTTGAATAGCTGGGCTGCAACTTCAGTAGCAGCAGCCAAAGGATGTTTCGATTCTGTCTCAGCTGCAACACTTGAAAGTCTCCCTTCCTATCAACTAAGGCCACAGGCATAAAACATTCTTCATTAAGGAAGTGCATGAATTAGTTAATTAGTGAATACATAAATAAATAAATGAGTGAATGGACAGATGAAGGAAACAACTTGGCATTTGCTGCTTTGTTGGGATTGAAATACAACAGCTCACTTCTGGTCTAAACATCACTTTGCCTTCTGTCAAGATTTGGTCTTGCACTTCTATCATTGGCTGATTCTGAGCAGGAACAGTCCCCACCTACCCTCCCCATTTACCTGTTCAGAAAACTGGACCTGTAAGGATGCTAATCAATAAGCTTGTGTTAAGGCTGCTTAGCTAATCACAAGCAGGCCAAAATCCCAGATTTGAAAAAATCTTAATTGCAATGTCCACTGCAAGTGCCTTAATTGTGTACATACACACACCTTGGCCTAAGACGACAATTCCTATGTTTGCAATTGTTGTTGATTGAGGCTGAGCTGCAGTTCCTCTCTTTGTTCACTGCCCTGTGAAGAGGTGTCCAGGAGTCACTTCAAGATAATAAAGTCAGCAGAGAAGTAGTGAGAAGGAAAGCAAGGTCTTTAGTCTAGTAGTCACAGTGACAAGACTCCAGAAGCCCAGAGAATCTGAGTACATGCTCAGGGTTTACAGATGGCAGCAGTGGGCAGAAAATAAGTCATCTGAAAGCTAACCAACCAGACACAGAGAGGAGGCTGTAACCAAGAGAAGTCATTGTTACATTTTCTTTTTTTTTTACGGCATTCATCGTCCCAAAAGCTGCACAGTATGCCAACATCTGTGGTGCGTAAAGAGTTCCTTTTATACTTAGGGAATATAGTTTCATTATGAGTTCTGTGTATAAAAGGCTTTAACGACTTTGACAGTAAGCTGCATTTGGTTTCAAGATTCAGCATTCATGAACTGATAGTGTTCTCTGTGAAAGTATGGCAAGACCGAGTGCCCTGCAAACCCCACCTCTATTGTTGTATGACAAAAATCCTCACTATATAAACACTGTGGTGGACAGCTCCACAAATTACCGGCTCTACCACAGACATACTAACGTAATGAGGGGTAAAAGAGAAAGCCACAAATTTTAAAATACACAAGACTGTTTAGATGCTTGGTGTCAGTCCTCTTCATCCAGGAATAATGCATCAATGCGAGAACTGCAGTATTACAGTCCATCTTCCCCATAGCCATGTGGAAAGAGCATGACTTGGTGTTTCTCTTATTCCAAGAAGATAATGACACAAAATGCACTTCCAAGAACTTGTTTTTTTAAAAGCCCCTCCCCATGTAAGAATTTGAATGAAGATTGTGTGTATAGTAAATTTATATATATTTTTCTGTGTGTGCAAAGCTCCATGAATGATCGATTATTTGTAATGTTTTAATATATTTACATACTACTTTTTAATGCCAAAGATAAGAGGGGGGTGGGGAACAATGTCTGATATATGGTAATTGGTCACAACCCAGAAATGCTTTTACGCAAAGATATTCAGAGTTTTGGTTGAATAAGTAACCTCCATCTGCTCCAGCATAAATTCGTCTCTACAGTCCCTTGATCTTATACTCAGTTAATCACTTGCATTCCCCCATTTGTGTGAGGGAACACACAGTTGGGAACATTTGTCCTTCTTTCCCACAGGTAGCAGGGATGAATTGTGCCTCTCCCCAAGCTTTTCTTTTTCTTTCTTTCGAGAAACAAACTTTAAACCTTTCAGAATGTTAAACTTATTACATTTGCCACCCCTATTTAAAAGATGATAAACACACACCCCAGCAGTACATTAAAGAAGTGAAGCATTCAATTTCCTGGAATTAACGCAAGATAGTACCCTCAAAGTCTTATGTGACACTTCTCCAAACAGGTGTTAAATAGGGGGGAGAAATTTTATGACTAAGACCCACTGTGTCAAGAAACTAAGTTGAAAGAATGTTTAAATTGAACCAAAATAATCCTGCAAAACTTTCATGATATTTGATAACCGGCAACTGGCTTTAGGACTTTCTGTGTTGTTGAGACCATGCGGCTCTTGACAGATGTGTCTGAGGAAAGAGAGACGATATATAATCTATTTTTTGTTTTAACTGTTTCCCAAGCTTCATTCCTAAGCCCTCTGGAGGGGAGCTCCAAGGGGCCTAACCTCCAGTAACTCACAGTGTCAGATCTCGTCCCATGTGGGAGAGCACAGACTCCCGAGTTAATATGGGCTTCAGGCTTGTTAAAGTGTCACGATGCTTTACTGTCCAACAGTGTCCTGTCACTCTTTTCTGCTCAGAAGTGGTCTGTGGTGTTTCTATTATAGACCATAATGGCTGAAGTAGTGTGTTAAAGCATTGTCATAGCTTTTTGTCAAATAACATACTCATTCACAGTCTCTCTCTTTGAGTTTGCTGCTTGTAAGTCCAGTAAAGTGGTAGGTGTGCCGCATGGTGTTTTCAAGTCCTCTGCTGCCCTTTTGTGTTTTGTTTTTTGTTTCCTCTTGTCATTTTGAAAGGGAATTTGACAGTTATTGCCCAAAAAACCTGAGATATAAAATCAGATGCTAGAAACTTGTTTTCAATTAAACAAATAAGAATGGCCATACTGGACATTACACTTTTTAGGCATTGAAGTTCATGCTAAGAAAAAAGGTTCACTTTGCCATTTGATAGTGACTCTTTTGGGGTGTAGAAATGTGTTATTATATAATTACTATACAATGGCAAAATATTTAAGCAACACCACAAAACACATGGTTTTCGTTACCTGTACTTATTGTGTAGCCTCCTAACAAAGCTTTTATGTTGAAATGTACTTGATTGTACTAAACAGAGTTTGTTGTTAAATGTCACTTGATTCCCTTGTTTGTTGTATTACCAGGATTATCTTATCGAAGGATTAACTCGGCTTTTGTCTCCTCTGGCTCCTAGCAGAGGGATTGAAGCATACTTGCTTCAACTACATTCTCATAACTGCATTTGAAAACATTCTGGTGTGGTACTTTTGTGGTATGTCTGCGTACAGTGTACCAGGCTGTATGTATGAAGAGATTTTTCTGAAACCTCTCAGGTTGCCAGGGACTCGGTAGCCCATGAGTTTAAGCAGCAGTCCAAACACTGCAAAAAAAAACTGCAGCTGCTGATATTGAATTATTTAGGCCTACTGTTTTCCATCTCTGATAACCTGAAGTGCAGGAAAGATTTAAACCTCTTGAGTAGGTGCCGTGTTTTCTGTTTATTTGTTTGACTACCCCCCCCCACTGTGCTCCTCTGGGTGCTGTATGTGATTTCCCTCCTTTTTTTCCCATTCTCCTGCAGACCTATATTGGCTCCATCCTGGCTGCAGTGAATCCTTACCAGACCATCCCACACCTGTACGACTGCCCTACAGTGGAGCTGTACAGCAGACACCATCTGGGCGAAATCTCCCCGCATATCTTTGCCATCGCTAACGAGTGTTACCGCAGTCTGTGGAAGCGCCTTGAAAACCAGTGTGTGCTCATCAGGTACTGTTCTGTTTATTACTGTACTGTACTGTTCTTCTTACTGTTGTTTGTTAATTTATTTGTCTGATGCTTTCAAGGGGCTGCTTTTCAGCAGCAATATGGTTGTTCTTTTTCTCACAAGTTATTTCCTCCCCCCCGGCATTTGAACTTACAAATCCCAAACTCAAACAACTACTCCTCTCAGCTTCCCCTGATTCTACTGCTGTTTGCTCTACACCTGTAGCATAAAAGCATGTTAGTTACGTAAAGACAAAAACCCGGTTCACTTAGCTATGACCTCCCAGCATATATATTCCTAGTCATCTGTCATTTTGTTTTTACTTATTTGGTAATTCTTTACAATAAGTCTCCCTAGTTACAGTGTGTTGCGTTCTGACAAGTATATTTTCATTTTCAAAGAGAAAAGTCTTGCAATTTACCCAGAATCCCTTGAGTGTGAAAAGTCCCTGTAGGCAAAATAATTTGTGCACTGCTTAAGACATGATTCAGTAGTTATTAACCAATTACACAAGGTTAGTCTCTATCTTGGCTGACAGACACTTATGGAAGCAATCTTCAGCACACTAATTGGTATCAAGGGGATGAATGGTATTGGGAGATGCATGTACCATCTATAACATTTTAATTGAAAAGCCTAAATTAAAAAATAGAGACAGGTCTTATAGTCATCCAAGTGGATTACGGAATACAATCGGAGACCCCATTGTAATCAAGAGGGGAAAAAAACATCAGGTCAGCTTGTTAGAGTAACGTCCCTGTAACAAGACAAAACCCATGTAAACAAAGCTACTGTTTGACTAGATTGATAGATTTCTTTATTACTTTAACTTGTATTGTTTAATTTTACATGCAAGAATTCCCAGCCCAGCACAGCTGTTTTGAAGTTTCAGTGACCTGTTTATAATGTATTCCAAAGGCTGAAAAATACAAAAAACTAACTTTCTGCTTCAAAGGACTTCCTGTTTTACCCCCCACCCACCCCAAGAAAAATGCGTTTATGAAACTTTGCTTTGTTTCTGGAAGTGGTTGTTATTTTGGAGATTAAATATCTCTGCTAAAGGTGACCTGCTTTTTATACTAGGCAAGAATGCACTGCACTCCTCATCCTGTGAAATAAATACAAAAGTTTGCCTGGCATCTGCAGTGCACATGTAAAAGAGTTGGTGGCTCCCATCCAAGCAGGACTGTGGACTCTCTCCCTTCCTCCCCCAAACCCTTTTTCTCCCCCCATCTCCCTCCTCCTCCTCCTCCTCCTCATCCTTTCCTCTCCACTCTGGCAAAGCTTAGCAACACAGCCTGCTAGCTAATCAGTTGGAACATATACTAGGTAGCAAAAAACAGGCCAAAGCTGGGGCAGAGGGAAGGGGGAGGAGGAGTAGGGGGAGAAACGACATTGCACTTAAAGTAGCCCAAAGGGAACTATATAATAGAATAATAGTTTTGACCTGAAATACCAGAGTTTTCAGGGTGTATTTGAAGAAAGTATTTAAATTCATCGATTACATATGAATTACTGAATTACAAATTATTTGTTTATTGTTATGTATTCATGTCTGGTAAAACATTAAAGGAATTGATATGCCAATGTCAATGTCTATGTACAGCTCTGGAAAAAATTCCACTCCAAGTTCAGAAATCAATGTTAAGTGGTCTCTTAATTTTTTCCAGAGCTGTATATACGGGCTAGACCAAATAAAAACTTTGACCTACCAGCGAATAGCAAAGTACAAACATTCGTTTAATTTATTGTCAGTAATCACTTTCTACGGCTTACAAATTATAACGTGATAGGTTACTAGGTCAAAGTTTTGATTTGGTTTAGACCTATGTCTGTGATAAGAACTGAAGTCCTGAGTTTCCTATATAGGAAGCTGTCAACATTGTACACAGTTTTGCTGGGGATGTTAGTGAGAACTTGGCTTGGTCCTCACTCAATACAGTAATGTCTGCTGTGTCCTATTGAACATATATGAATATTGTCCTATCTGGCATTTCACCGTAAATATCTTGGGCTGGAGACCCTTTGCTTTTCAGTTCAGTCCTTTTTCCAGCATAGTGTAGAAACAGATCTTTCAACAGGAAATAAATGTGTGACACAGACGTAAAACAAGTATTACTTTACCTTACATTGTTGATGCCTTTGTGATTAGTGAGAATGGCCAAATTTAAATTATCTGTAAGACAGAAGTGCTTGGGACAATACACCAATGCAAAGCAGGTACGTTGAGCTGATATTTATATTTACTGTGGGGAAAAATTTGTTCTCTTATGTGGAGTGCCCATTTTTATTCTTAAATCCTTGTTGCATAATGGGAGAATAAATTTGTTAGAATAAGTTTGCAGCAATTATCTTCACCGGTGTTTCCTTTTTGTTGGTGTAGCTGCTATTTTTGTTGCCTAGTTGTCATGTTTTGCGTCTACAGAGCATTTATCTCCTACTTGTTCTATGGTGGCTTATCTCTCGTTAGTATGAATGTTTTTGCTTTCATTCCTCTCGTACAATTGGAGAGGGGGGATACCTGATAACTGAATAATTGATGGTTGCTAGTGAAAACAGTGTGGGTAATTGTTAGCATTGAAATGCCCTGGAGTCCCTATATAATCATAAAGAGTAGACATCACTTATCCAAATAACCTCGGAGGCTGGGTGTTGTCAGGTGGACTTTTGTTATTGTAAACGTTTTATTACCTGGAAAGACAGGGACAATCTGTGTATAGAAAATTGAAGCACAGTGAGTTATGGAACATGCAAACCCCATTTCTTGTAATTTCCATTTGCACACCACAAACACTGAAATTTTTGAGTGTTAATGAAACCACAGACAGATTTTACACATTCATTCATCGTTAGTGACCAATTAATGAGGACCCTCATATTATGCAGTTGAACAGACACACTGAGATGTGGTGAATTCTTCTGTTGTGGTGTGCATATAAGCACAATGAAAACGAAGAGAAACTTGTCTTGTCAAATAAATTATGGAATGTAAGCAAAACCAAGACTGAACAGATGAATAAAGGGAAGCAAGAGACACATGTGATATTGTTTGAATTAATTTTAGAGTCTGTTCCCTTACATGGAATTGCCCTACATATTTTGGAGAGCCATATTTTCTCACCCCATCTTCTCCTGTCATTTTTAACTGCAGCTGTAGTGTGACACTGGGGTTCACAACATTAAATAACTTAATGAAGCACTTCAAAATGGCTCTTCCCAAGAAAATGTTGCTCTCTGAATTAAACAGCGATGGATGTACTTTGTGACATGTTTATACACTACTGACACACAGCTCCACTCATAACATCTGTTTGGAAAAAATAAAAATGTTACCATGCACATGGTACCTATAATTTGCTGGGTATATTCAAGACTTGATAGAGTTAAAGCCTTGAAATGCATGATTCATGTTGCTGGAAGCATACATCTTGTCACTTTTAGCGTTCGTTTTAAGAAACATTTCAGTTCTGTGACGTGACAGAATGCAGTAAATACAGAGCAAAAGCCTTTACAGCTACTCGCTTGCAATATTTTCTTTATTTTTTATTGCCAGTAGGCCGTACTTGAGTGTGTTAGCTGTGGCTTAAATGAGCCATTAGTGTCTTCATTATTTAATTTGTGAAAACAGCTGTTTGTGGGCTGTTTCTTTTAAGCTGAAAAAGCAACCCTCCTCCAGCAGAGGAGTGATAGATTGGGATATTAGTTTTGCAGTAAATGACTTGAGTAAAAAAAAAATGCCTAGATTTACTATAGGAGTTTTGCACGTTGAACTTGGTTTTACTGTAGTTTTACTATAGTTTTGCATCTGTTTCTTATGGATTCCACACAACAGTGTTCTTTACTACACTGGACCATGGAATACATGGGAAGGCATGTTTACTATGGTACATTATGGTTTATTCATTGTTGAATGTAGTAAAGCATAGTGAAGGCATGTGAAAACCATACAAAACCATGGTGAAAATAACCATATTAACAGGGCAAACACCTTTTGGCAGATTAACCAGAGGAGCCCCTTATTTGAGAGATCATTATGCACCAAAGCTTATTCAAGTTTGTAGTTATTAAGACAGGACAGCAGTACTGGCAGTTATTCCTCACAAATGCTTCTCATTGTTAATTTATTTTGTTAGTTTGCATTTGTGCAACAAAACTCGCCGCAAAGTCCCTGAGGGAAAACGCAAGGAGGAAACATATCAGAGCTAAGAGTAAATGAGAGGAGAGGAGCGACTGGAAAGAACCGGACTGAACACGCGGCCTAAGACACATTTCTGGTTGATGAACCCTCACGGAAATCAACTCGCAACGATCCTTAATAATGCTCTAAAATGATTTTGCCTTATAGCAAGCCAGAACCACGACACGTCACCGGCAGAACCCACACCCCACACCATGGCACAATATATCTATATAATATACACTCACCTAAAGGATTATTAGGAACACCTGTTCAATTTCTCATTAATGCAATTATCTAACCAACCAATCACATGGCAGTTGCTTCAATGCATTTAGGGGTGTGGTCCTGGTCAAGACAATCTCCTGAACTCCAAACTGAATGTCTGAATGGGAAAGAAAGGTGATTTAAGCAATTTTGAGCGTGGCATGGTTGTTGGTGCCAGACGGGCCGGTCTGAGTATTTCACAATCTGCTCACTTACTGGGATTTTCACGCACAACCATTTCTAGGGTTTACAAAGAATGGTGTGAAAAGGGAAAAACATCCAGTATGCGGCAGTCCTGTGGGCGAAAATGCCTTGTTGATGCTAGAGGTCAGAGGAGAATGGGCCGACTGATTCAAGCTGATAGAAGAGCAACTTTGACTGAAATAACCACTCGTTACAACCGAGGTATGCAGCAAAGCATTTGTGAAGCCACAACACGTACAACCTTGAGGCGGATGGGCTACAACAGCAGAAGACCCCACCGGGTACCACTCATCTCCACTACAAATAGGAAAAAGAGGCTACAATTTGCACAAGCTCACCAAAATTGGACAGTTGAAGACTGTAAAAATGTTGCCTGGTCTGATGAGTCTCGATTTCTGTTGAGACATTCAGATGGTAGAGTCAGAATTTGGCGTAAACAGAATGAGAACATGGATCCATCATGCCTTGTTACCACTGTGCAGGCTGGTGGTGGTGGTGTAATGGTGTGGGGGATGTTTTCTTGGCACACTTTAGGACCCTTAGTGCCAATTGGGCATCGTTTAAATGCCACGGCCTACCTGAGCATTGTTTCTGACCATGTCCATCCCTTTATGACCACCATATACCCATCCTCTGATGGCTACTTCCAGCAGGATAATGCACCATGTCACAAAGGTCGAATCATTTCAAATTGGTTTCTTGAACATGACAATGAGTTCACTGTACTAAACTGGCCCCCACAGTCACCAGATCTCAACCCAATAGAGCATCTTTGGGATGTGGTGGAACGGGAGCTTCGTGCCCTGGATGTGCATCCCACAAATCTCCATCAACTGCAAGATGCTATCCTATCAATATGGGCCAACATTTCTAAAGAATGCTTTCAGCACCTTGTTGAATCAATGCCACGTAGAATTAAGGCAGTTCTGAAGGAGAAAGGGGGTCAAACACAGTATTAGTATGGTGTTCCTAATAATCCTTTAGGTGAGTGTATGAACAATTTATATATTTGTACATACACACCGCAGTAGCTTTATGGTCCCTTTGTGGTGTTTACTCTGCTTGAAAGCCGAGTAGTACAATTAACAGTGCAGTTGTCAAATAAGCTGACATTGTGGAGCAATAAATTGTACACTGGCACTTTAACTGAATGGGAGCCTCAGGCCAGCAAATAACGACATCCAGACTGAATCTCATGCAGGGTGTAAATTCTGCAGAGGTGCAGCGAGAGACGAAGTTTGGAGCTCAGTGTTTAAGCCAAAATTAAAGCCATGTGGTCTTTGGTCCTGCATACTATTTCTAGCAAGGAATTTGTACCCTAAACTATTTCACTTCAGCATGTTGCCTTTTTTATGTTTTGTTTTTGTTTTTTTAATTAAATCTTAAGCAGTGTTTAGTAGTGAGGAACAATTAAAGTCAACCAATAATTGCAAGAAAACGTTCTCTAATGGTGCTTTTGTTTGCAGCTTTCCATAGTAAGTCCTCCTTGATTCAGGCTGAAAGACGAGATGAGGGTTTAAATATCCCAATGATCTCAGTCACTGATTGTAGCTGCGTCTGATGTGGCTGTTCAGAACTGGTTGAAGAACTGGGGTCCCATCGTTGGGGAGGTCTTTGCCTTTGACTGAGGGAAGAGACTTCTGTTGCTCCTGTCTGATCTTACCTGATTATGATCTTGAATTAGAACATAAGAACATAAGAAAGTTTGCAAACGAGGGGAGACCATTCGACCCATCGTGCTCGTTTGGTGTCCATTAATAACTAAGTGATCCAAGGATCCTATCCAGTCTATTTTTAAATGTTCCCAAACTTTCAGCATCTACCACATTGCTGGGGAGTTTGCTCCAGATTATGACAACTCTGTGTGAAGAAGTGTCTCCTGTTTTCCGTTTTGAATGCCTTGAAGCCCAATTTCCATTTGTGTCCCCGGGTGCATGTGTCCCTGCTGGAGAATTGATCCACTGATCATAAAAGCAAAGTTTCTCTCTCTGAGATTTGCAAGACTCCTTTGCAAGCAGTTAGTGTTTTTGAAGTGGTTCACATTTAAGAAAATGTAGACTCCTTTATTATTATGCAATTATTATTATATACATACATACACACACACACATAGGCCTACACACAGAGACAGATGTACAAATCTTTTAGTTTGTATCTGGTGCGTTGCATATATACAGATACACAGTAAAATGATTGATAACAAAAGTTATGAAACTTGGAGTTTATAAGGCACCATGTGGTAACTGATGAACAAAAGCTGTAGAGCTAAAAGACACAAGACTATATTAATGCAAGACAATGTTCTAATTATGAGTGAGCGCATGGTTTCATATGAGAAATATTACAAGGCCCTTTTCACTTCATAGAAATTTATTATATGCACAAAAGCTTTCAACATCAATGTCCAAAGGTCTGGATTACATTTCACCATTGGGCAGCTTCACCCACAATACTTTTTTCTTTTTGACGGTCCTTCAGCATGTAACAGATGAGAGTATTTTTGTTTTGAATAATAATAATTTGGGTTGGTAACTTGAAAATAAGATTTCCTGGTGTCTTCATATTGGCTAGGGAACAAAATGCCCTTTACTTTGTCACTTAGACAACCTTACAGTCTAGACTTTACTCTAGGAACAACCCTTCCACAGCACCATGGCAACCATTATTCAGAGGGAGTTTTGGGTCATAGGTCACCCACTATTCCTTAAGGCTCTTGCAGTATCTTTTCAATGGAGAATTTCTGAGAGACAGAAGTTGCAAAAATCCTATCGATCAATATTTGTAAGGGAGACCTTTTGTCCTTCGCCCATTACATGAGTAACCCTTCAGAATCCCCAGGTAATCTTGATACCTTAAAGCTCAATTTATAATTGTAATTAATGGCAGTAGCTTAAAAATAAACATCTGGGAGTAATTTTGAGCACATAGTAAATCTGTACTCCATCACCATAGACATTCACGACATATGAAAGGATTCAATTAGAATTAGCTGTTTTGCATGTTGCTGAATGCACAAAATAAAAAGCTCAGTAAAATCCAAAGGACACAAGGTTCGACAATGGCTTGCAGATGAAAGTAAATAAAAACTATAATAATAATAATAATAATAATAATAATAATAATAATAATAATAATTATTATTATTATTATTATTATTATTATTATTATGTGCCTCTTTCATGATTTGAGATACATCTGTTAAAAGTGAAGGCTTTTGCCGTTTTAAACTAAGTAGCCAAACCTTTAAAAGACAAAAAGACAAGGAGCAAACTAGTATTATTCTGATGAGGTACAGTCTCCAGCAGCATAAACTTTAAGTATTGAATAACTTAAAGTATTAAATATTATATTAAAATATTATAATGCATTTTTTTCAGTGTGCTAAGGTGTTTTGTGTAGCTCCCTGAACTTAAACTCCAGGAGTTTCAGGACACAAGACCAAAGGGAAAGTGAACTTCAGTGGCCTAAACTGGCCACAAGAGGATGTAATCCATATCACAGACATTGAAACTCGAGGGTCCCCGGTAGGCAGGGGAGAGCCTAGCGGTGTGATTAAACTGTTAAACGAGGTTAATAAGAAATCCAGTTAGCACACCCCCTTTCCTGCAGGGACCATCCTTGGTAGTACTCCCAGCGCCACAGAATTCCCAGCAGGACAAAGGAGTTGGGTCAGGGCCAGCCAGCCTACCACGCTTTTACAAAAGCATGAAAGCATTTTTATTTTATTTTATTTTTTAGACTAGTGATACTGCCACAGTGAGCGGTGAATTACCCCCTGTCCCCCCACCCCAAACACATTTTGCAGAATCATTTGTGGCAGGGAACTGTAAATTCAGTTCGCAGAGGACTGCAGCGTCTTCTGGTTTTGTTTCCAGCTGGAAATCTTGTTTACTTAATCCAGCTAGATATTTTCCCACCAAGGCATGCATTACATTGTTTTAAAGTGTGTTGATTTTTATATATCTTCCTTGGCTTAGCATATTCTTTTGATTCATGGTAAACTACAGTACACATAACCCCGGGTTGGTATAGCAGTATTCAATTCGTCCAGCTCATCAGATCGGGTTGCAACGAAAGCCAGAAGACACAGTGGCCTCCCCAGAGTTTGAGATCCATGCTTTAATATGTCAGAGTGTCTCCAGTCTGCTGTACTCTGCAAACAAGCTTTAGGTGCTTGACATGCTTTCTGGGGAACAAAAAAAACAGTGCCACATTGTGAAAGGACTCACCCTTTATTGTGATAGCACTGTGTGAGTGTGCTCTTTCTGTCCAAATGGAACATTAGAGCTTTGCTTTTTCTCAGCACCCCGTAACCCATTTTATGCACCATTTCCAAGTGTTTGCTAATGGAGAGAAGACGGGCTGGAAGCGTTTTAAAAAGCTGACAGGAATTAATGGTTTGTCACTGACCGAGGCCTGGTCTCTTCCGTGGGCTTCATCCCTTGTTTGATGCTTTGCAGTAATCTTGATGGGTCTCTTTTGCAAGAGCAGAGACCCAACATTTCCACTTCATTTTGAATATCTGTTGCTTTTAATTGTCATCCCATTATGAACCGCAAGTGACTAGATGGCAAGTGCCATCTCAGGTGACTAGAAATCCTAAAATCCACCTCCTTTGCTCCAGCAGAATTATTTCTCACAAAATGCCTCCATGCTTATTTCTATAATATTCAATAGAAGTAAAATGGGAAGAAAAAACATTAAAAGCTAATTGTACTTTAATAGGTGGTTTCACAGACCTTGATTAGCAGTAGTCTTGGATTTCCCTACCTAAAATTACAGTGGGTAATGCAAGTCTAGTGCTAATCAGAGTCTGTAAAGAGTGACATTTAAAACTGTACCTGGAGCTCTTTATTTCATATTCTTATCATGTTCTCCTTCTATGATAGTCATATTCATTGAACAGTATAATAGTTAAGTCCCTATGCAATTGCTTTCAACCTCGTTTTTAAATCAAATCTCTTAACCCTGAAAGCAGACCACATTATAGGACTGTCGTGTTAAATGTAACTTTCTCTCTCCTGCCTCCTCCACCACCCCCAACTTGTGCTCAATATAAATATTTTTATAGACCACATTCCAGAGAGTGGAGCCTACTCTGGGCCCATCTGGTAATGGTTGGAAAGAGGGGAAAAAGGGAGAAGTCCGCATTTGACCTAATTCAATAACGCGCTCCTGATCTGGAGAGATACCAGCGTGTATTTGTGAAGCCCTGTGCTTATTTTGATGATGTTTTCTCAGCCTCTCGTGACCTGGGGTTCCTGAAGTTTACAAATTGGTCATAATTTGATAAACTCTACTGAAAAACAACCTATGTATGTATGTGTATATATATATATATATATATATATCTTTTTCAATGCTAAAAAGAGTTTGTTCTATACAAAACTGGTGGTGTGTGATGACAGAGCTTGTATTGTTGTGACACATCTTTTCTTTTAGGAATGGTACAGTCTTGGCTGTTCTATATCAATACATACTAGGCTGTCTATATACATAATGAAACACACACATCTTTGTTTCATTGTCTTAAACACACAACACCTCATTACTCCACACACCCCCACGCCTTTTGAACATATAGTTCAAGCTTTATAAACAGAAGAAAAACTAACACAAAATACTAATACCATGTCCCTACAACTATACCCTGGTATTACTGTGGGTTAGGATGTTGGCCCAGGTTTTGAAGGGTCAGTTCAGACTGGATACTTTTTAAAGTTTTTTTAGATCTTTAATTTAGTTACTTAATTAGTTTGTTGTAACATTTTATTCAATACTTTTTAGGCCCCAAGTCCCCTGTGTGACTTCCCCCTGTTGGGCAGGGGAAGATAGAGGCCAGTGGATAACAGTGCTTAAAACGATCCTGTTAGTTGGACAAGGGCACACAGCTAGACCCTAATCGCTCTGCCCTGAGCCGAGATGACAGTGGCTGGGCAAGAAGAAAGGCAATTACAGGAGCGCTGCGTGAGTGGAAGGACTGAACGATCAGTGTCAGTCAGGCTGTGCGGCTGAGGAGCTGGCGTTAAGATGGGGCTTGGCAGCTACTGCACTCTAAAGAAGGGATTCTCTCTCTCACATCTGCCTCATATCTGTCTATCTGTGCATCTTGCTCTTCCTTCATATTTATGCTCCACATCATTCCAACTCAGCATCTTTGCATTACATGCTATCTAGTGTAGAGGAAAATGTTTTTTTTTGTGATGGGTCCCTTAGAAAATGTATAGATCCTTAAGGTCTTTCAAGAAAAGTGCATCGATTTGATCAGATCAAAGCTAAAATACGACTCGGACCTGGGAAAGGGTGTCCCCCTCCCCCCAATTTCATTCTTGCCAAACTATGTTTTAAGTTATCATCATATCAGTTATTAAAGTAAGCTTAAGGTGGATTTTGTGCTATTGCATTGATACGTATTTTCTTCAATAACTTCCTTCCTTTCCATTGAACTTTTTCCAAGGCTTATTAGTTGTTTTTATACTGAGCAACAGCCGCCCTCTTGTGGCCAGTCTGGGCCTTTGCAGACTGATTTGTTTTTAAAACTGATTTGATGCCATTTGATACATCGTTTGATCCCACATACATAAAGGTGGTGTTTTTGACTTGAAGCAGAACTAAAATACTACTGAGTCTATAGTATTTATGTTTTGTTCTATAGACTATCTGTAAAGAAAGCTGACAAACAGTGGCTTCTCATTGTAGTTTAAAATACAATTCTAATAGTAATACACCATTTGACAGATTGTACTCTGAGTAAATATGATACCGTGTAGTGTTTTCTGAGTTCTGAGAATGAATCACCTCTGGATCACCTGTACAAATTATAGGACTGTGGGCCTACAAGAACTATGCGGCTCCTGGTGTATTGTCTGGAAAGACCACTGCTGTTAGTGTCCGGCTGGGATAGCACCACTGCCAATCACTGTCTTCAAAACAAGCCTTTAGCTTCTTCACAGCCACGTCTACATTTGAGAAATGTTGCCGTTTTTTTTTTATTTCAGCGGCGAAAGTGGGGCCGGCAAGACCGAAAGCACCAAGCTGATCCTGAAGTTCCTGTCCGCGATGAGCCAGCACTCCCTCGAAGCCACCTCCAAAGAAAAGACATCGCATGTCGAGCAAGCCCTTTTGGAGAGCAGGTGTGCCATGTTTTTAGTTTTAGTTTTTTGTATTTGTTTCCCTCTTACTGCCTCAGTGGATGTCAACAAGGAATGGCCAGCAGCCACAAACCTAAAACAAACCTCCCCAACGCCAAACAAGTTTTTTTGTTTTCTCTGAATACAGTTTCCTGTGGACAATGGACAGTTGTGGGGCTTAAAACAATTACAACTCTAATAGTATTTTGTTTATACATATATAGTATTATAATTAGTTTTGTACTAATTATGACACCTCACAGTCAAGTCATTCAGTTAATCTGAATCCTTTTATATGACTGTAGTCTGCTGAGATGGGGTGAACTTTTGAGTTTTATTGTACTTACAGTACAGTTCAGATTTATTAAGTCATTTAGTATTTGCCGGATTTAATTTGTATTAAAATGTAATTGCTTATTCAATTTGAAATGATTGATGATTAATGCATGTATGTTTTTGTTTATTTGTTTGTTTTTGTGCATTGTCTCCTTTTTAATCACATAGTCCAATCATGGAGGCCTTTGGAAATGCCAAGACCGTTTACAACAACAACTCCAGCCGCTTTGGGAAGTTCGTTCAGCTGAATTTCTGCCAGAAGGGGAACATTCAGGGAGGGAAAATTGTTGATTGTATCCTTTTGTTATCAAATAACCCAGCTCTTCCTGACAGGTTACAGCAATGGTTCCCAGCCTTGGAGTCGTGACTCAATTTGAGGTCACACAAGAAATAAATGGGGTCACAAATGGTGATTCTTGTTATGTTTTTTTGGTAAATATAAAATAAAGGTAGGTTAAAGTCAGTTCCTGGAGGGATGCGGTGCTTCTTCTGGCTTCAGTCACTTTATTGTTCTGATTTAACCTGTTTGACTGGATGAATTTAATACTTCTGTACAAGTGGAAAATTATGTTACAGGTAGTGCCACCTTGAATCAAAATAATATTTTTTCCATCACCTGTAAAGGACCTTAGAACAATGGCATGGATGTCTAACTAATAAAATAATGAGACTGAGTAAATCAGAGCACGCCAAGAGGAACAATACCAGAAGGTGCTTGGGCCCCTCCAGGAACAGGCCTGTTATGGAGAGAGGACACGCTTTGAACCATTAACTTATTATTGAAAGCAGGGGTCTGCAATGTGTGTCAAATGCATTACTTCCGTCCGTCTGTGCCGTCCCATATGAAAGTCTGAAAATAGTTAATCGTCAGTATAACAAATATAAATTGTTCCAGACTTATGGAATTCTGCCAGGGAGCAAGATGGAGTTACAGTACATTTGTACAATGATGTGCTGATGATAGGTTTCAGAGTTTGGTTTTAGGATGAAGAGGTTATAGTGGGTAGTTGCTGGACAGGCAAAGAATTTAATGAGGTCTTTTGGGTTTTCATAATCTCGAGTTGTGTCCTATCTCTACACTTTGCATAAACACAAGAATGTTTGAAAGTATATATTTTTTATCTTGTCGTCGTTGTCAGCCTTAACTTGCGCCTTTCCATCTGCAGATTTATTAGAGAAGGTGAGCTTCATTCTTTGACCTTTATCCCAGTTGATCTTGTTTTTCCATTCCATAATTTAATAATGAATTCCAGTCCAGTAGGTACTCAGCTGCATTTGCTTTTTCTGTGCAGAACCGAGTGGTGCGTCAGAACCCAGGCGAGAGGAACTATCACATATTCTATGCTCTGCTGGCAGGAACAAACACAGAGCAGAAAGGTGAGGCTGATGAGGTGAACGGGAGAGTGTGGCTCACTACACCGGTAGAGAACAAGGGCTACAGCCTGGGGCAATGAGGGCACAATAATCATTATAAGGAAGTCAATTTCAGATTTTTCTGAAGGGACATGTCTTATATACAGGAGTAGAGATTAGGGCTCTGGACTCATAACTGGAAGGTTGTGGGTTCAAATACTGGGTGGGGCAGTGCTGTTGTACCCTTGAGCAAGGTACTTCACTTTACTTCACTTAGATTGCTCCAGTGAAATGCCCAACTGTATAAATGGGTACAAATGTAAGTCGCCCTGGATAAGAGTGTCTGCTAAATGACAAATAATGTAATGTAATGTTATAAATTATGACTAGGTACCCCTGAATTTGCTTGTTGCCTTATCTGGAAGCATGTATAAAGTGTTGTACTTTTCTTTTCGTTGTTGTCCGTAGGAGAGAGGAAGCTACATTGAAAATGCTAATGTTGGGTTTTTGTTTTTTTTGTTTTGCAGAAGCCTTCCATTTATCTCACCCTGAAAGCTACTATTACCTGAAGCAGTCTGGGTGCGTGGCAGACAAGACCATCAATGACAAAGACACTTTTGAGCAAGTGCTGGTAAGGCCCCATTGTATCCTTGTTGTGTGGCCTATCTAATGAGCTTTGGTGAATTTTTGTAATTGGTGAAGAGTAATCACTGACTTTGTACTTCACAAACTGGTTTTATGGTGAAGCCAAATAATTGTGTTGCCAAAGCACTAGTACTGGTTAAAAAAAAATATATATATATATAAATATATATATATATACACACCGATTAGCCATAACATTATGACCACCTGCCTAATATTGTGTAGGTCCCCTGACCTGTTGAGGCATGGACTCCACTAGACCTCTGAAAGTGTGCTGTGGTATCTGGCACCAAGACGTTAGCAGCAGATCCTTTAAGTCCTGTAAGTTGCGAGGTAGGGCCTCCATGGTTCGGACTTGTTTGTCCAGCACATCCCACAGATGCTCGATTGGATTGAGATCTGGGGAATTTGGAGGCCAAGTCAACACCTTGAACTCGTGATTCATCAGACCAGGCCACCTTCTTCCATTGCTCCATGGTCCAGTTCTGATGCTCATGTGCCCGTTGTAGGCACTTTTGGCAGTGGACAGGGGTCAGTATGGGCACCCTGTTTCCTATGTGTTTAACAGTAATTAACTAGGATGTATTTCTAAAATAGACCTGTAAAGAAATAGGCCCTGGTATATATCATATCAATATTCCTGTTGATTTGTGTCAGACTTTGTCCTGTGTCCTTCCCACTCCTTCCCGTTTTCAACCACTGTACATGAACCCTGGCTGACTGCTGCTGGCCTTGGAGTCCCTGACTGTGCCCTGTCTCCTTCCCTGCAGAACGCCATGAAGATAATGCAGTTCAGCCGGGAAAACATCCAGGAGACTCTGCGACTGCTGGCAGGGATTCTTCACATAGGGAACATCGAGTTCATGACGGCCGGGGGGGCTCAGGTCTCCTCAAAATCGGGTGAGTCTAAACACCCCTTGGTGACAGCCAGGATGCTATTTCTGGCATGGCATAAAATCCTGTGGGTGTGGCAGAGTGGCTGCTTGTATGGATTGGGTGAGATCGGTTTTGTTGCGTTTCACAAATCCAGTTCCCAAGGGGCAAGTTTCCTGCTGTATACGGTATTCATTGGTCTCCTTAAACCTATATACAATGTATATCGGTCTCTTTAAATTACGAGTGGGTAATTTGAGTCCTCAGGGGCAAGGTTCCTGCAGGTTTTATAGGTACCTTTCCAATTAGCAACTGAATAAGACCTGGAATAAACAGGTGACTTCACTTATCCTAATAATTACTTCAATTACCAGAAACTACTTAGGCCCTTGAGGCCTGGAATTGCCTCCCACTGCTTAAAATAATCCCCTGTATTAAAATCAGGCTTCAGTTACACTGGTTCAGGTACAGTTAAGTGAATGGTTAGTTGAATTCACAAATTAGGTACGGGCACAGGGGGAATGTAAACAAGGCACACTCCGGCCTGTTGAAGAAGCAGGTAGGAAGCTGCCGTCACTTCACTGCTTACCATTCAGATGACCTCAAATTGCGCTATAACTGAAGTCAATGATCTGTTCCCATGCATGAAGTAATGAATCGTCAGGTTTCATCAGAAGCAGTTTTCTCCCAGATCTGAATTTGTAGAAGACGCACTTAATCCTAAAAGAACCGGACTCGAATGGGCTTTTGAAGCTACAAGTGTACATAGATACCTAGCTGGTCACAATCCTATGGTAATGCTGGTGCTTTTTCCACTTCACAGCTTTGGGAAGAGCCTCAGAGCTGCTTGGGCTGGACTCAGTGCAGCTGGCCGAAGTCCTCACACACAGGTCCATGATCCTCCGTGGCGAGGAGATCTCCACACCTCTCTCTGTGGAGCAGGTGAGACTGACTGTTGTCTGCTTCATGGTGGCTGTCAGTTGCATGCCCTTCGCCAAGAGCCATTTCCACCTGTGTGAGGGTTGAACACATCAAGCCCTTTATTCAGATGGGTTAATGAGCTCAGGGCACCTTCTCATTCAGATCGACCGCCTGGCTATTAGTCTTATACCAACACAGCAGAGAACCAAGATGCACAACAAAACAATACACATTGTGCAACTGACACAGTTCAATTGGCGCAATCACAATTAGAGAGATTAACTGATAACACCTTAAATGATGCTTAATACCATCTTGATACCATGAAAAAATAATTACCACCCTTAAATGTTTCAAAGCTTTTCCCCCCCTCATTTATTTAGTCAGTTTTTAAAAATGGTAGCCATCCCACTGTGACAAATAGGTAAGCCCACTCTCTTGACTTTGTTGTCAGTTCACTGTTGCTGTCAAGACACTGTTTAAATGGCAGCATTTCCCTTCCAGGCTGTGGACTCCAGGGACTCAATGGCGATGGCACTTTATTCCCAATGCTTTACATGGATCATAAGGAAACTCAACAGCAGAATAAGAGGCAAAGAAGACTTCAGATCCATAGGCATCCTGGACATATTCGGATTTGAAAACTTTGAGGTGGGTCAGAAAAACAACAGAAATGTTGAGGGAAAATAAAATAAAAATGGTTGTTCATTATAAATTGCTATTGCAGAGGGAATATGTAGAATAGGCAAAGCAACTGTTCAGAGTGTAACAGTTGAGATGGAGATCAAAGGTGCCAGCTTTTTATCTCATCATGAACCCGTCTCTATTCACAGATCAATCGTTTCGAACAGTTCAACATAAACTATGCAAATGAGAAACTGCAGGAATATTTCAACAAGCATATATTTTCTTTGGAGCAACTTGAATATAACAAGTAAGTGTGGCGCTGTTGACTGTTTCCTGTATTTTCTTACTTCAAGGGCACATTTGTGTCTCATCTCAAAAGCCACCCTCTATCGTCGTCTTTTCTCTTTTTGTCCCAATCTGTCTTATATCTGCTATTATACCAGTGCTGTTTTACTAAGACCCAGTGATTGAGAAAAAAAAAAAAAAATCTTAAAAAAAACTTCATCACTGTCAAATCCAGAGGATTTACAGTTTATCAGTATCCCTAGAAGATTTGCAGGCGAGTACTTTGGAAGAGTATGATAAAGCGCTCAGTCACTCGAGAACTCATGTGCGGTTTTATAATTTGTATGCATTTTATTGCATGAGAAAAACCTAGTAATAACCAGCCATACAAAAAACAAAACAAAAAACAACATTTCTGATTAAACAAACTAAATCAATAAACAAAGAACAGAGAACCACTAATAACAAAACATTATTATGATAATAATAATAATTATTATTATTATTATCATTGTTATTTATGCACTCCATATGGATGAAAGAGGAAGGAAGTCCATGTTGTTTTGTGGGTTTACTTATCTATATTTTTACTGAACCTGTTATGTGGACAAATTACTGTCGTTTCTGCTTACATTTTGTAGTAGCACATTCATTTTACCTTTATCATCATCATCATAAGAGTAGTCAAAATATACCTGTGTTATCCTGTCAAATGTGGTTGAGAATGTATTGAAATCTGAAAACAACTACACAGTTAATCTAGAGAGAATTTGATCTACTAAAACTGCCAAATGTAAGATATATACACTCAATGAGAACATTTACAGTTCTTCTACTAGTTCCCACTGTATTCTGTCTGATATGCATAAATCAGTGAAACAGTAAAAAGCACAGTAAAATGAAAATTCTAATTTGTGAAAAGTCCTTCCTTTACTCCTTCAGTTATCGGAATTACTAAAATTACATCGACACTCAGCAGTGCTCAGTTTTAAAGAGATTTTGAATGAGAGGTATAGCGCCATATGGACTTATGTTGTAAGTCGCCCTGGATAAGGGCGTCTGCCAAGAAATAAAAATAATAATAATAATAATATGGACACATCCTTGGTGAGGGATAACAACTTGGTTCCCATTTAAAATTCAGGCAAGGACCATTTCCTGTCCTGTGATGGCAGCACAGATTTTGCACATATGCCACAATGGTTATTTAAAGGAAATAAAGTTATAGAACTTGACATTATGGCTTTCCAAAATTGATGTAGCATATTTGACACACTTGGCATTACAGTGTAGTGAAACTGCCTTGAGTCAGGAAACTAAGTAGATATTTATTTTTTTAATATAATTTTATTATGCTTCAAATCTACTACATTATGATGATGTGATGAAAATCTTGGCATTCCATTCTCAGAAAAACAAAGAAACACACTGCAGTACTTTTAAGCCATCCTACAAGCTTAATAGCTGGTACTTAATACAATATGTCCACACCTTAATAAAACAGAATAACTTAGATAAAATAGTAATACAAAGAATATTTAAATGCATGTCATGTGTAATCATACATTTTAAATACAGCTGTAAGTAAACATGCATTGAAATAATAATTTATTAAGTTCCCAAAGGAGTTATAACTTAATTATGTCAGTCGAAACTTGGTTATTATAAAGGGCAGTATTTCCCTAATAAGTTCTGTCCTTGTGTGTAATAATTAATCATGGCATAGCTAAATGTCAGTGTGACACTTTTATTGGTGATATGATGAATGCCTGTTCACTGCAAGTAAATGAAATATCCTTATGTGAGATCCAATTTAAAAATTTTGATTAGAGTTTAAACTATAATTACAGAATCCACTTAAATAAATTAGGACAAACTCACAGAATAAAAAATGCCTCCCATTTGAAGATGGGCTATTCTAATATGCTATTTGTTTTGAAACACAATTCATTGAACATTGAATTAGTGTTGTGTTAGGCCACAACAGAACTGGTTTGATGTATTGCAGTACAGAGGGCAGACAGCAGAACTAATAATAATAATGTTACAGTGTAGTACTACACAGATTGTCAATCATCAAAAAGCTATTTCAATTCTCTGGTCAATATCTGAAACATGTCTTCTGTCTTTCTAGGTTTTTTCAGAGATACCCCCACACACAATCTAATAGCTTTGGTCAGATTCTGCAATTGAGCTAAAATCTCAGACCTCGAATCGGATTTAACAGGTGACCCAAAGTGGCCAAGTACACTAGCCAGCCCTCAAGGGCTCCGACTTAATTTTAGAAATCATTAACTTTAAATGTCTATAAAGATACAGATCCCAAAAGATGGCTGATTACTTACCATTACTTACAACTTACCTGATATTACCATGGAAAGACAGGATGGCGATTGCCCAGGTACAGGCAAGGACTGTCATGCCTGTGTATTCAGTCCTTTGTGTTTTATCTTGCCAGGGAAGGGCTGGTTTGGGATAATATAAACTGGATGGACAACGGAGAATGTTTGGACCTGATTGAAAAGGTAATAAATGTTGTTGATGTTGAGAAGCAGTGAATTGAACAGGGGCAGCAGTGTGGGCTAATGGTTAGGGCTCTGGACTCCTGAGAGGGTCGTGGATTCAGTCCAAGGTGGGGGACACTGCTGTTGTACCCTTGAGCAAGGTATTTTACCTAGAATGCTCCAATAAAAAAATAAACAATAGCTGTTTAAATGGATAATTGTATGTAACAAATATTGTGATATATTGTAAGAAATGCAAATCACCCTGAGTAAGGGCACCTGCCAAGAAATATAATAACACTGAATCAGTGTTTTGACCTGTGACTGAACAGTTGTGATTTGTTTTGCACAAGGCATGGTGAGTATCACTTGACTTTGTTAAATCAGGTGCCACCCTATTTGTTTGCTTGTGATTTCCAGTTATAATGAATGCATACTAACTATAGTCTATGCCAGTTCTTCTGTGTTTCACCTTTTATGTGCTTTGTTTTTGTAGAAATTGGGACTCTTGGCACTAATTAATGAAGAGAGCCACTTTCCGAAGGCCACTGATGGGACATTGCTGGAAAAACTGCACAGCCAGCATTCGGTACGTGTTCTGCTGACACGGCATCAACCTACTTGTTTGCTAACGCAGTTCCTCATAACAATACCCAGGCACTCATGTCTTGGAAATTGAGACTCGCTCACATAACATGGTTTTCAGGGTTTGCAAGTAAGGAGGTGTAGTATAAATGATAGCAGTGAATGAACACCTTAGGCATGTTATTTCATGTATATAGTTAATATTATGTTAAGCTTGGGATGCAGGCCTTAAAAACTATACACTGTGCAGCCAATGTAACAATCAATTTGTATCTATCTATCTATCTATCTATCTATTTATTTATTTATTTATTAATTTTGTCATTCCAGCAAAACCCTTTCTACGTGAAGCCTCGGGTAGCCATCCATTATTTTGGAGTGAGGCACTACGCCGGAGAGGTATCTGCTGAACCGTCTATTAAGTTATTTGTAGACGTCTGTACTTGGGTCAAGAAGAAGAAAGGGATGGTTATTTGAAGAAAATGCATGATGGAAGCTTGAGGAATGCACCAGTGACTGTTTTTTGACATGACCATCAGATGCAAATCTTTCAACAATCTAGAGAATATCCTGCAGAAGATGGCAGTCAGATCCCCTGATCACCCTACTATAGCTCTGGTCTTTTTCTCCAATTGCTAGTTAATCCACTTGACATATGTAGCACTCGGTTCAATAAGAGGTGGATTTTCCTTTTGCTGCTGCATCAGGGTTCTGGTACTTTTAACTGATGATACCAATGTTGTTGTTTTTTTTGTCTGTCTGCGCAGGTCGTATACGATGTAAGGGGAATCCTCGAGAAGAACCGAGACTCATTCAGAGATGATGTTTTGAACCTGTTGAGAGAAAGCAGGTCTGTGAATAATGTTTCCTTATGCATCTGTACAGATATGTTTTTTTTCTTGTTTATTGTTTTTAGCATGTTTTGTACAAAGGTTCTTGTCAACAAAGGTAGAGGTATACATAGCTATAAGTGAAACTGACGGCTATTGCCCTGCTGTACAGCAATTCGAAAAAACATTGTTTGCCTGAAAGCAAGAATTTCCTGTATTATTATTAATTTATTAGCAGAGGCCCTTACCCAGGGCAATTTACAGTATTCACAAGAAACATTTTCATCACATTACAAAGTGCAGCAAATAAAATCAGTGCAAAATACAATAAGCATACATCCTAGTACAAATGTGCTAACAAGTGCCAACATAATAGTGTTCTGTCCCTGGTATGTGCTAAGGGGTGAGGTAGGCATTGGAACAGGAGAAGTTACAGTAAAATTATAAAAATGCCAAAGATACACAAGTAATCAGGAGCAGGAGGGAGCATAATTTACTATGAAAGAGCACCAGAGCAAGAGTGCTGAGATGTCCAGGAGATTATGCTGCGTTATTGCAGGTACAGTCTGAACAGGTGTGACTTGAGCAGACGCTGGAACTCTGTGATTCTGACCTCTGTACAATGAGTATATTGCCACTTTTCGAATACTATTAAGTGTTACAATTAAGTAAAGATCTCCCCGAACAAACCTTTCCTGGTCTCTCAAGGCAGGTACTGAACTTGATCTTGAACTGAAACATTACACAAGTATTTTCTGAAATGAACCGTGCTAAACCATACTGCAGGCTGATCCAGATGGCTTAGCAGCATAAGGAGAATCGGTGGGAAGTGGGAACTGGTCTGTTGTAGCTGCAGGAGGTTGGGTCTGTGGAGATCAGGTTGAACTGATCATACTGCTCATGTCTTCTCTGCACTCCTGCCTGCCCTTGTGGTGTCCCATGCAGTGTGCCCGGTGAGTTGGGCTCCAGCTCACCATTATTATTATTATTATTGTTTATTTCTTAGCAGACGTCCTCGTCCAGGGCAACTTACAAAATATAAGAGCAATACAGTGCAATAATGCAGTGCAGTTCAGGCATAATACATTTTACAAATTTAGAATTTACATAAGTGTATACGAGATACGGTAAGCAATATATAAGGTCTTACATCCTAGATTATCAGCTTTTACAATCTAGGATGTAAGACCTTATATATTGCTTACTGTATCTTACTGTATTGCTTACTGCAGGCAGGAGTACAGAAGAAGACATGAGCAGTACGATCACTTCAGCCTGATCTCCACAGACCCAGCTCCCTGCCATGTCCCTGTACTGGTTAGTTAAATCAGTTATTGATAATTAATGCATATATTAATTTTGTGTGTTCTTTGTTGCAGGTTGGATTTTGTGTATGACCTGTTCGAGCACGTCTCCAGCCGCAACAGTCAGGACACTCTGAAATGTGGCTCCAAACACAAGAGGCCCACGGTCAGCTCTCAGTTCAAGGTCAGTGGAGGAACAGGCTTCCTGTGTGTGACAGGCCAGAACACTGCAAACGGCAGCTCAAAGCCATTCCTTCAATGGAACACAGCTGGGCTTAACATCAACCAATTTATCACCTTTTCTGTTTAGACTGAGCGGTTTAGGAAACAAAACAAGCATGTCTGCACCCCACTGTGAATTTTGTATTAAATCTCTCCTGCCTTTATGTGCTTTTTCGCCTAAGAATTATAGGGGGGAATTCTAGACTGAGCTGTCCTCTGTTGTTGGAGTCCTTTCTGCAGTGTCTGAGATTAAAGGGAGATCATAATCCCTTTAAAACCAGGTGCTACATAGGTATCTTGCTCAGTAAAAACAGAATACAATCTGATCTGAACTTCTGCCACTCTTGGTTAGAGCCTGGAGACTCCAATATTATTTACATATTTTGTTCCTTAAAGAACTATACAAATCTAAGCAGGAGCAATATCAACAGTCAGCTGCTTCACTGTGTTTCTTTAGATGGAATTTTGTCTCGGTTGAATATAATAACGCTGGAAGAAGAGAGATCAGTGTGTTTTTTTGGCTGTTTCTTTGAGTGCCAGTCCTTCTAAGAAAAAGTATTTCTTGCCTTTCAGAACTCCTTGCATTCCCTGATGTCCACTCTCAGTACATCAAACCCCTTCTTTGTTCGCTGTATCAAACCAAACACTCAGAAGGTAAGCCCTGAACTCCAGCCCTTCCTTCTCCACTCGTCTCTCTCCCAATTATCGCCGGTCCGCTTCAGATGTTCGTTGTTGAAAGGCCCACTTTCAGAGAATCCATCTATTCATCTCGTACATCCTCCCATTTCAGGATACTTGACAACAAGAGGTTCTTGTCTTCAGGTTCTAAGTGAAAAACAAAATACAAAACAGCTTTCTCCACCTTGCTGGGAAACTGTGAGTTACCTTAATAAGAAGGATTCAATGGGTTGCAGAGTTTTCCCAGAGATGAAGTGAGGTTCCAAAATGGATTATTGATGGTGGTATTGGTTCATTATTATTCTTTTGTTTGTGTATTTTGTTGTGGGCCTTAGTCAGATTATAGTTTTGGTGTGGATTTTTTTGTATACAGACCAAATATAGGCATGTTTTCTCTATCCACATTTAAGTGCATACAAACTATCACCTTTTTTGATAAACATAAAACAAAAACATCAGGTAGACAAAACTGTGTTGGATAGTCACAGCTTCTTCCAAATCCATTTATATATATATATATATATATATATATATATCTGATGTATTACAATATATGTACATATATATACATATATACATATATATATATATATATATATATATTGTAATACATCAAATATAGAATATGCAATTTCTGAACATTTTTGTATTCTACATCAATTAGTTCAAAACGGTATAAAAAAGCATTGTTAAGTAGACCAGAGATATACATTTGTTTGTCTCCCCATCAGGTAGTCCACAAGGAGTCTGGACAAAACAAATAAAAAAGTATCAGTATGGTAATAGTCAGTGAGCAATACCAGGTGGGCTGCTTTGCTTTGGATGGTTCTACAGTGAGCTGTTGGTGTGGGCATTCTCATCAGTCTTTTTATCAGGTCGTCTACAACAGCACTGTGCTATTCATGAACTGAACAAACATACCAAATATGAACTATAAAATGTAAAATGTGTTCAATTTTTGTTTTTGACAAGATTGGTGTCCATTAATAACTAAGTGATCCAAAGATCCTATCCAGTCTATTTTTAAATGTTCCCAAATTTTCAGCATCTACCACATTGCTGGAGAGTTTGTTCCAGATTGTGACTACTCTCTGTGTAAAGAAGTGTCTCTTGTTTTCTGTCTTGAATGCCTTGTACCCCAATTTCCATTTGTGTCCCCGGGTGCATGTGTCCCTGCTGATCTGGAAAAGCTCCTCTGGTTTGATGTGGTCAATGCCCTTCATGATTTTGAAGACTTGGATCAAGTCCCCACGTAGTCTCCTCTGTTCCAGGGTGAAAAGGTTCAGTTCCCTCAGTCTCTCCGAGTAGGACATTCCCTTCAGACCTGGAATAAGTCTGGTAGCTCTCGTCTGAGCTGCCTCTAGAGCAGCGATATCCTTCTTGAAGTGTGGAGCCCAGAACTGTACACAGTATCCAGATGAGCTCTAACTAGCGCATTATACAGTCTTAACATTACTTCCCTTGTTTTAAATTCTACTATTGTCAAAAAATATACCCTAGCATTCTGTTTCCCTTTTTTATTGCTTCCCCACATTGTTTGGATGGAGAAAGTGAGGAGTTCATATACAGTGAGGGAAAAAAGTATTTGATCCCCTGCTGATTTTGTACGTTTGCCCACTGACAAAGAAATGATCAGTCTATAATTTTAATGGTAGGTGTATTTTAACAGTGAGAGACAGAATAACAACAAAAAAATCCAGAAAAATGCATTTCAAAAAAGTTATAAATTGATTTACATGTTAATGAGGGAAATAAGTATTTGATCCCCTATCAATCAACAAGATTTGTGGCTCCCAGGTGTCTTTTATACAGGTAACGAGCTGAGATTAGGAGCACTCTCTTAAAGGGACTGCTCCTAATCTCAGCTCGTTACCTGTATGAAAGACACCTGTCCACAGAAGCAATCAATCAATCAGATTCCAAACTCTCCACCATGGCCAAGAACAAAGAGCTGTACAAGGATGTCAGGGACAAGATTGTAGACCTACACAAGGCTGGAATGGGCTACAAGACCATCGCCAAGCAGCTTGGTGAGAAGGTGACAACAGTTGGTGCGATTATTCGCAAATGGAAGAAACACAAAATAACTGTCAGTCTCCCTCAGTCTGGGGCTCCATGCAAGATCTCACCTCGTGGAGTTTCAATGATCATGATCTTGTTAATGATTTCAAGGCAGCTGGGACCATAGTCACCAAGAAAACAATTGTGGTCAGATGAGACCAAAATCAAGCTCTTTGGCATCAACTCAACTCGCCGTGTTTGGAGGAGGAGGAATGACCCCAAGAACACCATCCCCACCGTCAAACATGGAGGTGGAAACATTATGCTTTGGGGGTGTTTTTCTGCTAAGGGGACAGGACAACTGCACCGCATCAAAGGGACGATGGACGGGGCCATGTACCGTCAAATCTTGGGTGAGAACCTCCTTCCCTCAGCCAGGGCATTAAAAATGGGTCGTGGATGGGTATTCCAGCATGACAATGACCCAAAACACACAGCCAAGGCAACAAAGGAGTGGCTCAAGAAGAAGCACATTAAGGTCCTGGAGTGGCCTAGCCAGTCTCCAGACCTTAATCCCATAGAAAATCTGTGGAGGGAGCTGAAGGTTCGAATTGCCAAACGTCAGCCTCGAAACCTTAATGACTTGGAGAGGATCTGCAAAGAGGAGTGGGACAAAATCCCTCCTGAGATGTGTGAAAACCTGGTGGCCAACTACAAGAAATGTCTGACCTCTGTGATTGCCAACAAGGGTTTTGCCACCAAGTACTAAGTCGAAGGGGTCAAATACTTATTTCCCTCATTAACATGCAAATCAATTTATAACTTTTTTGAAATGCGTTTTTCTGGATTGTTTTGTTGTTATTCTGTCTCTCACTGTTGAAATACACCTACCATTAAAATTATAGACTGATCATTTCTTTGTCAGTGGGCAAACGTACAAAATCAACAGGGGATCAAATACTTTTTTCCCTCACTGTAGACTCCTAGGTCTTTCTCATGCGGTACTTCATCTAGTTCTATTCCTCCCACAGTGTAATTATAGTGGACATTTTTGTTACCTGCATGTATTATCTTGCACTTGTCCACATTGAATTTCATCTGCCAGATGTCGGCCCATAACTGAATGTTATCTAAGTCCCTTTGAATAGCCTGTGCTGCCGAGATTGTATCTGCTGAGCCACCTATTTCAGTATCGTCTGCAAATTTGACAAGTTTGCTAACTATCCCAGAGTCCAGATCATTAATATAGATTAGAAAAAGCAAAGGCCCTAGTACTGATCCCTGTGGAACTCCACTAACAACCTCACTCCAGTTAGAAGCAACTCCTCTAATCGACACCCTGTTTCCTAGACATCAACCAGTTCATAATCCATCTTACATTACCCTGAATGCCTACAGCTTTCACATGATCTACAGCTGCAGTTGCGTGTTCAAAAAATTCTAATAAATTAGTAATGATGATCTGCCTCGTCTAAACCCATGTTGACTATCTCCAAGAATATGGTTTTCATTAAGATGCTCCTCCTATTTTCTGTCTAATCACTTTTTCTAACATTTGAGACTTATTGGTCTGTAATTTCCTGGCTCAGTTTTGTCCCCTTTCTTGTGGATTGGTATGACATTTGCTGTCTTCCAGTCAGTTGGCACACCCCCTGTTCTAAGTGTCATTTGGAATATTTGAGTTAGTGGCCTATAAATCATTTCCCTCATTTCTTTAAGTACTGTTGGAAATATACCATCTGGCCCAGGTGATTGTTTGTTTTTAATTCTGCTAGTCCCTTTATACACCTTGAGAGTGGTATAGTGACAGCAAAACTCTTATGCAATCTGCAGGTTGGTCAGACAAGCCATTGCAATGAGTGTTTTAGTTTTTGGGAATCCATTTCTCATTTCTGATATTTAATGCCACCCAGAGATTAATTTAACCTTTACTCTCTAGCAAAATCATACACTTTGGTATTGTTTCCGATATTCAGAGAAGTCATTTTCCAGTCCACAGAAGAAAACCTGACAGTTTATTTAAACACTTCCAATTCACACCACTAGATGGTACTACAAACTGTACCATCAGGATATTGATCTGCTTTGAAAAAGGTTTACCTGAAATACAAGTAGGAAAGGTTAAATGATTTAAATGGCAAAAATTGAAAACACAACACACACACATACACATAGTGGAATGGACAGAATTTTGTTTTACACAGAGTAATGATTTAATTTGTGTATGAGATTCATGACACCTTTTATTTATTTTTGTCAGTACTTTATAAGGATATTTTATTTATATGTTTTTTAAATATTACTTTTAATTATTTGGTACCCTTGATAAAGATGAGTAGAAAATACTCAGTTCTGGTAATGAGTTTTAGTGCAATTTTCCAACATGTGGAATTTATTGTACTTTATTAGTGATTCAAGTGATTACACATCCTACAAATTATACATTTATTTCCAAAAATGCCCTTGTACTTTCTGCTGTGCAACCTTCCCTTGCAAGGATAATGGCACTCAGGCATTTTCAAAAAATGTTTAAGAGATTCGAGAACACATTGGGAAGAGATCTTAGAACTCCATACAAAATCTTTCCAGATCCTTGATATCCTTCACTCTGTGCTTATGGACTGCTCTTTTCAATTCAAACCACAGGTTTTCAGCGAGATGGCCATTGCAAAATGTTGTTTGTGTGGTCAATGAACCATTTCCTTGTGGATTTGATGTGTTTGGGGTCTTTGTCAGAGGGAACTTTTGGCTAATATGTTGTGGTACCTGGTAGAGTTAATGATGCCATTGATCAGTGGAAGCAAAACAGACCCATAACATCAAAGATCCACCACCATATTTTACAGTGTATGAAGTTCTTTTCTACATACAAATCCTTCTTTCAATGCCAAACCCATTAGTATTAAAGAATATAGTTTTCTCATATTTTTGAGCATAACATAACATGCTAATTACCTGTGTTATTTTATTCAACCTTTATTGCTCATCTTTATGAAGGATGTCAATAATTTTGGGAGATGACTGTATATATAACCTATACTGTGCTGAACTAATGCACTTCCCCTGAACCAGGCTACACAAGTCAAGAAGCCTTTGTGGAAGTCACTGATGGTCACTGGTATATCACAGCTCTCTCCGTCTGTCCTCTCTAACTGCATTAATAAACACGCCCTTTCCACTGACACCCATCCATGAGAAACAGACCTAACCAGATTTTGGCCCAACATACATTTGAAGGCAGTAAGCATCAGATTGTGTCTCCATTCTGAGAAGTGAGATTTTCTGCAATGCAGTGAGAATCGCACTGAAGATGCCTTTTGGTCAGGGAGTGGCAGCTAGAAGTCTGTGGGCAGGAGGGAGTGCAAACAAGATTTTGGTCCCATAGAGACACATGAAAGATAAGTTCACGTGACTCTGTAATAGTCGCTGTGTCATTATCTGTACCGCACCATGCAGTTTCATGAGGATTTTCTTCGTTGTTGCAGTTAGCTCAGCAGGACGTGTAAACATGTTGCTTGACCATGTTTCCTGAACATCTGTAAAGAACAACCTGTCTGGAAATCACACTAGATAACATCACTCCCTTATAGTTAGGCAGACACTCAAACACCTCCTCATCAGGGGACCAGCCCTTTGGCGTCTGTTGGCGGGGACTGTGCGATTCGAATCGAATTGGGGGTCTGACTGCACACACCACACTAGCCTATAGACTCCCCACCTGCCTTCGCTAGGCACACAGTTTGTGTAGCACAGTGTGACTGTGAAACCTTTCCGTGCCATTCATGATAATAACCATTTACAGTAGAGATTCACACAAGAAATGGAGTTTGCGTAGGGTATACATAGCACTCACAGAGCCTGTAATTTACATGTTTTAAATAATTTCAAGCAGGCTTTCAAATGGCATTGTCTCTATGGGGATTACCAACTGTCTGAACATTTAGTTTTTCTCACGTTTTATGTACTTAGATTCTTTGTTAATAACAGCCCTTCGAGGCTCTGTTGTAATTAACAGTTCCTTCAGCTGTTTGGGTTTTGACTCAGCGAGTGCCCAAGAAGTCCATTTCAGCTGTAAAGGTTTCAGATGCAGCTCTGTAAATGCAGCCTGTCTGGTGTGTATAGGGGTAATAGTCAAGTCAAATAGGCACAGTTGTGTTACTTACACTCCTGCCAGAAAACATATCCCGCCTTTTGGAAATCAGTTAGCCAATGTCCTTGATAGAGGATGTTGTGGATATCTTACCCTCCATTCCAGCTACATTTTTACATTCGCTCTCACTCATCCCCTCCGTTTAGACTTCACAATCTCTTTCCTTTAGTGTCGACTATTAACTTAAACAGTGCAGCAGCTTGTAGCTCTATTGTGTGTAGGAATGCCCAAACAGTTAAAATAGTTTCATTCTGAAAGAGCAGCTGAAGTTTTTTTTTTTTTTTTTTTCAGATTTCTTTAAAAATAATCGCTTACCTCGAATCACCCCCCTCCCCCCACACACACAAAACACACTCCCCTCGCTAAGCATGACATCTTTTGAGTAAGAGTAGCTGCAGCAGCAGTAACCAACTATACTGGAGGAGCCAACGTGAGATCACTTGAAAGACCTGAAATACCAGCTCTCTCGGAAGAGGGGTGAATCTTGTACTGAATCAGGCTGCACAATCTTAAAGCTCAGGATATGGGCTATAACTCTAAACCTATATATTGAGGCAGGTGTTGCTACTGAACCTTCAGACTTCTTACCACTTTTCTGGAGGGGTTAATGGCACTAAGAAAATGTTGGATGAAAACTCATGTTGTGTGAGAAACAGCCAGGTGAGTATAATCTGAGATAAAGTGTATACTGTATAAAGTGTTTTTATTAACTAATGAAAGGACAGCTTTTGCCTGCCAGAGAGCACTCAAATAAGTTGCTGGCTTGTTTATTAAGTGAGGCTGTTTAAGTTTGTATCTCAAAAGAGCGGTAACTACAAATTAAAACTATTGTGCTTTTTTAATGCACAGAAAAGTTTTGTGGACTTGGGGAAATGTGACAAAATTGGTTATAGTCGTAGAAGTGGAGCTTATGTGTAGTTCCCAAAGTGAATGTGTATGTTGGCTGAGCAATGGCTGTGAATTGGGTGTAAAGCCCTCTATAGCTGCAGTCGTTGGCCCAGTAAGGAGGGTTGGCATGTTGTGGCTTGTTCATCCCAACGACAGGGAGACGAGGAAGGGAGGGAAGGGCTCCCAAATGCACATTGCTTTCCTGTAGGTTTGGCTTTTCAAGATTAACAGATCAGAACCTAGGGACATCAATATTTCTAAACAAAAAATATATATGTATTTTAATATCCTTTTTTTAGGATTTGGGTATGAGTTGTAATTCAGGGCAGGTTTAGTAGCAGTAGTTAGTATTAGTAGTGGAACTGGGATTATTAAGGTACATGCACACATGTTTTCAAGGCAAGGCATTCATTTCATTGCATCCCAAAAAATTGGAACAAGTCATTTGATTAATTCATTTCATAATGCTGATTAAGAGTTAATGAACCAGTTCACAGCCTTTTTTGTTTTCACACACCTAACTATAGACACATGTATTTATATTTATATGTATATTGTGATTTATTTCATTGCTTTGTATGCTAGACTGAGCCTTTCCTGTAGTCCTGTTGTGTTGTCAGTGGCCGAGTTCCTATTTTCATATGACAAAATCCGAACTCTTCACTGAACACACCTAATGAATCTCAGCTGAGACCTGTAAATAGACATAGAAATCTTTTTCAGGCTCTCTCCCTCCTTCTCCCTTTCCTTTCCTCTCTGCCCCTCTCTCTCTCCCAGGCCCTCTCTTTTTCCCTCTCTCCTTCTCTCCCCCTCTTTCTCCCCCTCTCTTCCCGCTCTCCTTCCCCTCCTTCTTCCTTATCTACTCCTTTCTCTCTCGCTCTCTCTGCTTCTCCCTCTCCATCTCTCTCCCTCCTCCTGCATCCCCGTCCCTCCCTCTCCTAAGCTCTTCCTCCCAAGCCAGTCCTCCCCTGCCCAGGCCATAATTACAAACTCAAACACTGCTTCCTTTTGGCCGATCACAGACGCTTCACCGGAGGATGGGAACAGCTCGGCCTTTTGGATTTTGCCATGACCCTGCGTTACCTAGCAACAAGGCGCCATACGGGGGAATTTGGTCTCGGGCTCTGCTAATTTACACTTATCAAATATTGGCAGTAGTGGAGCTCTGGCAGGGTTCCCATAGCCACTTCCCCAGCGCAGGTCTGCAGAGGAAGCTCCAGTTGTGTACACATGAGACTGGACAGTCAGTACCCTTTCAGTCTTGTGCTGCTTTTCCTCATGCAACGTGGCTCAAATCACTGCATAGTTGTAGTGTCAGAATTAGGGTGGCCCAAACTCATGTCAACAATACTGACTAATACTGACCAAAGAAAGTCCTTGTCTTTGGTTTCTGTCCAGAGACAGTAGAAAGCTCTCTGTGCCCCTCTGTGCTTACTGCAGGTGGCGGCTATTTAACTGCCTGCTTTTGTTTGCAGTGAATTAGACTGTGTTCAAGGCACACGTCCTGTGCGTAAACAATAGCGACCCTGATCCCTACTAAAGGCTAACAGGCCAGGCAGTCTGTGGGGAGGACAGCTGGCCCTCAAATTAGTGCTTAACACCATTTTCATGGTAAGATTCGGTATCCCTTGGCAACCTGGTTGAATTTTGATTAGGGGAGGCAAGGGCTGTGAAAAGGATGATTTTGGGAACAGTGGGGGGGCTGGGGTATGTGTGATGGGGGGTGTCAGTCACAAGTGTGGAGGAGGGTCATGGAGAGTCCTCAGCTGGGGTCTTTCTTGAGAGAACATGGTCTGCTTCGGTCTCTGCCTGTTTGCACTGATGAGGGGCAGGGGCGGTCAGAGCTGGCCTTGGAATTCACACACACACACAAACACACAAATTCTTAGCAGAACCTCTTGATCTGAAAAGTTCTGATTCTGAATTGTAATAACTGTGCACAAACACATGTAAAATAAATAAATACAATTTGAGATATTATAATTATAACTAATAATAACTGCTTATAACTTATTTTTTATTTGGTATATCTCTTATCCAAGGAGACCTACCCAAGGTTGGCTATAGTACTTTGTAAGCAATGTATATTACTTTGTGTACAACATATAGTCACACCACACTACTATGACATGAGAGCATTTGCATGGATATAAAGACTGTTATTAAGGTTTAGAAAGCATACGTTGACCTGGGGTGTTTGTGACAAGCTTCTGATGGCCAGACACACAGGCTTCCCCTGCCCTCTACCCATTTTTGCTGGAGTGGTTCTGGCAGCTGTTTTCTGGGGCCTGCAACGTGCTGGGGGAAATCAAAGCCCTGATCATGTCAATATGTATTGATATTTCCTGCAGGATTTAATTCCCATCTGTTTCTGTCCCTGCCCTCGCTGATGGCCTGTATTGAAGTATTGCATACACGTCACCATTACACAGTTTCAAAAAGCACAATGCTGTGATTCTGTCTTTGAATGCTACAACGATCTTTCCATTGTGCCTTCTTCTTTTCTAACCCCCCCAACAGCCAACCTCACTTGCCCTCATGAAGTTAACTCTGCAGAAACACTGGTGTCTTTGTTCCTCTGTGATACTCTGTTTAACTGAATTAAAAGACTGTACAACACATGGTTCGAAAAGAAGTTCAGACTTAAGATGGTAATTCCAGTTTGTTTGTTTGTTTGTTTCGTATCCAAAATGTGAAGCTATAGTTGGCAGCATTTCTTGGAGGGTTTTTGAATTATTATAGGACTAATTTAAAAAAAATAAAAGATATATATATATATATATATATATATATATATATATATATACACACTCACCTAAAGGATTATTAGGAACACCTGTTCAATTTCTCATTAATGCAATTATCTAACCAACCAATCACATGGCAGTTGCTTCAATGCATTTAGGGGTGTGGTCCTGGTCAAGACAATCTCCTGAACTCCAAACTGAATGTCTGAATGAGAAAGAAAGGTGATTTAAGCAATTTTGAGCGTGGCATGGTTGTTGGTGCCAGACGGGCCGGTCTGAGTATTTCACAATCTGCTCAGTTACTGGGATTTTCACGCACAACCATTTCTAGGGTTTACAAAGAATGGTGTGAAAAGGGAAAAACATCCAGTATGCGGCAGTCCTGTGGGCAAAAATGTCTTGTTGATGCTAGAGGTCAGAGGAGAATGGGCCGACTGATTCAAGCTGATAGAAGAGCAACACGTACAACCTTGAGGCGGATGGGCTACAACAGCAGAAGACCCCACCGGGTACCACTCATCTCCACTACAAATAGGAAAAAGAGGCTACAATTTGCACAAGCTCACCAAAATTGGACAGTTGAAGACTGTAAAAATGTTGCCTGGTCTGATGAGTCTCGATTTCTGTTGAGACATTCAGATGGTAGAGTCAGAATTTGGCGTAAACAGAATGAGAACATGGATCCATCATGCCTTGTTACCACTGTGCAGGCTGGTGGTGGTGGTGTAATGGGTTGGGGGATGTTTTCTTGGCACACTTTAGGCCCCTGAGTGCCAATTGGGCATCGTTTAAATGCCACGGCCTACCTGAGCATTGTTTCTGACCATGTCCATCCCTTTATGACCACCATGTACCCATCCTCTGATGGCTACTTCCAGCAGGATAATGCACCATGTCACAAAGGTCGAATCATTTCAAATTGGTTTCTTGAACATGACAATGAGTTCACTGTACTAAACTGGCCCCCACAGTCACCAGATCTCAACCCAATAGAGCATCTTTGGGATGTGGTGGAACGGGAGCTTCGTGCCCTGGATGTGCATCCCACAAATCTCCATCAACTGCAAGATGCTATCCTATCAATATGGGCCAACATTTCTAAAGAATGCTTTCAGCACCTTGTTGAATCAATGCCACGTAGAATTAAGGCAGTTCTGAAGGCGAAAGGGGGTCAAACACAGTATTAGTATGGTGTTCCTAATAATTCTTTAGGTGAGTGTATATATATATATATATATATATATATATATATATATATATATATATATATATATATAATGGAAACACATTCAAGATTTCAGTCTTGATGATACATAATAAAAAAACTATCCTGTGAATCATTGTATGTAAACTTGCCAAATATAGAAGGGCATTTTAGTTTCTTTGCCATCACTGAAAAGATGGATTGTGAGATTGTGTACCAATGGTTGGATTCTTTCAAAGGATTTTTTTAACTTGTCCATCTTGCTTCGAAACTGCTCATAAATCTCTGTGTAGCAGAGAGTGTTCGCTGTATTATGACCACCTAGAGAAAAAGATAAATGGCAATCATTATAGATTGGTGTCAGCCCTTATGTGTCTTTGAGTACAGTGTAGCCTGTGGGCTGGCCCATCAACAATGCTTTTATGTCACAAAAGCAGCATATTACAAGAGCACTGCTGTTTCCCAATGCTGGTCAATATGCTACTCAGAGATAGGAAAAACAAATACGAACCATAGTGGTATTGTGAAAGAGGACACTTTATTGAAATATAAAAAAGGTCATTTTCCTCCAGGCTGCTGTGTGATACATGTTATTATATGTATTGTATTTTTTCTCCAGAGCAATACTGGGTGGGGGGGCAGGGGAATTAATTAAATAAGATTAATCTACCTGCTGTTCTAAAGCTATTGGACTTCAGCCATGTTTCTCAAATCCAGTTCTGCATACATCACCTGCATCAACACACCCGATGAACTGAATCACATTTAGAGTTTCTGTAAGACACTTTGCTCAATATATCTTGTGTCTACTTGTTGGTCTCCACTGCCCTGCCCTCTTAATTCAATGAATCAAGCTTTTTTCTTCATCTTCTTCCTTTGAAGGAGAAAGTTAATGTTACTTATTAATCCCACCTGAAAGGACTGTTTTTACTCAAGCAGGGTATAAAACATCCAAAGAGTTCCAGCTTATGATATTTGAATGAAATATTTCTGTAGCACCCCTTACAACAAGTTGCCTCAGAAGGCTTCAGACAGTGAAAAGAAAAAAAAAAGAAAAAAGAAAACAACCATTATAGGTACCATTATACAAACATATGTTAAATACCTCCTCCAATGACTGGTTGCAAAGTGTTGCTGCAATCATCAGTCAATAATCCTCAATCGTCAATATACTACTAAAGGGCTGCAAACACAAGTAATACTATAGCAACCCTGAGAGAACACTGTCAACCCTGTGTATTTATTTTATTTAAAATCAAAGAGTTTTATTTTTTAGCACCAAATGTATACCCAATCTACTATGTCACATTAAAAACAAGGAAGAAAGTTACGATGAAAAATATGATATAAGCATTCATTTCTTGGAGTGATTCAGGTATTAATTCTTTAATTGCCAATTAAGTTTAATTAAAAATGAAAATGAAAACTCCAATGCACTCATCCTGTATGGTTAATTTAATTTGGCCTACTGTCCTCTCCTTACCTCCTTAATTGATCAATATATATACAGTATATCTATATATATATCACCATAATCATCATCATCAGCCTATATCGATCCATTACTGGATGAAGGCCTGCCCAGAAAGGTTTCCCTTTTCCATGTCATGCCTGCAAAGTTAATTATTTCATCTTCCTATGTGTTTAGTGGATGTCTTATAGGTATTTCATAATTGCTTGGGATTCATTTGATTGCTTTCTTAATCCATCTTTTATTTGTTCTTGCAATGTGTCCGGCCCATTTCCATTTTAACATTTTCCCTCTTTCAGTGGTGACTTTGAGAAATTTAAAAAAATGTGCCTTTTACATTGTTAGTCTTGTGCTTTAACAGTACATGAATTAATGGATAAATAATAATAGCTGGCAATTCTCCATGTGTGAAGTTGCATTGGGGCAGGCAGAGTGAGTCCAGACAGTTGCTGGCCTATTGCTTCTCCCCTCCTCCCCACAGGGCTTACAAGTGCCCTGCACAAATTAGCCTCAGTGTGAGATGTGGCTTCCATGGCAACCACTCGCTTTTAAAGCGCACTGGAGCTCTGTGCATCGTTCAGTGCACTTGTGTGTCTCTGGGCACTGTGAGGTTAGTCCTGTGGCTCTCTCCCACTTATGGAACTAGACTGGAGCGCAGACAACAGGAATGAAATACTCAACCTGCAGGCCGGTAGGATTTGGGCTTGTGTTTGTTACTTAAAGAGACTTTATACTGTTTTCTACAAGTTGATAAAGTGAAGCTGTCTTTAAGAAGTTTAAATGTCTGTATGTTTTTATGTATGTATGTATGTATGCATGCATGTACATATGTATTGTTATTCTGCCTAGAAATACTGCAGTTTAATCTATTTGGGAGACTTTTCTTCTCTCATTCTCTGCTTTCAAGATTAGTAATTTAATATCCCCCAACAGAGTGAAGAGATTTTAGGTTATGCAGTAAGTCACCGTGTAGCTACTGTGTTCATAGGGATCTCACTGTAAGTACTCTGTAGGACACTATAAGTAAAACAAATGTTTGCCGTTAACTCAAGAAGGTGATGTTGTTTTCAGTGAGCAATGTATCATTCCATTTCATCTTGTAAAATGTTATTGTGTAAGCTATAAACCAGGATGGGTCCTCTATTAATCATGGTAAATACATTTATTGTAGAAGTTTTACAACTGCTAGGCAAGGTACAGCATTTATTATTATTATTACTATTACTATTGTTATTTGTATTATTATTATTATGATTATTATTATTATTGTGAATAGTAAACATCTGTTGATGCATGTTCTAGAATGTGTGTAGTTGCAGTTTGGATAGTTGTCCTTTTTATTCACTCTTTCAGTCTTCATTCTGTACTGCATTCTGATACTGAAGATGACAAGTTATGTTTTAATTTGCGTGGAACATATGATTTTGTGAATGTCCCATAAAAGCTCAGTCCACAAAGTCAGTGATACTACCTTTAATACAATGATATGAGCATAAAACTCCTATGTCTACTACAGCTACTAGTGCTACTACAATTAATTTGTTTTGTGATGCTCTAAAGTTAAACTGAGGAACCCATTGTTTATTTTGACGACTCCAGAGGATGTGTTCTTTCCCCAGCATGTTGACACTTTTCAGTCACGCTGCCTTGCACCCTAACAGCAAGGACAGTATTTCTTTAACCTCCCAAGCAAAAAGCAGTCAACACAATTTGTACTTTACAGAAAGGCACATATGTGGTAAAGATGGCCTGGGGCAGGAGGTAAAGCTGTAATGTTTAATTTATGGAATCAGAGTTCTGGAGTGATAACAGTTTGATCCCATTACTGACTGACAATCCCTATGATTAAAAAAAGGGGGGGGAGCGGGGAAACTAACAATTTATAATGCAGTTATCCTGTTTTTTTAATAGAAAGAGGGAGCTGTAATCCTTTCTTAACTTTCACCTTTGAAAGTGGCGACTCAGTGACAGTGACTGACAACTGAGCCGATATCCTCCTGGGAATGACTGCTTTCGCCAAACAAAGCTCTCTTCTCCTCCTCATTTCCAAATCCAGGGCCCCCTTTGTTAGCCTGAACACTCATATAATGGTGCGGTCAAAATATGAATAAAAGAAACGGTAGCAGTTACAACCTCCAAAAAAAAAAGCTGCTCTCTGACCCTCCTATTCTGTTGCAGGAATCATCACTCATTATGCAAATTAATATTATGCTAATGTCATATTTGGGCAGACATTCAAGACCCCTTTACAATACAAGCCAGTATGTTAAGTTCATTACTTCAGGGCAACATGTGGAAGGAGTTTGACAGCAGTGACCTTTAATGGCAGAGAAATTATTATTTTTTTAGGGGGAAAAGGGACTTGTTTTATACACACCACCCACTGGGGTTAGCATTCTCGTCAAGGGGACCCCGATATGAAAGGAGGCACAAAAGAATAGTTTCCTTTGAAAATGTCTCTCTGCTCTACTCAAGATTTCAGCTCCCAGTGGTTCTGTTGTCCCTTAGTCTTCCGCTTTAATTTCAGCCTTCTGATTGGTGCACCTCCTTTGTACTGTAAGTGAAAGGATCTCGATAGAATGTGTCACATTTCAGAAACATCTGAAGTATTTCAAGTCTTTTGGATAATCTGCCACAGTGACATGGTTGAATTTATTTTTTGTGGTGGGGGGGTAGATGTTAATTGGGATATTTGACGTCTTGCTTCTGAACAAGGTATATAGCGGTTTTCCACGATTCAGTGTAGTGGTGCTTATGTTCATTTAACCTTGTTATTTAAACCTTTTCAATGCGTCCAATTTCATGAAACAACAAATTCCACTACTTTCTGTAAATTAAATTTGCCCATTATGTTTTTATTGAGTGTTATATGTTTTTTTATATCAATGCCAAAAGCCTAACAAAATCTAGTGTCCAGTCTCATGCCTATTGTTCAGTTCCTCAAATTCCCCTTCATTTTAAGATTTACAGATTATTTGAATTTGTGCTCAAAGCACCATGATGTTGACATCAGTCAGTGCTAGTGAAGGGAAAATCAGTTGTATTTAACACTTAATCTTTTCACTTCTGTTTGCAGTACTGTTCTTCCGAGTCAGGTCCAAGGTGATAGTTTGTGTCTCTGTTTTCTATGCATAGATGCCTGACCAGTTTGACCAGTCCGTGGTTCTAAATCAGCTGAGGTATTCAGGGATGCTGGAGACGGTGAGAATCCGGAAGGCTGGCTTCCCAGTGAGGAGACCCTTTCAGGACTTCTGCATCAGGTGACCCCTATTGCCTGTCCCCTCTCACCTCTCATACATACAGTGCAGCCAGGAGAGCAGCTGGCTCTTACAGAATCCTGAACTGTCACTGATTATTCTTCTTCGTCTTCTGTTTGTTTGTTTGTTTGTTTCCACTCAATAAGTAAGCTCTACGAACTACCCCAGCTATAGTTAGTCAGTTCCATTAAAGTGCAAAGTGTGCCGAGGGCTGCGCTTGCGATCAACACACTGTGACACACTGTCTGTCCTCAACTTTAGATACAAAGTGCTCATGAAGGACTTGGCTTTTCCTGAAGATTTGAAGGGGAAGTGTGCCAGTCTGCTCCAGCTCTATGACACCAGCAGTACCGAGTGGCAGATTGGAAAAACAAAGGTAAGAGACAGAAAAATGTATTACATTCTTCATTCATAATTACAATGAAATGTCCCCTAGTGTATTCTCTTCCAGTGTACAGTGTATGTTGCCACACTGTTTGCATCTTTTCCATGGTTGGGAATGGGTGTTAGTAGGAGAGTGTTTCTCTGGGCTGTCCTTGCCCTATCTATGAGCTCAGGTGTGCCATATAATGTGAACACCACAAGTTAAGTGACTTGTGAGAAATATTGTAGTCTCCAATATTGCATGCCTCTCTACTGAAGCACAGACAAGCAAACCTTTTCCTAACAACAATACTAATAATCTCACTTTCTTCAGTTTCTTATTTGGTTAATATTGTTTTGTTTTCTGTAAAAAAATATGCTTTATTTATATGAAATTCTTTACTTAATTATTTTGCAGTTTGGTTTCAACCAATTTTTCTCCACAATGATTCACTTGTCTCATTGTTTACAGCATGTTTGCAAACATTGTGTCCTGGACTGAAGATGCACCATGACTCTCTGATTTAATTGTCAGTGGCTTTGTCATACCTGATACAGGAGCACTGCTTACAGTCATTGCTCATTTCGTGCCATTTTGTACTAGCAAGTACTATGGATTAAAGCAAAACATTGTGAAATAGATGTTTTTTACGCACATGCAAACACATACACAAACACACATGCACACACGTGCACACACACACACACACACACACACACACACACACATATATACATACTGCACTCTTCTGCACAGCTTCCCACAATGAGATTAAGCCTTTGGAATATGCTGTTTACTTTTATTTTATTACCTGTCAGCCCCCAATTTAAGGGAGCCCTGTAATCACTTAATATGAGCAGATTAGCAAGATTTATGCCTAGTAGTAGTAAAATGCAGTAAAGGAGATTAACTGGCTTTGTTCTTCACAGGGCCTTATTACCTGAGGCACTCAGTGTCTACAATCTGCTGTTGGGCTTTGACTAATGTTAGCACAGGATAATAGCATCAGCCGCATCCATTAAAATGGAGCTTGATGCTGCTCAACAAGGTTTATGAGCCCTGCAGGCTATTGGCGTTGTATCCTGAAATAATCTAGGGGGGGACAAAATAACATCAGAGTAATCTGTAATTGAAAGTGACAGATGTCAGCGTGTCGACACAGTATGGTCATGTGATGCAGCTGGAGATGTCGGACTCCCAGGGGCCATGCTGCTTAAATCAATTGTGTTCCTTTATGATCACTTGAGGGAAAAGGGCATGGAGGAGAAAAATAAAGATGAAAGTTGTAAATTAAAAATGCTAAATTAGCCAACGTCGCCAGCCCCTAATAATGTTATGGAAGATTGGAAGAGGGATAGGTTTCATCGTTAATGGATGCATTAATAATGATGGTGTAAGTAACAATTAAGCCTTTGTAGTTTGTTTTTTTATATGCTTATTTATTTGCATGGCTTCTCTGGTGGACACAATAGCGGACTGCTTAAATGGAAGTTGATGAACCGATTCATCGTGTTTTCTTACCTGCAGATAAAATGGAAATAATGGTTCTTTTATAGGAGGGAGACCCAATTAGAGGCCAACTCCCTCCCCCCTGCACACAGCCACTGAAAGCGTTAATGAAATTTTGATACCAAGTAATAACCATCGGATTTCTTTGAATTGGATTCAAAGACTATAATACAAAAAGTAATAATAATTCTGCCTCTGAGACATATCAGTTTGATTGTGTCGTTTATCACCTACATTGCATCCGGGAAATCCTTTCCGGTCATGCAGAACCAAGAAACCAGCTCAACCCTTGCGGCTAGAAAGGCAGGGAATCGCTATCAATTGACAACAGATGTCTGCTGGAAAAGTAGGTTTAGGAATTAGGTGATACAGAGGTTAGGCAGGCATTGGAGTTGACTGAGTGAGATTTGAAGTCAGCACCCTGTGCATTCTTGCGTATTCTGGAAGAGAGCACGGGAATCAAATTTGATGTTAGACTGCTCGTGTGAAGCTGGAGAGACTCATCAGTGTTGAAAAGGTTCAACGTTTGTGAAGTGAAACTGAGTGTCAATGTTGGGATCAAACACTGGGTAGAAGTCACTGTACAATACTCCAGATCGCATGGTGCCCAGCAGATTGTGTGGGTCACCAGCCAAGATGCATAGAGAACCGCACCGGACACATCAACATTCAACATCTGTCATCCCCAGGTTTTTCTCCGGGAGTCTTTGGAAAACAAGCTGGAGAAGCAGCGTGAGGTGGAGGTGTACAAAGCTGCCATGATCATCCAGGCTCACATCATGGGCTACGTAGCACGGTACGTGGGAAGAGGAATGCATTCACCCCTACCCCCTTAGACCCTGGTCCAACTGTCCTGCTGGCTTCTGTTTCCACTTCTGTTGCTTCATTAAAACCTTAATTGACCTCATTATTTGCTTATGTTGAATTTTTCAAGTGATTAGGATTACAAATGGTTGAGAATTCAAGCACTGAATATTAATTTATATTTCCCCTAATCATTACAGATCAGCCAAATTATTATTTCAGTTAAGTGTTCAAGTAAGTAATTGAGAGCTTATCTGGGGGGATCAAAATTTTAAAAGCAGGACAGTGGACCCCCAGATACCAGGATTGAAAACCGCTGCCTTTAACCCATAAAAACCCTAAGCAAGGCCCCTTTCACTAGGTCGTAAGCACACAAGAATGAAAGGTTACAAATAATCTGAGTCCTGTTTGTTCCATCGAGTTCAGTTGAAGGCATCTATCCTTAACTCGATTACCGCTTTGGTATCATCGCCTCGTCACCTCTGCTCTCTCGCTGCTTCCCTGTAGGAAGCAATACCGCCGACTGCTGCAGTGCATCGTGGTCATTCAGAAAAACTACCGCGCCTTCTACTGGAGGAGGAGGTTCCTGCACCTCCGCTGTGCCGCTCTGATCTTCCAAAAGCGAACCAGGGGACGTCAGGCCCGTAGATTCTATTGCCAGCTACTGGAGGAGAGGAGGAGGAGAGAGGAAGAGGAGGAGGAAGTGCGGCGGCAGCAGCAGCAACAGAGAGAGGAGGAAGAGGAGAGGTACGTACATGCATCATAACATGTTACCACCTGTACAGTCTTCAAATATCTCCATGAAATGCCTTCACAGACATCATTTGGTAGCAATACATGAATGCCTTAATAAAAATGTGGTGTTTGCTGACTTTTTTTCCAATTGGTGAAGAGATGGCATATTGTACTTGTCCTTGTGTGCTGGAACTGTTTTTATCATGGGATATCTGTGAGGTTTGACTAGAAAACCACTTTCAAATGGTAGTAACATAGAATCAAAAGTTTGATCAAAATTAATTTTCCTATTATCTTAAACTGTTGGGATTTACTGTACAGTTTTGTGACTGTACACTTCTCTTGAGCATAATGCTGCCTTTTGTCAAAAGTAATCCACTTTGGTTATTGTTATCCTAAGTATTTTAAGTATATGTACCCAGTTGAGATTTAAGTTTTAAGCTATTTTTATAAATTAGGGGATTAAACTGTCACAACTGTAGTGATGTGGGAATCATTAATTGCAGATTATTGTAGATATGGATAATGCATTCACCAGTCATTACTTTATTTTTGGTTTCATATTTTTGTGAGTTATATTTTGTGAATTTTCTGTGTGCTTCTGCTACTGCGCGCTGTGGGTCATTTTATAAAGCTATTGTTTCTGCAGAACAAAACAAAGGACTCTGTCTAAGACAATGCCTTTAGGCCTCCTAAGGGAGCCAGTAAAAAGCTTACGCTCTCCTGCTCACTCTGAATTCCAAGGTCCTTTGTGAGACTTGGCTGCCCATTTGACTGAATCTGCTAGTGGAGTCCATTCTGTCCTGGAACCTAGTCATAGCCCTAGAACAAATCTTAACTGTGTCCAAACATGTGAATCACAAATTACAAACCAGTACCCAATCATAGTTTCATTTATTGTAAAATGCTACTTTCTTAAAAATAAAAGCAATGGGGCCCAAGTTTTGTAATTTGGGATTGTAATTTGCCCTTTTTTTTGTCTGGATCATAGCCCACAATTGCAGTAAAAAAATGTATAGGTTTTTATTTATTTATTTGGTTTTGTTTATTTGTCTGTTTATTTTAGGGAGAGACAAAGATTGGAAGCTGAACGTCTTGCCCAGGAGGTAAGAGCTTTTTGGCTTAAGTGACCAATCTTTTACAGTGTGAAACATAGTGTAGTGTATTGCTGTTTCCTTCAAAACCAGTCCTGATGGTTTACACTACACTAAGTGCAAATCCCTTTAAATCAAGGGTTCCCAACCCTGGTCCTGGAGCACCCCAGTGCCTGAATGTTTTAGTTGGTTTCAACTGATTCTTATTTTCAACTTGTTAGTTCTGTTCAGCACTAAGACAGGTGAAGATAATTTAGATGGGGCAGGAATGAAGAACCAGAATAGGGAGTCTTCCAAGACCATGGTGGGGAACCATTGTTAAAACTGTTTCAGTTGGTGAATAATAAGTTCCATTAACTAATTAAGAACTGAGAAGCCATCTGGCCTTCACAGCCTGGTTTTAAAGTATGTAAACAAACAATCATTCAATATAATTAATAAAATCCTATCAAGAAAAAAAGAAGACATGCTTATTGTTTTTTTTTTATGCAGGTGGCAGAGGCCCAAAGAACAGAGATTAAGAAGAAGGAGGAAGAGGAGGAAGAGCTGCCATCCCTGGAGAAAGCCGAGGTGGGGCTGCGGGAGCGAGGGGGTCAGGACAGCATGCAGGTGGAGGAGATCCTGCGGCTGGAGCGGGAGATCCAGGAGCTGCAGAGACGGAAGGAGCGACAG